>NC_072475.1:26593846-26910192 GCF_027574615.1 Eptesicus fuscus | reverse complement strand
ATACTTCTATTAAAAAGTCAAAAAAGAGAGAGAAAAGTGTAACTGCAGTGATAAGAAATAAGGCATAGGCCTCTGTTTTCAGTAGTGATAGAATTTTTTTTTTTTTTTTGCTACAAAACTTTTAAATTATTTCTACCATAGAAAGCTTTCAAGGTCTTGAATTTTGAGTAAATAAGAAAATGCCATTTAGTTCAGAGCATGTATTTGCCCAAATGTTCATTGCTTAAATCATTGTAAGCAGCACTTCACAGGTGCCTGCTACATCTCTCCAAAATGTAACCCCCAAAAATTCTATTCAAAAAGTTTCTTAGAACTTCATAAGTGAACGATTTCTTGTATAACTGCAATAAAACCTCTGGGAAAGAACCTATTATGAGTACTGTGTCAGCAATTTTAGCTTATTGCACAGGACTTGTTCCCTTTTCCACATAACTATTTAATGATATTAAACTCCAGATTGTATAATGTTGTAGCTGATAGGAGCCTTGAGCCTTTTTTCAGCATTTTAAAATTTAAGGTTACTGACCACGTTAGGATGAAAATGTAATGAAGAAAATAACTCTTAAATGATGCTGAGTGGTGATTGCCTCTTGTCATTTCCTTGGTAATAGCAGCAGATATCTGTCCAAAATGTGTTTATGGATTCAGAAGTTTACTTCAAAATTTTCTTAGCTTCAAGCACGCTTGTAAATTGTTGGTCAGGTAGAATCAGAATTATTGGTCAACATTTGCCAAAGAGGACAAAAGGAACCACAGGGATGGCCGGCACAGCACGGCATTTTGAGTTTGTTGTCATCGTTGCTGTTAAGTATTCAACACAGTAGGACCATAAGGAAACTGAAAAAAATTGGCAATTTCAGTTGAGCATGAAAATACACAGAAAAATGCCATACTAGAGTAGGTATAGATTTTTACACAGAAAAAGAAGCCCTTAAGTTATGTGGATGCAATGCAATAGGATAAATAAGAGAAGCCCAGCCACAGTGGCTCAGTGGTTGAGCGTCAACCTGTGAACCAGGAGGACACAGTTTGATTCCAGGTCAGGGCACCTGCCCAGGTTGCAGGCTCGATCCCCACTGTGGGGCATAAGGGAGGCAGCCAATCGATAATTCTCTCTCATCATTAATGTTTCTATCTTTCTCTCCCTCTCTAAAATCAATAAAAAAATATTTTTAAAAAGAGATAAGTGAAATCAAGGGTTCCAAAGTGCTTTATTCTGCTATTCACTGTTTACCTTTGATAAGACATTTGCTTTTCCTGAAGCTACATTGACTTGGTAAAATGGGAAAACAGCAAACTGATTTCCTCACAAAATAGTTCTGACAGTTAAAAAAAGCACACATACAGACAGGAGAGTAATATTATGAGTGCTTTACTTTGTGCAAATTGCTATCAATACAAGCTTATTTCAAATGAGAATTATTGTGTGTGTTTTTTCTTTGCACATTTAATTCTGTCACATTTGTAGGTAATTAGCACTTCTTTGTAAAGATTGTGTTTATAGAATGCTTCCGTCTACTGTGGCTCTCAGTTGAAGTATGTTATAACCTGTAGGGAAGCACAGGAGACTTGGATGGAAAGTCTGTAAGGAGGAAATTCCGAAAAGGGAAGTTGGCTGAAGGAGGCCCACCCCTGTTTATTGGAATTCCGACTTAGGGGAGTTGGTAGAAAGTGTCAGCCCCTAATTATTCCTTGGCCTTTCCAAGCAAGTCTGTGTGCATGCAGACCCTCGGGTGTTTACTGGAATCCTTATGCTTAATCTTTAAGTGTCCTTGCTAAAGGACATTGCAGATACATGTGTCCTCCCAAGATTACTTATCCTACTGATTGCATCTAAAAGATAAACTTTATCTTAAACTGCTGTTACAATAAAAGCCTAAAGAGGCAGGTGATTGAGGCTGTCTGTTTCCTTTAGCCAGGCAGTCCCTTAGCCCTCTCTTTCACAGCAAATGCTGTGTCGAGTAATCATTCAACCATCACTTAGGGTATGCTGGTCAGCCTCGGCAATAACCAACTAAGCGATCTCCTCATCTCCTCCTACCCATTCCTCACATGCAGCCATGGTGATCTTTGAAAATCCTGTGATGGCACTCACCCTACTTAAACTTATATTGCTTCACATGACCTCTAAAGCTCTGAATAAGCTGGCCCTTGCCTCTTTCTTGAGTTTCATCATGTGTCACATCCGGTTTAATAAACTCATGCACAATGGTGTTTCGGTTCCACAGACTGGCCAGGTGCTCTTCCACCACTGAGTGTGTGCCCTTTCCTTTGCCAGGAGATGCTCCTCACACCCCAGCACTGTTTACATTTTAGCACTCAGCTACTATGCAGCCTGACACTTTTGCTTAGGTGTAACTTTCTCAGAAATCGTTATCCTACCCTCTTTCTAACTCAGGTCTTTTTTTGTGATGCACTCATAGAGTCCAGTGATTTTTCCTTGAGAACATGTATCTTGATTTGCCATTATATGCCCATTTTAGTGATTGTTGCATTTATATCTGTCTCCTTTACCAGACTGTAAACTCCTTGGGAACAAGATTCCAATTTCTGGTTACTGTTAATCAGCAAAACATCTGAAAAAACTGTAGGCGCTCAATAACTTTGTATTTCATTGAAAGTCTCCTAAATATTTATGATAACATTTTATTGACTGATATTGACAATTTGTTTATTTGTGGATGATGAACTTTTAAAATGGACCTATCCATTGGTCAGACAAGAGAGTAGGTGATAGGAGAAACACAAGCATGTGGTGGTTTAGTGTTCCTTCTGAGTATAGTGACATTCAATAATGGTCACCCAAGCCACCACAAAATCCCAAAAGGAGGGAAGAACTTGAAGTCAGTCTATCTGTGTTTGAAAGGTTTAGAAAAAAGTAGCAAAGACTAAGCTATGGGTTTAGGTAGAACTCAAATGGAGACCCAGTAACTGAGATGGCACTTATAGTGCCTTGGGAATTACCTTGGGAAAGGAAGGTAATTACTGTTTTTATAAATAGGCCAGCATGAGCTCTTCAATGAAGGTTTACTAAAGATAAACCTAATTAAGGACAAGAAGAATACCTGAAGCCTAAAAAGTGTTGATCTTGAAGAAGACAAAGGTAACTACATAGAATAGCACATATTAGATTAAAAGGTAAGATGCTGTGAAGATTTTTAAATAAAAAAGTATACCTTTAATGTAAAAATATTTTGGTCAGTGTTAAGTGTGCATGAATGTTCTGTCTGTAGTAGCAGGGTGAACGACAGAGGGGAGTGGGTATTAGAAAATATATGGGAAGGAGATAAGAAAGTGCTAAAGAAAAAATAGTATTTGGTGGAAAACTCAAAAACATAATACAGGGAGGGAAAAGGAAGAAGTAAAAACCAATTTTTTTTTCTTAAGCAATTTGAAATTTTTCTTTAAATCCAGTAAACAACCAGGCTTTAGGCCATCAGTCAGCCCAGAGTGGAGTTATGGTTGTTAAATATCTCTGAGTAGAATTAATTCCTTTTAAAGACAGATTCCAAAATAGGAGACATTTTATAGGACGAAGATGCCAGAGGCATGAAGGAAGGAAAAAGAAAACTTTTAACTACTTCTTACTGCAGTCACTAGGCTAATATGCATTTTTGAGGCTGTTTTCTCCACTAAATATATTAAAATAATTATATGCTGGTGGCGCTGTAAAGATGTGAGAATGTGATATGGTCCCCATCTCAATATATCCCTGGATAGTACACTATACAAACTAACAATTTATTATAGCAAGTACCCCTGGTCATGAAAATAAGAAATGGAGATTACAGAAATAAGAGATTTGCACACACACAAACACAATGAAATATTTAGTCATAAAAATTATGAACTCTTGCCATTTGTGACAACATGGATGGACCTTGAGGGCATTATACTAAGTGAAATAAGTCAGGCATAGAATAACATAGAATATCTAATACTGTATAGTTTCACTTATATATGGAACCTAAACTAAAAGCAAAACAATACAAACAAACAAACCAAGATTATAGATACAGAGAACAGAGAAATAGATGGGTAGTTTCCAGAGGCAAGAGATGGGAGTTGAATTGGGTGTAGGGGGTCAAAAGGTACAAACTTCCAGTTATAAATCATGGGAATGTAATGTACTTCTTTGTAACTATAGTTAATGATGCTTATTATACTTATTTCATGTTTGAAGGTGGCTCAGAGAGTAGATATTAAATATTTTCAGCACACACACACACACACCACCCCACACACAGATTTTATAACCTATGTATGGTGATAAATGTTAACTAAAATTATGCAGTAATCATTTTGCAATATATACAAATATCAACATTAATACAATGCTATATAAACCTTAATAAAAAAGAAAAAAGTAATGATAAGGGGAAAAGTGACCTTTATTAAGAAAAAAAGAATAAAGTTATCTAAAAATTCTGAGCACATTATATTGAATATTTGACAAATATTCTTTTTGGAATTTTTTACTATACTCTATGAACAATTAATACAAAATATTCTCTGCTAAAGTAATTTTCTTACATACATCAAGCCTTTATATTTTGATTTATTATTGCGCATATATGTGGCAAACAGAGTAATGATCTCCTAGGATGTCCACACCCTAATCTTCAGAATGTGTGAATGTGTTATTTCATGTGACCCGGGGATTTGCAGATATGATTAAAGACCTTGAGATGGGAAAAATGCTATTGATTAGCCAGGTGGGTCCAATCTAACCTCATGGGTTCTTAAAAACTGAAACCTATCCTGATGACAAAGAACCAGAGAGATGGCATCATGAGAAGGACTCAACCCACTGCTGATGTCTTTGAAGATGGAGTAAGAGTTACAAGCCAAGGAATGTGTGTGGTTTCCAGAAATTGGAAAAGGCAGGGAACTGATCCAGAGGGAATGCAGCTCTGCCTACACCTCGATTTTAGCTTAGTGTGGCCCCAGTCAGATTTCTAACCTACAGAATTATAAGATAATAAATTGTGGTTTCAATCCGCAGAGTTTGTAGTGATTTGTTACAGCAGTCATAGAGAAATAATCCATATATATGCAATGGGATATTGATTTATATAGAAATTTTAAAATTGCAAATACATGAGAAATGAAATGAAAGAGAAAATGAAGGCAAATAGAATCAACTGAGCAAGAATTGAGAATTCTAATAATAAAGACGTGCTTTTGTATTTTCCTTTATCACTGAGATAGAATTAATTTAGCTTTTTCACTGCATTTAAATTTTCTCCCCCAAATATAATTCCAAGAAGTTGTAAGTTACTCCTTCCATGAATAAAATATATTGTTGTTTACTATAAAAGTGCATTATCGATTAGAATAATAAATACAAAGAGCTTTGTGGTAGCCCAATTTTAAAAATTAATTATACTTTATGATTTTGAAAGTTTTTCAGAAACTAAGATTAGCAAACTTCCAGAAAATAGATTGGGTTCCAAACCTCTATAAATGAAATCATTAAATGTGTTCCAATAGATTGTCAAATTGTGGACAATTATTAATAGGTACAAACTTAGAACACATTTCTTTCTGATGAGTTGGTTCTAATGAGTTGAATCCAGTGGCCAGGCTGCCAAGCACTATACTGACTGGAAGCCACTATGCCAGTTCAATGGAGATTGCCTCTAAGCCAGATCCACTTTTTGGCTCCTATTCTCATTATATTTTTAGGAACTGCATGTCTCTTTAATACTCTAAGATTATTTGGTGTTTGGTTTGGGCTTTTTTGTTTTTTACATAACAGGGTTAACTTCAAATGGAATATTCTCAAATCAAATTTTTGTACCCATCTGAATCATTTAGTTCTTCAATCCAAATTTACCCAGAAAATCCCAAATTCTTCACTTTGAGACATTTGGATATTTTACTTAATACTAGGTTTATAAAAAATGATGGGAGTATGCTTTGATTTTATTATGTAAAAAAATGACTGTAGAGAAAATTATTTTGTTGTCTCATTTCCCCTATTATAAAGACACTTTTAAAATATGCTAATATTTGAAGTAGCATACTCACTCTTAATACTGCCTTAAACTGCTGCTGTAGAACTTAAGCATTAGAGTGATTTGTGTCAGTTTCCTTTCTATTTGTCTCTCTAGAAGTGAGGTCTATACGCTTGTCAATGCCATTACCTTTTTTGGTTCATATGGCCAAACTAAATCTCAAAACTATATTTATTTCTGCTAGGATATTTTATTCGATTAGGATGTCAATATGTAGAGGTTTGACAACAAAATGATTTATTTTTATTATTTTGAGGACTTGCCAAACTTCAAGAGACATTTAAAAATAGCTTCTTAAAAATGGAAGAAGCACATCAGTCAGTGTTTTCTTTTCTAACAGCCAATTATTTCCATAGGAAGCTCATTGTTGCCAGTGCACAAGCTCTACGCAAAGCAATGGTCACACCCTTTGTCCCTTTGGATTACAACCTCCTGCCCATTAGATCAATATCACACACAAGTTTGGTTTGCAAAGACCACCCAACTAGTTACTGAAGAGAAACTCAGTTTTAAGCATTTGCTTGTTCATGTTGAGCTATAACATGGGACCAAAGGATACCTAGATGGAACTGTATGGATAGTATAGTACAACTCCTTACTTGTGACTGAAACCTACTACCAAGTGTATATGAGTAAAATTTGATTAGATTTGCGCCCCGTAAAGACAGTGATAAACAAGGTACAAAGAGGACGTTTGTTGTCATAATAGGTATAGTAGGATCCATAACATAATTTGATTAAGTTATTAGAACTACATGGGGTTGTTGGGAGCTGCATGATTGTAATAATATCTCCCCTGAAATATATCTTATCACTTGTTATTAAATAATTTAAAATAAAAAATTCTAATTAAAGACAAGCCATCCCCTCAAGGTTGGCAACTTTGTAAAAATAATAATGTATATTATGCACTCTTAAAGATCTCATCAAAATGTCAAAATGTTTTTTTATTTAGCAAAAAACAGTTTAAAAATAAAAGCAGTAAAAACTATTGTATAAACAGAACAAACGATAGTACTTTTATGACAGTGACTCTGTTCATTTACTACTTCATAAGAAAATTTAATTGCTTACTTAAGAAACACTTATGTCAATACATTTTCTAAATATATTTCTCCAATAGCTCTGTATTCTATCAAATATAAAACTCGAACATCACCCTATTTTCATAAATATATACTTTGAATAAAATAAAAGATGTAGGTAGTTGTGTTCCCACAAACATTCAACTTGGAGGTAAAATAAGAAGCCCCAAAATACAAACACATGTATTTCTGAGTCTATGGCTCTGGGAAGTCCCTCTTTGATCACATTCTTCGAATTTTACCTGACCTGCGCTCCATGCCGTTTGTTTGCATTAGCTACTCATTGTTTTGCCCTTTATCTGCCAATGATTTATACAATTATTTTTTTAAATATACACTGCTTTGTACCTAGCACTATACTAAGCACTGAGTCAATGATAATAAACAAAATATAAAGAAATCTGTACCTTTTTATGGGGTTTACTATCTGATGGAGGACACATAATTAATATAAATAAATAAACCATTACACACTGATGTAAGTGCATTGGAGGGAGAGAGCACAGGGTTAAAAGGTAGGGATTTTATTTATATTGCTAAGATCTTAGAAAAATTATATCCTGGTAAGCTTTAAGTTCTTTATAAACATAACTCTCTGGTCATTAAGACTTTTCCTGAATGCCTAAAATACAAGCATAATTTCTTTTATGATCAAAAAGTTAAGTAACAATGCAAATCCTAAAGGATAATACAGATGTCTATGCAGAAAATAATTTAAAGCAACGGCGTCTGGATGATAAATCAGTGGTGTCAGTTATTAGTGTTATGATGTTATCAGAGGAAGATGCTTCTTTTTTTGTATTGGAGTGGTTAGAATAAATTTAAGGAAAGCTGTTTGCATTTAGCTGGACTCATCCATTATACAGAAGCAGCAAAAAAAAAAAAAAAAAAATCCTGGAACTTATAAAATGTATTGCTTTTTTGAAGAAATAAACAAATATAAAAATACAAATAAATAATGTAATAAAAGAAATTGACATTTTTGGAAGTTTGGGGAACTTCTTCTGTTTTCTGAATCTAAATTTTCAAGCAATCATGTCTGCACTGCTTGCTTGTCCGTTTCCTCGTTTTGCAGCATCTTATTATGTGTATGTATGTGGCGATGGAAGTATCTGAAACCAAGAACAACAGGCAAAGCGATTTATTCATTACATTCAAACTATCAAAACAAACAAAAGATATGATATGTCCTATGCAAAACGAGGCTCTTTCAGCTTCAAAACACACATAATAGGATAAGTAATGACACATGGGATAAAACATTTCTGGATCTCAACAGTCTCATCTCAATGTGCACTTCTGTTTCTTCTATGTGTGGGGGCGTTCTGCCAGAACAAATGAGCCTTCCTGCCATCGTGATAATGATTGAGCCTTGAGAGCATACAGCCGTGATTGTCAGTTACTTGTGCCCAATTCTCTTACCGGTCCCAAGTATGCTGGTCGGGGTTTTAGAGAACCCTGTCCCCCCAAATATTGCGTTCTGGGGTAGACGAAATTGCCTGACATAAACATCTATTTGGTCAAATTGCTTTTGACCAATTAATTCATTTTTTTTAATAGCACATACTGCTAACCAGGATTTGAAAATTTGGTACATTTCTGTACTGTTGTTGACAACAGTAAAATCAAGAGAGAACATAATTATCCCACAATGATGATTCATTTAATAAATTACAGTAAATTTGTGAAACTGCAACAGTGATGTGGAGAAGTGTGTAATGACATAGAAACATGTTTACAATATAGTGTTGATGATAAAGAAAGACACTATATAGTACTTAGATTTGAGAATATCCCGCTGAGTGTGATTTAAATGAAAAATATAAAAAGAGGGGAAGCCAATACATAGTCCAGAAATCTAACAGTTAATTTGAATGTATCACAGAACTGCATGGCTGCTAGTAATTGAACCCACCCCCCACCTCAGCCTTTGGTTTATGTAACATTTTTCTCTTGTAAGAGGCTCACTTAGACAATCCAGTGCCGGTAAGGAAGCAACACATAATTAGGGTTTAATCAATGTCTGCCTTTATTTTTGCCATCATGGCTTTTATCTTCACTGTAGTCTAACTTACCAGATGCTTGCTGAGGCTCCAGCCACCCTGTCCACATTTAAGCTAGGAGCAGAAGGAGTAGGGCAAAGGATGGAAATGCAGCTGAGGGCGCCGCCTTTAAAGAATTTTCCTAAGAAACTCACTCCAGACTGATTCGTTTGTCTCTCAGCATAACCATTATGGCTTGTCTCATTATCGGTTCTTGTAAGTGTATTTCTAGCATCACATGACCTCACTCATCTAGGGGAAATAATGAACAACATAAACTGATGAACAAAAAACAGACCTGGAGACAGGGAAGCATCAATCAGACTGTCAAACCTCAGAGGGAAGGTAGGGGAGGGTGGGGGTAAGGGGGAGAAATTAACCAAAGGACTTGTGTGCACGCATATGAGCCTAACCAGTGGTCACGGACAATAGGGGAGTGGGGGCATGCGTGGGGAGGGTTTGGGATGGGAATGGGGGGATGAGGACAAATATGTGATACCTTAATCAATAAAGAAATTTTAAAAAATAAAAAAAGAATTTTCCTAAAGCTCTGTATGAGGGCAAATATGTGTCAAGTGGATGGAGGGAAAAAACAATTTAAATATTAATCTTTCTGTAGCAAAAAAGGTTATACTGGTGAGGGGCAAATACACTCTTAGATTACCTAATCAAAATATTGATAACGCATTTGTTTGAATGGCACCAAAATGTTTTGCCAATGACTCATATTGGGGGGGGGGGGGATAATTGAAGGTAAGAAAGAGACTTTTTGTATCTTTGGGGTTAAATTGTGACAAAAAATGATAATTTCACAAGAAGACATTTCAATAACATAATAAGCTATTAAATAGAAGAGTAGCTATCTTTTTGTTGACAATTATTGCATTGGAGGACATTTTTAAGCACTTTATATTTCTTGGTTGGATAGATATATAGATATAAGTTTCCACTAAAAGAGAATAACAGTAGTGTATTTATAATTACATGAGCAGAAAATGAGGTATGACACCCCAAAAAGGAACCTCCATATTCCATTAATCCAGGCTGGAAAAAGACAAGAACACAAGACCAGGGCTTTGCTTCGTTTTCTCCATGTTGCATATCACACATTGCTGTCATAGGAGGTCAGTTTTGCTTTGCAGGATACAAGAAACCCTCTTCAAGCAACCTCTTCCTTCTATCAACAGGTTCAGATGCTTACAAATTTCTGTATCTGATTTTCTTCTGTTTTAATCTTGGTCAACAGAAAATCCTGTTGAATGACTGTACATTATCTCAGAAACTCCACATCTCTGTTTTCTCTTTTATTTATTCCTCACTCTCCATCCTTCCTGCTACTATTTATATTCTAGCTTCATTCATTCCCCAGTGGGTCATCTTATTTCTTTGCCAATCTGAGTCAACGTCTATGATGCCATCAAAGTTATCTGTTTGAAACACTTATGGGCATGTCAATATATTTTTTTTAATTTAAGTTCTTTATTGTTTAATGTATTACATAAGTCTCCTTTTTCCCCCATTGACCTCTCCCTGACCACCTCAAAGCCCAGTACATGCCCTCACCGCCCCCCATCCTTGTCCATTTGGTTATGCTAAAATGCATGCATACAAGTCCTTTGGCATGTCAATCTTAAACTGTTTAGGACATGAAATATCTCTTAAATGCCTACTGGGTAAACTCAAACCTGCCTTCAGTACACAGCCTTATGGACTACATTTGAGCTACATGAAATTGTTACTTTTTTTTTTTTTACTTGCTCTGTAATTTGCAAATTATCTCATGCTTCATAGTCATCTGGGGATCATGTTAATGCTCCTAGAGTGTCTGAATCTTTAGTCTGGACTGGCCCAAGAATTTACATTTCTAATAAGTTTCTATGTGATGCTAAATCTCTGGACAAAGGAGCACAATTTGAGAGCCAGTTCTCAAAACATTCATGTCTCCATGTCTTCGTCTTTGCTATTTTCTTTGTTTTGCATTGTTTTCCTTTCCCTTTACTTCTTCATCTTATAAAATGCTAAAGAGTACTCTAAGAATAAGTGCTACGTTTTCTGGGGGGAAAAAAAATTCTCCTTTATTTGTTTTCATAACAAACTGATAATTTTTATAATTACAGACAAGTCCCTTTGACATAATAGTTACCATCTCACATTATAATTATTTGTTTATATAACTGTCACATCCTGTTATATTTGAATTTCTCTTTTTTAGGTGACTGAATCATCCAACTGGAAAGAAAAAACTTCCCTGAAATGGAAATTACCATGAGTGGATAAATGTGACAAACAAAGTCAGAGGGTGCATACTGGCTTCACTTTGAAATGAGTGGGTTTTCTCTGAGCAGGATGCAAGGGTGATTAATGTTTCTCTCTCATCGATGTTTCTAACTCTCTCCCTCTCCCTCCTCTCTGTAAAAAATCAATATATATATATATTTTTTAAAAAAATACTATCTTTCTTTGCTCATATATAGACCTTTCTTCAGATCAAACTAGAAGTGACCTTTCAAAAATACAAATGTTGTCAGGCCATTTAAAAACCTTAAATGGCACCCCTTTCATAAAGTGTAAAGTGTGCAGCAGTTGGTATAGTCTGCCAGTGCCTTCCTAAGTAGATCTTCCCTGTCTGTTTAGACTTGGGTCTAGCCATTCGCCCAACCATACTATCCTGCAGCAAATCTGTGAAGACTCTCTGAGGGTGCCATGTCTTTCAGACCTCCCTGAGCTTTCACAAACTCTCCTCTGGTCCCTTTGTTCTCCCTTCACACTTGTGCATGTCAGTGTGTTCCTATTGATCTCCCAGCTCTCAGCTCCCATGACCTCCTCTGCAAAGTGGCCACGTAAGGGCCAGTGTGGCCTCCTCTTTTCCGCTAATGTTTTCTGCCGGAGTTCATCTCAGCTGTAGAACCTATGGAATTTTGTTATAATTCTTATTCATTGGAGCTTTACATTCAAGGAGAAATGACCTACAGTGTGCCCTACAACAATACAATTGGTTCAGCTATTTCTGTTACACAGTCTCTAAATGCCATTGTGAAAATAACTATTCTGTTTTGTTACCACCATAAAATAAGCATTCTTACAATCAAATGACAAGATTTTGCCCCAAAATATTGGTACCAAATTATTGCTTTATTGTTCATTGGGTACAACATTGCTTTTGCATTTCACATTTTATATTTTTTTTATTTTAAGACCATTATAAGAATAAGAAATCCATTTCCTATTATAATATCTTCCCTAAATAGAAACCCAAAATCTGAGGTTGTAGGTTATTTGACTCATTAATATCTTATGTTAACTCATAAATATTACTTTAACCTAAACTAAATTATAGAAGTTTTGCCTAAACCCAAATTATAAAAATAATGATGTCATTTCAGATAGGACAGAATGATTATTTCTTTTTATGGGAAATTAAGTTGTAGGTAGAGTCACAACCTGATTCTCCCTTACTCCTTCTTTAGATGTAAATCTTCTGTAGACATGGCAATAATTGTTCTGTTGGCATAGTTCTGTTCATTATGTCTTCCTCTGCATAAAAGAAAATATCTTTCTACACAAGAAAGTTAGATCTATATATCCAGTATCCTTAGATGTCATTCCTTAGCCAACCATTCATTCATTTACATGTCTACTACCTACCATGTACTTATCACTCTACTAGATACTTTATATTATTAAAAAAGCTCAGGTGGAGTTTGAACTCTATTGGAGGAAAATGACAATAAAGAAACAAACTTAAAACATAAGGTCAGGTGGTGTCATAGAATATTAAATATTTGGAGTGCTAGAACTATTCTTGTTCTATCACTCCAACTATTAGTTAAAAGTAGTTACAAGAGTTATTTTAGACTTTTTTAAGGATGCAGCTTTTGAGCCGAGACATAAATGAAGTGAGGGAATGAGTTGAGAAATTTCCAATTGTATAATTTATAGGCAGCTCAAAACTGAACATTTAATCTCGCCTTTTAGACATGTTTCCCAGCCACTGATCTTCTCCATCTTGGTGAATGCTACTGTCATTGACCAATTTTAAGTTTAGGATAATAAAATTACCTTTATGCCTACTCGTTTAGCCCCCAGATACATTTTATTTGAATCTTCTGACCTTTCTGCAAGTTCACTGTTGCAACTCCAGCACAGTCCATTATCATCTTGCAAAAGGGATGTGCAATAGCCTCTTAATGGTCTACCGGTACCCATGCTTGACCTCTCTTATCTCTTCTCTGTACCATACACTGAACTTCCTTAAATTTCAATTAGGGCATGTGAATCTCTCCTGCTCAAAGACCACCTATTGCTCTTACGATGAGGATGCAACTTTTTGGCAGAACCTATGAGGCCATGATGGTCTGGCCTCAACCTTTGTCTTTACCCTTTTCACATAAGCTCCCCTCACACTATTTTTTCTTACCACATTGGCCTCCTCAGGAATTTTTCACTTCCTCAAGCTGCCTGCATTTCCTCCCTCCACCACATCAGTTCACATCTACATTATTCTCCTTAAAAATGGTTTTATTCTCACTTGATTAAACTCGGGCTTACTCATTTTTAAGATCTCAACACATTTTTTACTCTATCAAAATCTCTCTGACTAGGTCAAATGTTCCTATTGCAGCCGCCATGCATCCATTCCTTTTTAGCACTTTTTGTCAAAACACTGTATTTTTATTGAATGAAACAACTCATTAATATGTAATTAGTGCCCCTTTTTCCCAGCATTTGCCTCTTACCTACTACAGTTTATATACACTGTCATTCTTTTTGAAAGAGTCAAGGCTTTTTCACTGCAGAGCTTTTGCACATGCTAGTGTCTCTGTCTGGAACTATCTTAGCATTCTGGGTTCTCTTCAGTATTTATAGCCTAGCTTAATTAACACCTTCTGAAAGAAGCCTTCTCAGCTCTACCTGTTCAAAGTGTTATAGGCTTCTTTTCCTGTTGTTCTGCTTGTCTCTTTAAAAAATTGTATTAATTTTACATTTACATAATTTTTATTTCTTTTTAACCTATGTTGTCCACTAGACTATGAATTCCATAGAGGTAGAGATCCTGCCTGATTTGTTCACTTTTAAATCCCTAGTAACTAGCATAGTCTTTCATGCATATCAGACACAATAATATTTTTAGTTAGCAAACAAGTAAAAATTAATAACTTATAGGTTATCTGAGAAATGATATTTTGAGTTAGCAAACAAGTAAAAATAACCTATAGATTATCTGAGAAATAACCAATAGATTATCTGATAAATTTCATATTACTCCCCCAGCAAAAACACAATAAATTAAGAAAGGGTTTGGTTGTGAGAAAGCATCATAAATACATAACATGCCGTTATTTTATAGATACTAGTTTCTCCTTAGGTCCTGCAGCTGGTCATATAAAAGTTCCTTATAGTTGTTTTGGGATAATTCCATTACCTTATCCACGATAATTGATTTGCGGATCCATATAAGGTCTGGGTATGTCTCTCTCCTTCCCCCTTTCTTTTGCTCTTATCAACAGAAAACAAATCACACACCTCATCTACCCTCCATTCCATAGAGGGTAGGAAAATCTCTCAATACCCAGTCACTCTGTTGAAATCGGTCTTGTGTTTTCTTCTAATGGAAGTTTTTCTGTGTATTTTTCATATTTTAAAAAGGTTTATCTTAATGTGTATCAGTGAAATTCTCATCCCTTTCCACCTCCCTAAAGTCATTCAAGTAAAAATAAAGACCACATTGTTTTATCACAATGTTATATTATCTGATAGAAGATAAAATGTATGTATATATAAAAGGTGTGTATTTCTGAGAATATAATTTTATCTCTCATCCTACTTCAAAAATTAGAGATAGAAAATCACATTACCTAAAAGAATATTATCTTCACTTACTATTCAAAGCATACTCATCCATTAAACAAATTTCTCACAGTTTAACTAAAAAATATTACTTTTCAATGTATGCTAAGCAATATTGAATTTGTCACATTAATATTATGCCACTCCAATTGCATTTCTGTTTATGTTACAATCAGGTATAATCTGTTGAACAAAAAGTGTTCATATTCTTACTGATAGCCCTGATTGATTGATTTAAAATGGTAAGTAGATATTATTGAAATTATTTTGAAAACATTGTTGAACACCTGCATGTTCTTCTGTAAATTACATGCAATGCTTTCATAGTCTAGATTTGCATATCCCATATTGAATAATAATAGAGAAAATTCTGAAGTAATTTCACAATATGCATTAAAGTTCCACATACTGAAGCAAACCATAATGAACATTCTGTAGATTATATTACTTTCTCTTACGCACTGAAAGAAAGCACATCCTGCTATTTACTCAGCAAATTTATATATGCTGAAAAATGGTGAGACAGATGAATGAACAAAATCTTTCCCTGTAAGGGCATCACACATTCTATAAACAAATGCATATAAACTAGGTAACTTAGTAAAATAGTCACGTTTATAGTCAGAGTTCACTAATAAAATGCTATTTAGCTATAAACAGAGGTAACAGTGAAAATACGAGGGAATATGCTAATTTAATGTCCTAGGATGTGTTAGAGTTGTTTTCATTTTCAAACTCTTTATGTTGAAATGATTTCAGATTTTTAAAAATGCTGCAAAGAGCCCAACCAGAATGGCTCAGTGGTTGAGCGCTGACCTATGAACCAGGAGGTCATGGTTCAATTCCCAGTCAGGGCACATGCCTGGGTTGCTGTCTTGGTCCCCAGTGTGGGGCGTGCAGGAAGCAACCAATCAGTGATTCTCTCTCATCATTGATGTTTCTATCTCTCTCTCCCTCTCCCTTCCTCTCTGAAATCAATCAATAAATAAATATGTATATATATATACATATATATATATATACATATATATTTATATATATATATGTATATATATATATATATATATATATATATATTTTAAAGCTACAAAAAGATTGCAGGTAGTGTCTATATACCTTTCACCCAGGTTTCCTTGAAGTTAGCATTTTACACAACCATATGAAGTTTACCAAAACTAAGTAATTAACAATGGTACAATACCATTAACAAAACTACATATTTGTTCACATTTCACCAGTTTTCTCACTAATGTCTTTTTCAAGACCTATGAACCAATCTAGGACACCATATTACACCAAATCATCATGTCCCTTAATCTATTTTAATCTATGAGAATTTATCATTTTTGCTTTCATAATTGAAGGGCACTAGTCAGATATGGTGTAGAATGACCTTCAGTTTGGATTCACTCGATGTCTTCACATTATTATTGGGTTTCTAGATTGTGGAAAATAATGTCAGATAGGTGTGGTACCCCTCTCATGATATTTTATCAGGTGGTACATGATATCATCTGGGCTACTGGTAAGGTTAAACTTGATCACTTGGTTAAGGTAATGCTTGCCAGATTTCTCCGCTGTAAAAGTTACTATGGTTTTTCTTACCATACTCTTTAATAAGAAGTGAGTCACTAAACATAGTCCACACTGGAAGAGAATGAGAATGAAGCTTTATCTCCTGAGGGAGAAGTTTCCAAGTTTTTGGACATGTGTTAAATCTATCACAATAATGAATACAGTAAGTTGGGAGAGATAGTTTGAGGATATACAAATCTCCTGATACTCCTTAAAGTTTAGTCCACTAATTTTAACTGTTATAAGTGGATCTTGCTATTACTATCTATATAGGTAAAAGCCTAAGTGACCGAACAACCTGTCGACCAGTCTCTATGGTGCACACTGACCACCAAGGGGCAGAAGCTCAATGCAGGAGCTGCCCCCTGGTGGTCAGTGCGCTCCCACAGCCAATCTCCCACTGCTGGCCAACCTCCTGTGGTCCCTGCCCCCGGCCAGTCAGTCCCGATTGGCCGCGATTGCCTGCCAGGCTGAGGGACACCACCCGTGCATGAATTAGTGCACCAGGCCTCTAATGGTGTTATAATGGTGGATGTCTATATTCTTCACTCTTCTACAATTATTATTTGAAATTATTCTGTTGGGAAGATTTATCATTTTTCTCACATTTATATATTTACTCAATTATTTGTTCATACCACTATGGACATATGGACTTTAATTTTTTACTTTTAGGGCTTTTAATACAAAACTATTGTGATTTTATTACTTAAATTGTTCCCAGTTAGCCTCCCGGGCACACTCAAGCTAGTAGTTGTCTTCATCACTGATTTATATTTTCTTTTAGCATTTCTTTATTTTCTAGTATTACCATTTGCTGTAGGTTCATCTTGTATTTTTTGTACAATAGCCTTAAAATTAGCCATTTCCACAAGGATCCTCTGTCCTTTTATTGCAGAATGATATGAATAAACTAAGACCTGTGTTATGTGGACTTTTTGCTACAGGGATCTTGTTGGTCTGAATCCTTGCCAACATGTGGTATAGTTAGTATACCTCATTTTAGTCATTCTAATAATAATTTGTTAAATCTTCTTATGTTTTTAATTTGTTGAATTTAGTTGAAAACCATTTGACAAGAACATTTAAGGATATTTTGGCTGCATGTTGCTTTTCCCAAATTATTTTAGCTTGTCACTATATGAATCACATTATCATTATCAGATTAATGAATAAAATGGTACTTCAAGATTTATGAATCAGTCTAAGAGCATTATCTCTCTGTGCTATGTATGGTAGCATTGCTTTTGGCCAAAACTCTCTAATTTTTATTAATTCTTCATAATCTTTAAGTTTCTTTATATGTTGCTATTCACTCAAAATGAACATCTTTCCAAACCATGAAGAGTTATTTTATTTTAAGTTATAGTTTGAACTTAAATAGCAAATATTTTTATGTGGATTATATTATTAAGACTACTTTTAAGAGCAGTTTTAGATTCATTAATGTGGATTTTGACAGGTTGTTAAAGCTTAATCAAAATACTTGTTATTTCATATAATAATCAATTGATTTCAAAATTGGATTTAAGATTTTTTTTGAAAAGTCACTTTGTTCACATCTACATTTAAAAATTGAAACAGAAAAACCATAATGAAAAGACCAAAATGCAAGGTAAACCTAATTCCAGAGTTTAGCATTTTAAAAAAGCTTTATACATATAAATTTTAATTTATACAATTTTTCTCTTAACTATTAAAAGTCAAGAGCAGTTCAGTAATTATTGATTAGATCCATCTGATCTAGTGTGTCTAAAATAGTTTTCTTTGCCTTGGGTTAATTTGATCTTTCTGCATTAAAGTTTTCTTAGGAACTTACTAATTCATCTTCACAAACTATCTGGACACTAAATTATACAATTAATAACCTTATTAATTCAACTTCAAAAAACTTGTGAATGTTTATATTAAATAATGATCTCAATATAAAGAAATTTAGGTTCATAATATTTTTTTTCACAATTTTTGTACTATAGCCCTTTATTTTCAGGACTTAAATACAAGGATTCTAATATAATTCCTATTCATTTAATTCATAGGAAGCTTTTTGAATATTTTTAACTTTTGGTTGTCTATTTCACTATGAAGTGTTAAAACTGTATCAAATGAGAATTTAAATAGGACATTTGATAGTGAATATATTATTTTATTTTCCTCTAAATTCTCAAATTTTATTTATCTCATTTTCATGATCAGTTGGATTTTGACACTACATTATGAGACTCTAAACTTTTCAATTCCTGAATTCTAATTTTTAAATAATTTATGTTGTCTGTGTTTTTATTCTAGGCCATATAATACATAATAAAAGTAATAAAAGTTTAAGAGAATATAAATTATCCAAAGTATCTTCTTAGATCAAAATGTAATCCAAAGAGAAATAAATTACAGAAACATAGCTGGAAAGTCACAAACTATCTGGATACTAAATAACACAATTCTATATAACCCATGGTTTTAAGAAATCTGAAGAGAAATATAAAAATATTTAGAACTATACGAATGGACAACTTATCAAAATGTGCTCAATGTGGTAAAAGCAGTGCATAGGCTGAAATTTATAGTATTAAATACACATATCAGAAGTGAAAAAAATGTATAAAATCAATAATCTAATGACCTGCTTCACAGCATCAAAGAACTAAGAGCAATTTACCTAAAGCAAGTAGATGTATGGAAATAAAATTACAGCAAAAATCGATGAAATTGAAAATAGGAAAAAAACATACAGAAAGTAAAAGGATCCAAAAGCTAATTCTTTGAAAATGTCAATAAATCTCATAAAATTCTAGCCAGGTTAATGTATTAAGGAAGAGAGATTCCACACATTGCCAATATGAGAAATCTTAAATACATATTGCTAAGTGAATGAAGACAGTATGAAAAGACTACTAAGTGTATGGTTCCATTTATATCACATTCTGGAAAAGGCAAATGCAGGGAAAGTAAACAGATCAGTTTGCCAGGAAATCCGGGAAGGGAGGATAGGAGAATAAAATAGTTGAAGCACAGTGAATTTTTAGAGTGAAAAAATTTTGTGTATCGCACTATTATGTTGGATACATGACACGAGGCATCTGTCAAATCTCATGGTGATTTACAGTTACAGTAAAAGGAGTGTATGCAAAAATTTAAAAATCATTTGGATTTTATAAAACAATAAAAGTGCCTAGATGTATTAAAATTTATAAAACAACCTCAAGAAAAATAGTGGGGGAAAAGATGCTGAACAAAGTAATTTTCTAAATGAGTGGAGTCTGTAAGACTAAAGGCAAAAGTAACTGTTTATGAACACTACACTCTAACTGACAAACTTGTATACTACAAGGATACAGGTTAAGAATTCTACTACTACTATGCATGTATACTGGAATTAAACAATTAAGTAATGGATGATTTGTGATGAAGGCTAGGTTTCTCACTGTTGCAATGAGAGTTTAAGATGGCTAGGATAATACATGTGGTAATAAATTAGAGTTGGGGATATCAATATGAAATCATCCTGTATAATAAAGAGGTAATATGTTAATTAACCCTCACACCCTGACAAAATGGCTGCCTACAACCATGGTTGACATGGGGGTTAGTGAGGGATGACCAAATGACTGAACAAGCAGGCTGCGTGGGGCGACCAGGCTGGCAAGGGGGTTAGTGAAGGATGACCAAACAACTGAATAACAGGCTGTGTGGGGTGACCAGGCCGGCAAGGGGGTTAGTGAGGGACAACCAAATGATTGGATAAGCAGGCTGCATGGGGTGACCAGGCTGGCAGGGGGGTTAGTAGGGATGACCAAATAACTGAACAAGCAGATGTGTGGGGTGACCAGGCCAGCGGGGGGAGGGCAATTGGGGACAACCAAGCAGGCAGGGGGGACAGTTAGGGGTGACCAGGCTGGCAGAGTGGGGCAATTGGGGGCTACCAGGCTGGTGGGGGGCAGTAAGAGGTGACCAGGATGGCAGGGGGGCAGTTAGGGGTGACCAGGCCAGCAGAGGGGGGCAGTTAGGGGTGACCAGGTTGGCGGCGGGGGGGCAGTTAGGAGAAACCAGGCTGGCAGGGAGGGAGCATTTGAGGGACACCTGGCCGGCAGCTGGGGGCAGTTAGGGGTGACCAGACAGGCAGGCAGGTGAGTGATTAGGAGCTAGTGGTCCAGGATTGTGAGAGGGATATACGACTGCCGGTTTCTGGCCTAAATCAGCACAGACATCCCCCAAGGGGTCCTGGATTGGAGAGGGTGAAGACTGGGCTGAGGGGGGACCCCCCCACCCCCCGTACACAAATTTCATGCACCAGGCCTCTAGTGTGTATAGATAAATGATAGATAGATAGATAGATAGATAGATAGATAGATAGATGATAGATAGATAGATATAGAGAGATGGATTTAATGTTACATTAGAGGGCCTAAAAACAATGACACACTTAATATCAGTAAGCACACCTACCACCCATACCTTGATTGTTAACACCATTCTCCAATAAAAGGAATTCGGTCTCTTTGGAAACAATGCTAATTGTAGAATTGGTACACAATATATATAAGATGAGTCTAGAGGATATTTTAGTGCCCAAAGTAAGAAACTATGAAAAAATAAAAGCACATACTTAGCATACATAGTTATGCAGCACATCAAAAAGACACAGAAACCAATTAAGAGTTCCCAGACCCAAAAGAGGAACAATGTGGGCAACAAAATATATAAATTCTTAGATTGTAACCCAAACTATGAAATAAATACACATGAATCTATATTGACATAAATTAATATTTGAGAACATAAATAAATGGGAGGAATAGAACACTCACGTATGCATAAGAATTAAAAATCATTTATGTTGGCACATTGCCTTCAAGGAGACAAATTTCCTCACTCCTTAGTGTTAATCAAGGTCTTTCGTGTTTTCCTGGTAAGATAATTAAACCAAAGTAGCTATGTTTATCATTCATGATCTTGGCTTCCTGAGAACAACTTCATACTAAACATACAGTAAATAGTGTCTTTATAGTTTAATTATTTATGTCCATGGCTGCTCTGCCAACCAAAGAATTACCAATTATCTCTCTTGATGATTTTTCCCTCGGTGGTTTGACTAGTGGAGGTCAAGTATAGTGACTGACTTGCCTTCACGCCTGGCACTATAGATTTGTTACATCAGCACTGACTCACAATTAGAGGTTAACTATCAGAATACATTCAGAAGGAATACCCATTCCCTCTTTATCCCCATCACCAGTAGCACATTTTTCATGATAATACAGTTCTGCATATTACCTCTCTGATGGATCTTCCATGCATACATATTTTGTTTAACTTTATTTATACTTTTTTGGAAGAGTCCAAGTGATAGGCCTCAAATCACCTGTCTTTTGAAACTTAGATGTTTTATTGCTTTAATAGGGACACTTTTGGGTAATTCTCATTGTTAATGAGGATGTTCATAATACATACATTTCCCAGTGGCTGATTTGATATTTTGGGACAAATTCGAAGTATTTTGTGTTCATATTTCCTGCATTCCTTTCCTACATTTTTATTTCATAGTCATTAACACTAGTTACATATTTGGCAATTATTTAACGAAGAGTATATGTATATGTATATGCATGTGTCTATATATATGTGTGTGTATATAAATTTTAAGTGTCAGCGACTTGAAGAATGATCTTTACATAATTAATTTAATACATATGAAGTATAAACATTAATGGAAGCTAACTCTTTGAAAACTAGGTCTGCTTTTATTTTTAAATCCTCATTATCAAATTTCTGCTTTGTTTATTAAATTGTAGTTTAGGAATAAGTACTCCTCAATACATCAAATCTTTTTATTCACTCCCAGCCCAGATTCTGTAAGTTATAAACTTTCATCAGTTTTAAGGTCTCCTGGGCCTCAATTTGCATCTCTAAGTGGAATCTATTCATTTGAAACCATAAATATATTTAAGCAATTTTCATGCTCAAGTAGTCATGAAATTGAGGGGGCTTTCAGCTTCAGTAAATCATATACATTTTCCATTTGCCTTAACTCTTTTCCCTTTGTGGAGATGTGATATGTGTCCCTAAATTATTTATGGCAGAACCCTTTTGGTAATATGGCACCGTTAGGAAGAATTCCATATTAATTTATTTTCAGTTGAGCCTAAAGGAAGTGAAGAAAATTCAAAAAGCCACAAATTAAAACACATATTGGAAAGTCACAATTGAAATCATACAGGATACAATTTTTATAGCTTCATTTTGAGGTCAGAGATCATGATTAAGATGATGCTTAGCAAATAATATTATATACGATAGACACAATTATTATATTGTTTTCTATTTTTAATAACCTGTCACACTTTCATTAACATTAATATATATTATTAAGTACCCATAACATAATGTTTTTCATGTGTTACTTAGTTTTATTATCACAACAGATTTACCAAGGCAAAATTATTACCATGCATATGCATACACAACCGATCAGGGAACAGGCAGGAGGAAGTCAAACAAGTCAGGCTAACTCTGGAATGAATGTGTTTAATTCTCACAACTATATACCCCCCTCTCTATATGTATTTCCTTCTTGTTATGTCACTCATGACATAATAGCTGTTATTTAATGTTTACTTATCCTTTCCTTCTGAAGTAATTAATATACCTACACGTATATTTTTCATTGTAAATTTTTAAATTTAAGATTACTAAGATATAGCATGTGCATTAAATCTTATTTTATTTTTTACATGTTGTGGATACAAATAATATACACTCCAAACATTACAAAGATTTAATGCTACAGATCTGATGTTAACCACAGGGAGGTTTGATATTCTAACAAAAATTTAGTGAACCATAATGCTGGTTAGAAAAGCTATACCTCTGTCTCTTTTTCTGTGGCTCAGCCAAGAATTTGAGACAGTAAGACACTACCAGGGTCTTAGGATGGGAAAGGATGAGATTAGGAGAAACTTAAAAATGTTAATGTAATTTTATGACATCATCTGTTTTATTTTACAAAAAATTGTTATGAAACTTTCTGAGTGTAATGTTTGGATGAGGCTGATAACACTTTCCTGGTGTCATCAGGAAGCTTTTTACATTTTCTATTTTTTAAATATATTTTTATTGATTTCAGAGAGGGAGGGAGAGGGAGAGGGAGATAGAAACATCATTGATGAAAGCAAATCATTGATTGTCTGCCTCCTGCATGTCCCCCACTGGGGATGGAGCCTACAACCCAGGCATGTGCCTTAACCAGGAATCAAAACCCATGACCTCCTAGTTCATAGGTCAATGCTCAACCACTGAGCCATGCTGGCTGGACCAGGCATCTTTTTTTAATAATAAAATATTCCAGTTTATGCAAATCATTGAAATATATGTTGATACATTATGTTGAAATCCAAAAGGACCATAACTTTTTGGAATGTGTTCTGGGATCAGTAAAATGGTTTTTAAATGGTGACCCAGGAAAACCTTATAGAATACATGAATATTCTGTTTACATTGATGTTAAAATACATTATCCAAGTAGACAATAATTGAAATTAAAATATTAGTTGTATAAATTAATTCATGGACCAGAGCCTCTGTATAAATGTACAATATAATTAACCAGTGATGACATTTGAAAGGTATATCAGTCGTAGCATAAAATTTATCCTTATATTATAATGAAATGCTATGAAAGTACTAATACCTGTTTAAATAGGACCCTTTCCATTTAAATAGCAGAAAGGCTTCTTGGTTTTCCAGGTGTATGTTCTCATAATGTATACCTATGGGATGAGGTATGCTGGTCACTGAAAAACAATTTAATATCTTAACATTTATGAGCCACACTAATGTACTTCAATTTTAATAAAAAATATGCATTCTTGAGCAATGATTATGATAAGTAATTTTGAAAGGCAGACTTTGTATGAAAAAATACTAAATAACACTTCCTATTAGATGACAGATCATGTTCCATTTTTTGAGTTGCTTGTAATCTATGAAATCTCCCTGTCCTCTTTTATCCCCCTTATATTTAAGGAAGTTTTCAGTGTAAAGCATTGGGAGAATATCAACACAATTTTAGAACAAATACATCAAAAGATCAGAAGAATTGACTTCAACACAGAATATTTCAGTATTGATAAGAATATAATTATTGTTTAGGACAAATCTTAAGTGTTCCAAGTATTTAGATTCATTAGTATACTTTGGGATTATCTTTTGTATTGAGATCAACTGTTGTTTCTGTTTTTTGTTTTGACATAAAACAAAGAGCTTTATTTTTGAATGTGTTTCTTTTGTGAAGATAAGGGAATCAGTTCATTGTAGGTGTCCTCATTAGCAATGAAGGCATGCAATTGTCCCTAACCCTGGATAAATCAGGATTTACTCATGACTAACAGGCAGCATTCCCATACTGCCTTTTTTAAAAACTTACATCTTTATATAAATTTTTCATATGTCTCAAATTATTCTTCAACATAAAAATTTTTCTTATAGTATTGCTATCAAGAAATTCACAGATTAACAGGAAACTCGTAGATCTTTTATAATGGACTCACATCTAACATTTTCAGGACCCAGGAGGACTTCATGCCATATGTTTAACTACTTAAAAATATAAATCATGCCACAAATTGTTAAATAAAACATGTGTTCTACCTTGACAAATATAACTTCATTATGCCAACATTTAAAAAGATAAGAATATGGTTGTGATCATCTATTTTATCAAGGACAATTTATATTTGATTACTGTGATTTGTTTATGGGCTGTTGATAATTGTGTAAACCAAAAATTGCACTGGGCAAAGTTAAATAGGCAAGAAAGACTACTTAAGAGAATTGTAATAAATTTTCTCATGTCTTTATGAAAGGAGGTAGTGTTATAATTTGGGTTCCTATCCTCTCACAGAGGCTGGGAGATATGAACGCTGTCTCAGATTGTTGCATTTCAAAGAGATGGCTCTCAGGTCCTTCAGATAGTCCTGGGTTATAATAAGGACAAGAGGCTTCTTTTAAAAATGTACATCTCAAAGGGACAGAGAATTCACAATTACAAGTTTACTCAAGTAAGTGTTTCACTAAAAGGGAGGGCGGAGAGTTCTCTGTGCTTAGTCCATTTGGATTTTGTGCTGGAAGATGAGGGGGAGGTCAGGACTTCAGAGGCAGGAAGAAGCCTGACTAAACCACCATTAACAATAATGATCTAGAAGAGTTCAAAATAAAATAGGCTGTGTGGTTAAAATGTGTAGATTGAATGCAAAGTGAATTTGAAAACACAAAATTATACTTGTGTGTTCTTAAGCATTTTCATTAAGATGATCTGCCAATATTAAAAGGCAAAACACTAGTTCAAATTGAGCATCCATTTTTAAATAAAATTATTAAAAGTGAATAGTTTTAATTTTAAAAAATGTAATTGTGAATCTTTTGATAGCAGTATATTGATAAGAATGAAACTACTCAGAAGTTTCATGCTTAATGTCCACTAGGTGACTATGTTAATGAAACTGGAAATTTGGACTGGAACACAGGTGTTCCCCTGGGCAGGATGGTTCCCAGGCTCTTGTCCGGTGGAATCGAAGAATGAAACCGTGGATGAAAGGTAGTGTAGCAAAGGTGGGAATTTATTGAGAAACAAGCACAGACTCCCTCAATGGGAGGGGTAAAGAGTCCCACTGAGTCTCTTTTCTCTATGGTTTATAAAGGCTGCAGATCTTTGTGCCTTGATATCCCCTCTGATTGGTCACTATTCCTTCTGATTTGGTCACTATAGCAACTCTAGAGCTCAAATCTCAAGTGAAGTACCTGAGGCTCCCTCCTTCTTCTCTCTTATTGTTTCCCTATACCCTCTGGACTTTCTTCTTCTCTTTTTGAATGAGGGGCTTCCTTACCTTTATTCTATAAATGTATACCTTTCTGTAGCTCCCAGTCCCCTTATTCTATGGAAATGTGCCTTCTTCTGTTTCCAGCTCCCTTATTCTGTGGAAATGTACCCTTTGCAGCTCTGTAGCCCTGTGCTTTTTCCATGGACCCTTTAATTTTAAAAAATTTCCTAAACTTACCTATTTCACCCCAAAAAACTCCTATTTTACTCATAAAAATGCCTTTCATTAAGAATCAGTGTCATATGCTTTATCTAGGTCTGTGGCAGGCAGTTAGACAAATGCTTTATCTAGGTCTGTGGCAGGCAGTTAGACAAATATAAGTAGAACAAGGACAAAAAGCCACGTATAGAAGGTCACCAGGGGAAAGCCTTGGGTGCCTAGCAACAGGCAAAACCAACTCCAGGGTAACCATTCCTCCCCACACATATTGCTGGTCATTGGGTTTAAATCCCATGACCTTTCTACTGCTGGCCCCATGGCTAGGACCCTCCCTTGACCTTTCCTCCCTAGCATGTTGCTAGTCATGTGGTAGACCCTCTTGGAAAGGGAACAAGGGCTGAAGAGCAGCCTCATGCGACTCCCTGGGGGTTCTTCCTTACAGGACCCCTCCATTAAGAATTAACCCCTAAAGATGACATCTAGGCCTCAGTTGTGATTCAGCTCCATGCCCCAAAAAGTAGCACAACCAGACAAGTGGTGCCATAGTTGCACAAAGACCAGCTGCATTGATTAATGAACCCCTTCTCTGGCACTGACCAATCAATAGAGACCATGACCCTGAAAGAACACACCTGGAAAGTTGATGAATATTCATTGTGATTCTCCCCTGGCACCTCCCCTAAATGTCTGCCCTTAAAAGCCTTTGAGACAGAGGACCCAGTGCCCTCTCCCTCTCAGAACCATGCTCAGGCCTTTTCCTTCCCCCTTCTCTTTCCCTCCAGGCACTTTATCTTTACCTTTCTCTCTGGTAAGCTCCAAAGGCCCCTTCTTTTACCTCTGTAACTTGTTTTCTGAGTCCATTTTTTTTTCTCTACCACTCACTTCTTCTACCTCTGTAACTTTCCAAATAAACTCTTTTTTTGTTTGTTTTTAAGTTTGAGTATTGGCTCTGAATTCTTTCTTAGCCAGACTTAAATACTGAAGTTGCTGAACTGAGATCGCTCTGACTCCCCCAGTCTAACATCTCATGCCACTTTTGTCACTGCTAACAGATCTATCTATCTGTCCAATTTTTAGGATTGCCCAATTTTTAAAAAATGGGCAAAATGTTTCTCACCTAAGTTTCTACAAATGATTTTTTTTGTTCCTCCAGTCCAAAAAACTGGAACGCAAATGGAAGCAGGTACATGTTAAGCTCAACTGAGAAGTGATGCTTCTTTTGTTTTGTTCTGGAAGATCTATTTTATTCCTGCTAACTGAAGAAAAATTTGATGATAAATGTATCTTCTTATCTAAGTATTTTTATGATTCAAACTCTCTACACTCACAAGCAATGTGACTTCCAGACTCAGTGGAACAAGGCACACACCTTCATGTATCAGGACCATTGCCTTCTACTCTGAGAGTGAGGATCTGCATTTCCCCAGCGTGTAATGGTGTTGGTAAGGAGAGAAGGTGTGTATGGTTGTGGTACATGATTGCCTAGAACTGAGCATTGAATTCAAGTGCCACTATATTTTCTTTAACATTATTTATTTTTTCAAAGGTGATTTGTGACAAACAGATGACTCTAAAGCATGAAGTTCCCAATATAGGTTCCTCTTATCTGAATCTTTGTAGTGAATTAATCCAAGACTGAAATCTATGGGCTATTGAATCATTATTGCTGTACAATTTAACTTTTTAGTTATATTGAAATCATTTACCTGAATCTTGTTCAAATGTTACTCCTGTTTTGATAGTAAGGATAGTTCATTCAGTATCTTCAACTATCTGAATCTTGCTAATTAAAGGTATTAATTAATTCATCTATATTGGCTTATACTTATCCTGAATCAATACAGTACTTTTCGAATTATACAATTAAGATAAATTGCATGTTCTAATGAAGAACTCATTTTAATAATTCATATCTATCAGCCAATTATGACTTGGTGAGATTTAGTGCCCTTGATATGAATGCTAATATTTGCTAAAACAGTGCTGTCATTTGTCACTCATTAAAAATATTAGTGATGCAGTCAAATAAGAGAAGAGATTCACCTCAAAAAGAAAAATTCAACTTTTTACATTTCATTATAAAATAAAGCATCATAGTTATTAAGTCATATAATAATATTTTAACAAAACAACTTGACTGAGGATTGTAAACATATTCCATCAAGCTAAACTGATGTGTTTGGCTCCAAAGGAATATCATAATTTGAATTTTTAAAGTGTATGATATACATTGTGAATACTTTAGTTATACATTAATATATTTTAAGCACAGTCCTAACATGTAAAAGAACAGTAAAAAAATTAGGAAGTTGGCAGTAACTAGCCTGAAAAAAATCTGAGAAGATTGCATCAAATTTGAGAACACTCAAATTTTACAAGACACTAAGGCAATTATTGAGTAAAAATTATATCATCCTACAAACAAAACTATAACTTGAAGCTCAATTCAAAGCTCCAAAAGGATACTTAATTATTAGCAGTTATTGCTGCAGTACTAATAATTTTACAGAAGATGATTTGGTTTAAAACCTTCCATTTTAAACCAAAGTAAAAAAATTAAACATTATTCTAATATTTTTAACTATTACATTTTGTTTATATTTTTGTTACTAGACATTTATTTGTTGACTACATAACATTTATAATTCACTTTATAAGGTGGGCTGACTGATCTGTCACAATGGATAAGACATAATTATGCCTCGAAAGAATATGGAACTTTGATTACATGAGCATAAATCAACTATAACGTTTGTTAGCATTGCTTTCTGTTAATGACTTTTAAAATATATTTTTTTCTTTTAAGCTTATATTAAATTTGGATGTAATTCAATTAGGTGGGAGTGGCATGAGTAAGTCCTGAGGCCAGCTGAGTAGGATAATTCTCATGAGTAAATTGGTCCTTGGCTTTTTGAGTTAAATTTTTAGCTCAGAATGGTTACAGTTTGAATCTAAGTAATTGTTGTTACACTTTAAATCCCAATATTATCTTAATTCCTTGATACCTATCAGTGCTTTTCATCTTTTGATAGTTGACATTGATTGTTTTACAAGATATATTTAGTAGTTTTTAATAAAAAATGAATGTATTAAGATTAATATGATATAGTACCAGTAAATTATTATTCATTTTACTTATATTTTCTTCTAAATCCTTATCATCAGCTTATAAATTAAGCCTAATTTTAAGGTTTATCTTTTAAACAAGCACTAACTATATGTTTTCTTTGTGAGGCTTAACACCCTGACTTTTCAAGACGAACAATATTTATTTCTGCCTTAGCAAGGTGCATAGACTACAAGAAGAAAATAAACAGTTATTTTATAAAGAAATACCAGCCATCATTTATTCTGCTCTGCATTAATAAAAACATGAAATATCATACAAATTGTTTTTGTTCTTTTATTAAAATAAGATATGTCTATAAAATGAGTCAGAAATGTTGTGTTTGGGCATGCAGAAGGCAACTGATTTATTGACGATTATCTTGCATTACTGTTGTTTCTACCTCTATCTTTCTCTTTCTGAAATCCATAAAAACAACAATAAATATTTTAAAAAATTTTTAAGTGTGGATAGTCTAATACCAAAAATAAGGGAACATATTCTTGGTTGATTACAGCAAATTTTAATACTTTACTTATTCATTTAGTATGACTATATAGATTATTAGTACATTACAATTCATTATGAGTATAATATACAATAATACACATTAATTATATCTCATTTATATAAATATATAATATATACTAGAGGCCCAGTGCATGATTGAATCATGCATGTGTAGGGTCCCCTACATGCTTTCGCTTTCGATCATGGGGGAGCTGGGTGCCTGTCCGCTGGTGCACCAGGCCTTTCAGAAGCCTCCGGCGCAGCGAAGGCTTCTGAAAGGCCTGGTGCCTGAGCAGACAGGCACCCAGCTCCCCTGCTTTTGATGGTCCGTGGTGGGACGTGAGCTCGCTGCCCCAGAGGCTCCTTCTGTGCCGCAGCACAGCCATGGCGCAGATGCTGAGCTCGTGCCTCCACTGGCGATGTAAGCTCAGTGTCCTGCTGGCCCAATCGGCTACCCCGACCACCCCAAGTCCCGCCCCCCCGCGCCTCCTGGCCAATCGCGGGCATAGCGAAGGTACGGTCAATTTGCATATTTATCTATTATTAGGTAGGATGATCATCTGTATGAATATTATTATAATATATAATATTATATCATATTATGAATCTTACCAATAAAAATGAATATAGGAGGATGATTATTGGGGAGCACATGAGACATGGTTGGAAAGTTTGTAAGGAGGACATTCCAAAAAAAAGGGAAGTGTGCTGAAGGTGACCTGCCCTGTATATCGGAATTCCGACTTAGGGGAGTGCCAAAGGCGGCACCCTAATTATTCCTTGACCTTACCAAACAAATCTGTGCATGTGCAGACCCCCAGGTGTTTACTGGAATCCTTATGCAACAGGGAAGGTAACTATATTCACATCCACATGGCAGCCCTAGCAGTGGTTTTATTAACACAGCAGCATCCAGAATTGCTGATGTCAGAGGAGCATTTTGCAGTGTCATCTCTCAAGGACACTGCTAAAAGAGGGTTTATGTAACTGTTAGTTAATATAGCTTTTGATGTTACTACTGGCTACATAGCCTTCAAACTTAATTCTAGACATGTACCATAGTTTGTATGAGCTACTGAGTTTTCTTTTATCAAATTTCCTTTATGTTTAAATTAGACAAAGACAATATCTGATGCTTGCATTTAAGAAGCCTGACTGATATAGAAAGCAAATCAATTAAAATACTCAAAATACCTTGCATCCTACGGTAAAAAAATTTCTCTAGAGTTCAAAAGACTTGCTTATGGTCTTTATTAATTAGATAAATAAATCTGTTGTACACTTATTATATGTGATTCTCTGTGGTACAACTTACAAATTTTGCATTATCTTGAATCTCCTGCTCATTGAAGTCATGTTTAATTTTATTTAGATTCTAATTGCCAATTCACAGCTGGAAAGCATTCACCCATATGATTCCCTAAATTAACCAATTTTTTTTCAAGTTAGAATGTTTATGAGAAAATGTTTGTAAAATTCTTCTTATATCTGTTTCATTATCATAATCATATATGTTTGTCATTATTATCACATAAATATGTATATGCGCTTTCCGTGGAAATCAGGCTCTTCCACAGGATCACAAGGAAAGCATTTCATGGAGCCATGCCTGGGAGATTGTGATGGGCAAGGTTTATTCAGGAAGGCTGCCCTTCGTTTCCAATGCCCCATCTCCCTCCATCCTGCCATGAAAAAAGTCCAATCATTTCTTCAGCAAGGCCAAAGCAAAGGCCAGTGTCTGGAGTTTCGAATTGAATTTAAAAGCATAGTCCTTTGGAACCCTGTGGTCTGTGGGCCACAGGTTGCTGCTAGCCCTGCATGGTCACGTGCTCGGTGGGGAAGGTAGGAAGACAGCTTGTGAACAAACTGAGAATGAATGACCAGTTGGGGGGTGGGAGGGAGAGAGAGAGAGAGAGAGAGAGAGGAGAGAGAGAGAGAGGGCTTATTTGTTCACCAGATACTATAACCAAGAGCTTTTTCAAAATAACTAATCAACTTCCCATGCTTTGGTGGGCTTCTGATGGATCCACGCCTTATCCAATGATCCATTTCCCAGGCTAGACAGTTTTTATGGGCAAGTATCTCCCCCTATGCCCGTGGTCGGCAAACTGCGGCTCGCGAGCCACATGCGGCTCTTTGGCCCCTTGAGTGTGGCTCTTCCACAAAATACCACGGCCTGGGCGAATCTATTTTAAAGAAGTGGCGTTAGAAGAAGATTAAGTTTAAAAAATTTGGCTCTCAAAAGAGATTTCAATTGTTGTACTGTTGATATTTGGCTCTGTTGACTAATGAGTTTGCCAACCACTGCCCTATGCCATTTGACAGGGGGGAGGAAGGGTGTTGATCCCCTTGGAGGGACAATGCTGTAACTTCCTGGTGAAGCAAACAGGCTGTGTCCAATCCCCATTGTTTCCTTTCCTTCATTAACATCTAGCTAACTATGGCAATATATATTACACATGTAGATGCATATAACATATATGGAAGTCATATATATGTTTATGTAATTTTCATAAACTTAAGAAAGGGAAGACATTATCTAAATAGTTTTCAAATTAAATTTTTGGAAGAACAAATTGTCTGGACAATGAATGTCTCACTCTATATCATTCCCTTTCTCTCTACCCCTGAGGCCAAAACTGCCCTATTAAAAAGCCCCTGAAGCTACTGTTTTAGTCTGAAAGTTTGGCCCCACAATCTCCCCGTCTTAATTCCTTTGCTTGATAATTAGATTTTCAATCTCTGTCCCTCTGTCCCACCCTCCCTTCTACAATGGTTGTAAGACTTTCTTGCTCAGAAGATCTTGCAGTTTCTCCCACAAGCTGCTGCTCGGACTTGCTCCCCACATCTCCAGGAAATGCAACCTGTGAGTAGTCCCCAGCTCCATCTGACCTTGGCGCAGGCTCCCGCTTGCTGCACGCAGCCTGAACCTCGCTCCACAGGCTCCAGCCAGTCTGGGACAGGAGGTAATCTGACAGGAATAACTTAATAGCCAGAGGCAGCCTGCACACCAAGTGCGCAGTTGCCAGAACAGCAGAAATGCTAAGTTTACCGTAAGGGATGAGCAGCTTTTTCAAAGTGTCTAGCTGCAGGGAATTAAAGCTTCCAGATGGCAGCATAGCTGCTGATCTGCATCCAGACACTTCACCCTGCGATTCTCCAAGACAGAGTCTCATTCTTAGCAATTCCAGGCTTAAACTCAAGAGGCGATCTCCCCTTGCCCACCTTCTTCCCACTCTTAGATGTGTAGGACATTCCTTTTTTTTTTTTTTCTTTTCCTGCTCCAATGATAGGCACAAATTTAAACTTGTGTAAACATCGTATATCTAGCTTGGAAAATAAAGAAATAGATTCAGGACAGAACTATTTCTTTCACCCATGTTTGTGCCAAATATTGCAAATAATTACACCTGCCTAAGCTTTAGTATTTTCTTTTGAAAAATTCATTGCCTACAATGTTCTGTGAGAGAAATAGTCATAGTGCTTTGATTTTAAACACAGTTATGGTGAAAGGCCCTAAAATCCTAATTCAAGAGAGAGTAATGTCCCACTGTCTCTCCATTTGAGGTCAGACTCCTGGCCATGTGAAGCCCAGGCACAGCTCCAAACTCAACCATGGTTCACAGGGGCTCCCGGGAGAAAATACAGACGGCACGTGTCCCAACACCATGCATTTTACTTCTTTCATGGGGACACAGTGCAATTATAATCAGACTTAGAAAATGGTTTGCAAAGGACAAAGGAAGAAACTTTCTAAACAAAAATCAGATACATTTTAAAGGAAGGTTATCAGTATATTTTCTTTGTTCTAATAGCCAATTGTTTCACAACCATTTATTGGTATACCCTCAAATTTTTAAATCTTAAAAGAAAATCAACATCTTTATTTTTTCATACATCATATGGCCTCAAATATTAAATATATTTTGATAGATTTATTTATATTTTATGATTTTATCTTATTTTAGTAATAAAATTTCACTTACCAGTGTATAAAATATTATCATTTTTATGTCAATCTTGCATTCAGTTCACTTGCTCATTTTCCACTAACTAATTTTGAAAAGCTTTAGATTTTATGTGTATTTTTCATGTAAACAGTCACCTCATAAAAATTGGAATGTTTCTCTTTTTCAATCTATAAATCCTTAACTTTTACTTTTTTATTGCCTATTGTGATGCTCAAGGCAATCCTATCTAATAAAAAGGGAATATGTTAATTGACCATCACGCCCTCACAAAGATGACGGCGCCCACAGCCAATAAGAAGGGAATATGCTAATTGCCGCCATGCCCTCAAAGATGGTGGCAACCACAGCCACAAGATGGCAGTGCCCAGTCCTTTCAGCCCTGCCAGGGTGGCAGGCACATGGCACAGCCGGGCCCGCCCCCAGGCAGGTCCAGACGCTCTGCGCACCTGCTTCCAGAGTCACTCAGTCCCCTCAGCCTCCCAGCCACCCAGGGCCGGCCCAAGGTGCAGGCAAGCCTCGTATGTTGGCTGCCCAGCCCCCCAGGCCCAGCCCAAGGGATGACCAAATGACTAAACAGGCAGGCTGTGTGGGGCAACCAGGCCGGCAGAGGAGTTAGTGACAGACGACCAAACAACTGAACAGTAGGCTGTGTGGGGTGACCAGGTCGGTGGGGCGCGCCATGTGGGGCAACCAGGCTGGCAGTGGGGGTAATTGGGGGTGACCAGGCCAGCTGGGGAGTGCAGTTGGGGGCAACCAGGCCAGCAAGGGGGCAGTTGGGGATGATTAGGCTAGCAGGAGGGCAGTGAGGGATAACTAGGCTGGGGGCGGGGCAGTTGGGGGCAACCAGGCTGGCAGGGGGGGGCAGTTAGGAGCAACCAGGCCAGCAGGGAGGGGGTAGTTGAGGCAACCTGGTTGGTGTGGGGGGCAGTTAGGGGTGACCAGGCCGGCAGGGAGGGGGCAGTTCGGAGTTACCTGGCTGGCACACAGAGGCAGTGAGGGGTGATCAGGCTGGCAGGCAGGTGAGCGATTAGGAGCGAGTGGTCCAGGATTGTGAGAGGGATGTCCAACTGCCAGTCTAGGCTGGCAGTCGGACATTTACTGAGGGGTCCTGGATTGGAGAGGGTGAAGGCTGGGCTGAGAAGACCCCCACACCCACCCCTCGTGCACAAATTTTGTGCACCGGGCCTCTAGTATGCAATAAGAACAATGAAATAGGGCATCCATTTCTCAATTCTAAATTTATGGGAATTATTCTAGAAGATATCTATTATTAATGATGTTTGATGAATAGATTAGTTAGATGGCCTTATGCTTTATTTTCACAGTTTGCTTAGAATCTGTTTAATATCATAAATGAACAATTGAATTATGTTAAGTGCTTCCCTGCATTTATTGAGATAATCTTTTCTTCTAAATCAATTAATTTTGTGGACCACATTGTCAAATTTTTAAGTTGAGCTGTTGTTCTATGCCATAATGCAAAATTTGTGTTTACTCTTCTGACTCTATTTACCAAACAATCATTTTAAATGCTTGTATCTGATTAGTGGATAACATTGAGATTCATTCATATTCTCTCTTTCTTTATGTCTCCCTTTCTGTCTCTATCTCTCTCCCAATAATCCTAAAACAATTAGGGATAAACCTGTGGTCTGAGAAAGTTAGGTTTATTGACTCATAACAATAAGAGAAGCTACACTTGAAAGCCATAATGGAACATCTCACCAAAAACTGGGGGGTCAGGAGGGAATGAAGTAATTATGAGATTAGGGGAAAGAGTGGAGTTTAGGTAAAATTGAAATAAAGCATTTTGATAGTCTTAAATCAAAGTAGGCTGTATGTAAAGGGCTCATTACCAGCTTTGAACTGTAAAGGGAACCCAAGCATTTTTTTTTTTTTTTTTTGTTTTCTTTAAAAACTACAAAGTTATGATAAATGTGGAAAGGTGTGTTTAGGAACCTGTTATCTGACATTCTCCATCTGGATTGGGAATCTAGGCTGCTTCTCTGTGTCAAATTCAGTTAGATCCTCCAGGGAGGCGAAGGATGTTACATTTATACTGATGTAGTTTCAAACAACAGAGTTGCTGATAGTCTTTCATTTTGGAGATGGAGAACAAAGTTTTGCAGTGAATAAGAAAGTAGTCACTCAAAGAAGAAATTGCTACAGTACTTTAAAGTTACTGAGTGACCTTGGGAAAAAAAAAATGTTTCTTTTTAACTTGGCGGCTGACTTTATCTGTATCTGTTATCCAAGCCAGATAAATCAAAGAGCAGATTTTTTTTTTTTTGCTTTTGTTTTTTTTTTTAGTCAGAGTTTGTACTTTCATATATATGCATTTATTAATACTGCATTTATATTATTAACAATTGAGATTTTATAAATGCACACACATATAAATACTTTTAAACTTTTACTGTTCCAGGTTATTTAGTTCCAAAGTATAAAACAATGTTATATAGATGCTTCACTTTGGAAAGGTACAGTCATGCAAATTATTAACAATGTGCTTTATTTCTGTTAATTATTTTGTTATTCAATGTTAAATTTTAATTTCAAGAAAAGAGTAATATATAGAAAATAACATAATAAAGTAAAAAAATCCGTGTTACTACTACAACACATTAGAAATATTGACATTTTGCTAAATATGCTTCAGATTTGTTTTTATTTAGGTAACATATTAGTACAGACATAATTGATATTTCCTAATTCTAGTCTCCCCAATGATAGCAACTAAATTTTAGTCATATATAAACTAGAGGCCTGGTGCATGAAACTTGTGCACTAGGAGCAGTATCTCAGCCAGGCCTGTGCCCTCTCACAGTCCTGGAACTCTCCCTCCTTACCACCCGCCTGCTTGCTGCTCCTTACTGCTTCTGCTCACTGCTCCTTAGGGCTGCTGCAGAGGTGGGAGAGACTCCCACCACCACAGCTGCGCTTGCCACCCATGAGCCTGGCTTCTGGCTGAGCGGTGCCCCCCCTGTGGGAGTGCACTGACCACCAGGGAGCAGCTCCTTCATTGAATGTCTCCCCCCTATTGGTCAGTGAACATCATAGCAACTGGTTGGTTGTTCTGCTGTTCAGTCGATTTGCATATTAGGCTTTTAGTATATAGGTTATGGACAATACACATAAATATGGGTATATAAACACATATGTATGTATATGTAATTAGAATAAAGAATAGTCCCTAAATAACAAAAAAGACTATATATAGAAGCAGATATATTTTTTGTTTTTATTGACTTTATCTTCTTCATGATAAATAATTGGTCATTTTTCTGTCTATTGTTACTTCTTTTACTAGTATTTCTACATATTATTGTTTTACAACATCTTAAGTCTCTTTTTATTTAATTTGTTTTGTTTTGTTTTAAATATTATGTTTTTCTTTTCCTATTTTATGAATCTAATGGTACTTACTTCTAGTGTCCTTTCTATTGATATGTAATTAATTTTGTCAAGATTATGTTTCTATGTTTGATTTTGGTAATATATTTATTCATGTGTTTCTTCATGAATTTTAATTTTCAGGTTCATAATGAATGGAACATATGTGTTCCTGTCTTTTTTGCCATATCTTTCTACATTCACTTTTATTTGTCTAATCATTTTCCATATGTGAGGTAGATTTAAGCCTTTGGTTGTTTACCATTTTTTATGGAAATGAAGATACTGAAAAGAAATCAGAACCAATGAACAAGTCCAGTAGTCATGGCACTCATGAATTTAATGCTACATTTGTGTATTTGCTCTGCCCTCCCATGTATGTGGCTTCAAATAAGTCATTGCTCAAAGAGTCATTAGTATGAAATTTTCTTTAGATGTATACATGAATGCAGGAATCCCCATCTCCCTTTCTAGATTCAGGCCTTCTGTCTCAAGCTGTCACTCTCCCCACACACAAATTTCTGTCCTAAATAAAATCTAACCATAATTACTCTGGACTTCTTGCTTTCAAAAGTCAAAGATCAGCACACTATACCTTGTGCCTTGTTCAATACTTTCCATTTTAAATCACAGAGATATACTTACTAGTATTTTTAAATATAGCTCTGTATTTGTAATTTGCTGTTTTAATTCATTATTGCTATGGACTTGCAGTAGTGGGTAAGGGAGAAATTTCTCAAACTAATCTAATAACAACACTTTTGAGGGAAGCATATTTATCTTATTTTCATGTTTATGGTGAAAGTCCCTGTAATTTCTTCACCATTTTGTGTATATTGCTGCATTTTTGCCCTATTATCAACAGTGATATTTGTTGAATGGCAGAATGAAAATTAATAAATAAATATTTCTTGATTTGGTAGAGCAATTTTAATATAAAAAAGACATCATTAGCAACATTATACTGACATATAACTCAGGTATCTTATTTGTTAACTGAAATTATGTGGGTTTCAGATAACTTTTATCTGACTTGACTGATTTTCTCAATTTTCCATTAAGTTAGGTAAATAGGTTCAGGAAAATAAGATAATATTTTTCTAAGAATATGATAATTTGGAAATTGAACTTGACCTAAAGACACATATGATACGGAATTTTTGGACTGGAAACCAGATTCTTTGTCTGCCAGAATCAAAGAATGAATCCACGGACAGAAAGTGGTATAGCAAAGGTGGAGATTTATTGAAGAACAAGTACAGACTCCCATATGGGGAGAGGGAAAGAGTCCCACAGAGTTCCTTTTCCCTATGGCTTTTAAAGGCTGCAGATCTTGGTACCTTGATATCCCTTCTGATTGGGCACTATTCCCTTAGACTGGTTACTATAGTAACTCCTGGGCTCAAAGGGGGACATATAAGGTTCTCCCCGCCTCTTCCCTTATTGTTTTCCTATACCCTTTGGTCTTCCTTCTTCTCCTTCTGGACTAAGGGCTTCCTTCCCTTTATTTTGTAAATATAGACCTTTTGCTGTTCCCAGCTCCCTCATTCTATGGAAATGTACCGGTTGCTGCTCTGCAGCCCTGTGCTTCCTCCATGGTCCCACTAATTTCTAAAATGTCTAATATTTCTAAAACCTGTCTTATTTTACCCCTAAAAATTCCTGTTTCACATAGAGAATTATTTTTCTACTGAATAAGCTAGGTAGATTTTATACTAATTCTTAAAACAAATAATTATTATAGAGCACGCTTATGAAGGAAACTTATTAGATACATTATTTTAATATTTGAAAAAGCATTATAAGATAAGTATATTTCCCTTAAATACTGTAATTTAAAGTTTATATTTTCTGAAGCAAAACCTCAATTTGAAACAAGGCTCTCATGGGAATATTACTTAACATATAAAAATGTAATCATTCAATAATGAAATCATTGGATGTAAATGAAATTATTGTTATTTTACATTTAATTGTGCCAGATTGTCCAATTTACTCAGATAATAGCAGGCTAGGAATTTAGTGTCTTTGAAACATTCTATGGATATTCATATTCTCTGTGAGAATAAACAAGTCATCTTTTCTGTCAAAGAACAGTTTAGACGACCGCCACTTTTGGGCTGCATGACTTGGCAGCCACCACATTGGCTGCATGGCTTGCAGCTCCCCTGGGGGCTGCCATCTTGAAACAGCAAAGGCCAACCCCTCCCATTGAATTAGCCAATCGCGAAAGACTGTGTGCCTGAGCTCCAATCAAGAGCAAAGGACAGGTCACATGCGTAAGGGATTATAAACCCAAGCAGCCCACCTGCTTGGTGTGCACGTGCTTCCAGATCATGTGTGTGCACCCTTCTACTTAGAAGTAAAGATGTTTGCTTTGCTGCCTGGCTCCCGAGTGTTTTGTGTTCTACCAGAACCCTGACTTGGGGGGCTCGCCTTATTTCTAACATTCTCTGATACTTTAATGCAGGGGTCCTCAAACTTTTTAAATAGGGGGTCTGTTCACTGTCCCTCAGATCGTTGGAGGGCCGGACTATAGTTTAAAAACAAACAAACTATGAACAGATTCCTATGCACAGTGCTAAGTCGGCTGCTAAGCAGGCCAGGCAGCGGTGGCAAAAACACCCGGCAGGCCGGATAAATGTCCTCAGCGGGCTGCATGTGGCCCACGGGCCATAGTTTGAGGACCCCTGCTTTAATGTCACAAATATATACCCATGCCCACTTAAAGGCAGGAATATCTTCCCTTCTCCACCATTTTCCTGTACTTTTCCTTGTTGTTTAGTCCCAGCATGAGCTGCCTCATGATTGATGAAACCCAGCAGGCTGTTACAACCATTCAGAGAATAAGCTATGTCTTCATTTATACCTTATTAACTTAAATGCCAGGGTTCATTGGGATGTTACAATTGCTAAAACACAATCCGATCAACCAGTTGAGGGGAAAAAGGCTAAATGTTTATTTAGAAATCTCTGTGTATATAAACATCCATGACATTAGTTATGAAAGTTATCTGGTCCAGAATACAGGCTTTACCATCTTCTAAGTTCAATGGTAAAATTCACAGTCACTAGGGTTAATTATATTGTATTTAAGAAGAGTCACAATCTGACATTGGTGTGGAGAAGTTAGAAATAATGGTTGGCCCCACTGAAAGTTATTTTATTTCCAGAAATAAACTGTATGAATGAAATTGAAGCAGGAATTTTAGGGGGACATAGGCAAGCTGAGGGAATTTTTTAGAATTGGGGTCCATGGAGAAGCAGGGGGCTGCAGACTGGGAAAAGGTACATTTTCATAACACAAGGAAGCCAGGTGCAGTTATGTTTCCATAAGACAAGGAGGCAGCAACAGGTATATTTCCATAAGACAAGGGAACTGGAAGTAGCCAAGAAAGGTCCATATTTACAAAATAAAGAGAAGGAAGCCCTTCATCCAGAAGGAGAGGAAGAAAGCCCAAAGGGAATGGGAAAACAATAAGGAAGGAGGGGAGGAGAACCTCACTAGTCCTACTGAGGTTCAACCTTTGAGCCCAGGAGTTACAATAGTAACCAGTCTAAGGGAATAGTGACCAATCAGAGGGGATATCAAGGCACCAGGATCTGCAGACATTATAAGCCATAGGGAAGAGGAACCCAGTGGAACTCTTCCCCCACCTCACATGGGGGTCAATTCTGTGGGACTCTTTCTTTCCCTCTCTCTACGTGGGAGTCTGTACTTGTTCTTCAATAAATCTCCACCTTTGCTATACCACTTTCTGTCCATGGATTCATTCTTCAATTCCGGCGGACAAAGAATCCAGGTACCAGTCCAAAAATTCAGTATCAAAATTACACATAATTGCTGTTGTCTCAAACCTATCCTTGCACTCTTATTCTACAAAGCTGTAGCTCTTACTCTCCATTGCTATGTTCCATAATCTGATAATATGGATCACATATAGTTTTACCAGTCACATACTTCCCTTCCCTTTCCTGGTTCAGGATAATTTTAAGTTCAGAATGCTTTTCTTTTAAATGTACAGCAACTAAATTCCTGCCTGGCACTGAAGGAAAAGTTTAGGTGGTAAGACCTACCTGCAGACCAATTCAATTTCAGAGAGAGATCGTTCTTATTATTCTATACAGATGATTTATATTTACATCAAAGCCAATAATTCATTCAGCCATATCCATATATAATATCCCTTCAAAGATTTTACAGATTTTACTTATTTAATTTTTAGCTTTATCACTTCTCATCATTAAGTGGTTGCAAGTAAAACATGCACACATTTTAATAGACTATTTAGTTAATATTACAGTGCTTAAAAAGTAGAAACTTTAGGGACTCTTTCACCCTCCCCACGTGGGAGTCTGTGCTGTGAGATTCTTTCCCACAAATCTCTTCTCTCAATCCAACTGCTATCCCCCTCCCCACGTGGGAGTCTGTACTTATTCTTCAATAAATTTCCACCTTTGCTATACCAAAAATAAAAAATAAAAACTTTGCAGCCATATGAGTCTATTTACCACCCACCCAACATGTATGCTCTAAGTGTCAAAAAATTTTCACCAGCACACATTAAAGTTTCATAAGATATTCATATTTACCAAATAAAATGATGGATGCTTATTAAGTTTTGTTTCCACTTAAACAAATACTTTTCAGTGTAAATATGTTCCATCTAATATTGGAACATATGAATACTTAAAAATTGTTACCTCAAATTTAAACAGAAGTGTGAATTCCATATTTAATTGGAAATATTATAAATTCCCCAAAAATATTATAATTTAGTCTTATTTGTTTCAGAGAAATTGAGAGAGAGAAAAAAATAATATTTTACTCATCAAGGTTACTCCCACTGTGTTTCATTCCTGCCTAAATATCCAAATAGCCATGAGTAGCATTTCTCTTCAGGCTGAGGACCCTTTAAAAAAATACGCTCTGTAGATTCTAAGTTTAACTGCTGTTTTCAGTCAATATCTTCAGTTTTTCCTTCCTGGGAAAATGATTTAGTTACATGAAAAACAAACAGACAAAACACAACCATTTAAATAACTTCCCTTAAGCCCTGTGCTGTCCATTATTTGTGTTCCCCCAAATGTATACGTCAAATTTCTAACCGTAATACAATGATATAAGGAGGTGAGAAAAATTTACAAGCCATTGGGTCATGAGGTCAGAGACCTCACAAATTGAATTGGTGTCCTCTTAAAAGAGATCCCTGAGAGCTCTTTACCCCTTCCGCCATCAGAGGCCGCAGAAAGAACAGGGCTACCTGTGAAGCAGGAAGTGAGCTCTCACCAAACACCATACCCTTCAGCACCTGACGTGGACTTTTCAGCCTCCTGAACCGTGAGGCACAGATTGCTTTTGTTTATAAGTCACCCAGTTGTGTTTTGTTAGAACAATCTGAACAGACTAAGCTACCCTGTGAATTTACTTTTCTATTGTTTATTCATATTTATTTGTGCTTTACAAATCTCCTCTCTCAATCCAACTGCTATCCATTTGTAGATTTTACTTCATTACTTTCTGATTGTTTAACATTCTTTCCTTTGCCTTTGGTGTTGTATTGCACATTGCTATGTGTCCATCAGTGTTTTTTTGTGTGTTTTTTTTAAAGTTATGTATCTATCTGTAAACTTGGAAGGATTCTTTCAAACTTGGACTAATGCTTTTCTTCCATTTTAGGAAATTTCAACAGTTTTCTCATTAAATATTGCATTTTCTTCATTGTCTCTTTACGTTTCTTTTGAACAATATTTGAACAATATTTGGAACTTCTCACTCCTCCTTATGTCTGTCCTATTCCTGTCTCTTTATCTCTTTTTACTCCACTGTGAGTGACTTATTCAGATCTACACTCTTGTATATTGCATCTCTCTTCATTTAATACATTCTTTAGCCCATTCACTAAGTTATTTATTGAAGAATATTATAGTTATTTCTAGAACTTCTATTTATTTTATCTGGAGTTGTTGGCTCGATGGTTCATGGTTTGCTGCTTTTCATTGCATTCCCTCTTTTATCTTAATTTCTCCTTCATGCAAACATTGTCAGGAGGGAAAACGACATGCCACAATTTCCTGTTTTTAAATTGGATTCATTTTCCACAAATTCAAGCTTGTTCTTCACTTTCTGCCTGGAGAGCATCTGAATAGTACTTCTTATATCCCTATTTCTATCTACACTAATAAAAGAGTAAGATGCAAATTGACCGTACCTTCGCGATGCCCACCATCCAATCAGGAGTGAGTATGCAAATTAACCCAACAAATATGGTGGGTTAATTTGCATATGCAGGCGCCAAGTGGCCAGGGGCGGGGCGGGATGCTTGCGTTGTCGCCATGGTGATGACACAGGTGTTTTGCACTGCTCCAGCTGCTCCAGACCTCTGGGCAGCATGGGAAGGCAGAAAGGCAGCTCTGGGCCAGAGCAAAAAGGTGGCTCCAGCCGGAGCGAAGGTGGTGCCGGCAGCCAGGGGAAGGAAGGCCCATTCTTGCACAAATCTTTGTGCATAGGGCCTCTAGTTTACAATAAAAATATCCAACTTCTGGATTAGTTATGACAGCCATATCCTCACATACAGATCTTTAGACTTTCTGCTCCCAACTCCCATCCTTATCGGACTTGTAAAACTTCACTGTGTCCATGTATTTTATCGTCAGCCATAAAAAAAAAAAAAAAATCGGAAAAAACCCTAAATCTATGCTGAATATTCTCTTTACTGCATACTTTAGTTAAAGTATCAATCGCACTTTTGGTCATTGTTTCATCCATAACTCTCTCAAATAATGACTTCTTTCTATTCCCAACTACTGCCATTCTTCATTGTCGGAATCAAGTATTGTACTTTTGCAATCACCTACATACACTCTTTCCAAATAATTTCCCCTGCATCCCTGGTCCCAACAATTCTCCGACCCTGCTGGGACCAACCTCTCACTGGGCCTCCCTTTGCAATACAACTACCAACTTTACATCCGTAGTTCCTTCTTTACATGACTTGGGATTCACGGTCCATTGTTACAATTTTTCAGTCCTATTCACTAAATTGGCTACTGAATGTTTGCACCTATACATCTCAAGTTGGTAATTTCCCTATATTTCAGGTACTCACCTGGCACCATATATAGTTGCACAATATTATTAGCTCTATTCCCTATGCTGCATTTTACATCTCTATGATGATTTTGTACTACCAATTCTTACTTCTTAATCCCTTCACAATTTTCATCGAGCATCCCCTCCCCTAATTCCTCTGGCAACCCTCCATCTGTTCTCTGCAATTATGAGTTGGTTCTATTTTGTTTGTTGATATTGGCATAAAAACAGACATATGAATCAATGGAACAGAATAGAGAGCCCAGATAAGCCCATACTTATATGCTGCAACAGTGACTTACCACATTAACTTCCTATCACACTTACTTCTCCCTGGATGCTCTTAAGCCAGCCCTTTCACATATGTCCTAAAAAACAGCTCCTCTCACCTTTTCATCTACATTATTTTATACCAGTGTTCTCTTTGTCCTGTATTAATATTTTGACACTTTATTGAATTATTCTATCAGCATACAAAAGAAGTTTCTATTTCTTGCAAATAATTGAACTAACTAACTGACACACAAAACCAAAAACCTATCTTCAACATATATCTCCCCTTCTGCTACAACCCTATTTTTCTCCCCTTTTTAGGAAGAGAATCTTAAGAAATTATGCTCAATATATCCTGTTGTTAAGCTTTTATTAAAAACTAGAGGCCCGGTGCACGAATTGTACACAGGTGGGGTCCCTCAGCCTGGCTAATGATCAGGGCACATTGGGGCTGCAGGAATTTGGCTGGCAGGAGGAGGGGCCAAGGGAGATTCTGATCAGGGCTATCGAAGTCGGCTAGCTGGGGAAGGGGCCATGGGAGGTTGGCTGGCTACCCCATCGGAGTGGATGGGCTGGATGGTAGAGGGGAGGGACCATAGGAGGTTGGCTGTGGGAGCACACTGACCACCATTGGGCAGTTCCTGCATTAAGTGTCTGCCCCCTGGTAGTCAGTGCATGTCATAGAGAGTGGTCAAGTGGTTGTTCGATCATTCGGCCACTTAGGCTTTTATCCTAATACTAAAGGCCCGGTGCATGAAAATCATGCACTGGAGGGGGGTGGTCCCTCAGCTCAGCCTGGCCCCTCTCACAGTTCAGGAGCCCTCAGGGGTGGGAGGTGACCCAGCGATCTGGGGAAGGCGACACCCCAATCACACCTCTGCTGTAGCCACTGCCGGCAGTCGAAGCCTCGGCCAGCCCTGGTTACCTGAGCCTAGGGTGACCCTGGGTGCCTGGGAAGCTGCCACCTAAGGCTTGCCTGTGCCTCAGGCCCACCCTGGGTGGCTGGGAAGCCAATATCTGAGGCTTGCCTGCCCCTCAGACTGGCTCTAGGCATCTGGGAAAACATCATGCAAGGCTTGCCTGTGCCTTGGGCCAGCCTTGGGCGGCTGGGGGGCTGAGGGCGGGTCCAGCCACACTGCATGACTGCCACCTCCCAGGCTGGTCTGAAAGGACTGGGGACTCCAGCGGGGCTGAGGGGATTGGGCACTGCCATCTTGTGGCTATGGGTACCTTAATCTTTGTGATGGTATGATGGTCAATTTGCATATTCCCTCTTTATTAGATAGGACTAGAGGCCCGATGCACGAAGATTCGTGCAAGAGTAGGGCTTCCTTCCCCTGGCTGCTGGCACCGCCTTCGCTCCGGCCAGAACTGCCTTTCCAGCTTCGCTCCAGACCAGAGCTGCCTTTCTGCCTTCACTCTAGCCCGTAAACGACTTTCTGCCTTTGTTCCGGCCAGGAGCCACTTTTCCATTCTTGCCTTGTCGTGTCAATTTGCATATTTCCTCCTTATTGGCTGTGGGCACCACCATCTTTGTTGTGGAGTTATGGTCAATTTGCATATTTGTCTTTATTAGATAAGATATAAAAACCCTGGGTCCTACACATCCACAATGAGCAGGAGGCTCTACCAACTGTAAGTCAGTCCTGCAGTCAGTGTTGGGCTGTCGGGGTGACCCAGCATTGACTGCTGAGGGTGCTGTAAATCAGGCCCAGAGAGTGGCCTGGAGACAGGAGCAGGGACTGATCCGTAGCCTCTGTGGCAGCTGTTGATCAGCATTTGCTTCTCTCTCTCCCGGCCTGGTCAGCAGCCATGCCTCCATTTCTCTCTAGGCCTCCATCAGGGCTGCTGATCAGCCCCGCCTTTCCGATCAGGCCCCATTGATAGGCCCAGAGATGCTGACTGGCATAGAAACCAACCAATCAGAACCAAATCTGGGTAAACTGCGAGGAGCCAATGGCTGCCTAAGAAGTGGAGCTTTTGATGCTGACTGGCATAGAAACTGACCAATCAGAACCAAACTGGCCGGCAGAGGAGGGCAGTTGGGGGTGAGATTGGGCTTGCAGGAGAGGTCAGTTGGGAGTGAGATCAGGCCAGCAGGGGACAGCCTTTGGGGGCAAGATCAGGCAGGCATGGGAGGGCAGTTGGGGGCCACCAGGCTGGCAGGGGAGGGCAGTTGGGGGCGACCGGGCCAGCAGGGGAGTGGTTAGGGGATGATCAGGCTGGCAGGGGAGGGGGTAGGGGTGGTCAGGCTGGCAGGGGAGTGGTTAGGGGATGATCAGGCTGGCAGGCAGAAGCGGTTAGGGGTAATCAGGCAGGCAGGCAGGCAGGCGAGCGGTTAGGAGCCAGCAGTCCCAGATTGTGAGAGGGATGTCTGACTGCTGGCAGTCGAACATCCCCCACAGGGTCCCAGATTGGAGAGGGTGCAGGCATGGCTGAGGGACACCCCTCCCCCAGTGCATGGATTTCATGCACCAGGCCTCTAGTATATATAGATGAGAGAAGATCAATAATATGAGGAAGAAAAAGGTATATCTAGGGAAAATGAGAATGTAAGTGCTACATGGCATATCAGAAGCTATGTTTCCCTTGCCCATAACAAATATATGGTGTATAAAACTACCTCATAATTAGTTAAATTTCTCAACATCTATATTTTTTTCCCAAAGATTCTATTAAAACCAAAGATTATGTGAAAAAAAAAAGAGTATAAGTTCTAAGCTAGATATAACATTGAGATAGACTAATATGGTTTCAACTAGTGGCCTGGTGCATGAAACTCATGCACATTAAAAGGGAATTAACTAGAGGAAATATTTTAATATTGCTATTTGCACTTTCTCTATAATAGAAGTGTCAGAGATGAAAGAAAATTAGTAAAATGTATATGAAAATCTTCCTCCTATCAGAGTCTGGGGCGTGCCATAGGACCCAGAGTCAAGTACCCACTTACCCGCATGCACCTTGAAATTGCGCGAGATCCTGACCCATCCGGCCCCACCCCTCTCAAGCCCTGCTGGGTGGGGGGTGCAGCCTCATGTCCCCTGGCTCACCCTTATGTCCCCCAGCCTGGCACTGGAGTGGGGGGCACGGCCTTAGGTCCCCCAACACATGCTGGGTGGGGAGCACAGCCTCCAGTGCCCTGGTGCACCCTCAGGTCCCCTGGCACCAGGACAGGGTGGGCACGCACCTTGAGATCCCCCGTCAAGCCCTGCCGGGTGAGGGGTGTGGCCTGAGATCAACCATCAAGCCCCACTGGGCAGGGGCACAGCCTGAGGTCAATTGTCAAGCCCCACTGGGCAGGGGGTGCAGCCTGAGGGCCCGCATCCAGCCCCCCTGGTCAAGGGTCATGGACTCAGGTACCCCGTCAAGCACCGCCAGACAGGGGACATGGCCTGAGGTCCCCCGTCAAGCCCCGCTGGGCAAGGGGTTGCAGCCTCAGGTCCCTGCTGGTCGCTCATTATGGGAACCCCGCCTCCACTGTGAGCCATCCTGTGTTACGGGAACCTCGTCTCCGTTGTGGGTGCAGCCATCTTGTGATGGCATGATGGTTAATTTGCATATTACATCTTTATTATATAGGATAGCTAAGATAAACTTACAGTCTTAAGTTATTTTCAGGAGTATTGTTGTAATATATAAATAAATATAAATATTGCTATATCTGTGCAAGCACAACTCCTTTCCATACATGTGGTTAAAATAGGCACAATGGAAAAATCTCTTAGAAATGTTTCATTATGCAAATTCAGAAAAGAATTATATAATTATTTATTTCATTTATATGTTTTTCAAATTCTATTTTCATTTATAGTCATTTTTATGAATGTCAATAACTCCTCTAGTATACATATTTTCACATCTACATTATAAGAATTTTACTTAATTCACAAAAATATATACATTATAGTTTATTTAAAATACCTACTTTGCTAAATACTATTACAAGTTGAATATATATATATACATATATATATATATATATATATATATATATATACACATATATATATATATACACATATACTGTATATATGTATTTCCAAATATGAAAAAAAATTGATTTGCCCTGCTATTTAAAATGTTCTGACTTCAATTTATGTAACAAATGCTATTTATGGCTCATAAAAAAGATTCTCATAGGAAACTAAAGGTGTAAGGCCACACACTAAAGATGTTACAATGCATGCAAAGAATGCCTGTTTAATTTTCAACAGCATCGGTGTGAAATATTCTTCCTTTCCCCTGAGTTTATCGTTTAGCTATGAAATATTTATGACAGAGGAAAGAATAAAAATGAGAAGACTGCAAAGTGCGGGAAATTAAAGGTGTTGAAATAAACTTGATTGATTCTAAAACAGAAGAAGAACCAAATACTAAAGACTATCACAAACTCTTGTCTTAGAAATAGAAATGCACTGAAATCCAAATGCAATAGATATTTCCTGGCTATAACATTAGTCTGCTTAAAGAATAGTAACAGAAAAATATGAATCAGTTAACACCTTAGTAGAATCTCTAAAGTTATTTTGGAGTGATAATCAGAGAACTTCAGAAGAGATATAGTTAATTCACACACACAAAATAGCAACAACTTACACACACACACACACACACACACACACACACACGCACACACACACACACACATTCACACACACAACTAACCTCAAATATTTGATTGCTACTGGGTAGCTCTAGTGATCATCAAGGTATATCCTTAAGTTTCTCTGACCTAATAGCTAAAACAACCAGATAAATATGCTTTAGGTGACTATAAAGAAATTGTTCTCCAAGCCTGGCTCTTTGGGGAATTAGTGAGTTTTCTTACATGGGAAATATTCTAGCATAGCCCAAACAGCCACTTGATTGGGAAAACATAGAAGGAATTATGAGTGTTATTGGCATAAATTGCACATTTTCAAAGTTTAGATGTGGAAAAATGAACCTTTATATTTCTATAACAACCTAGTTTATCTTACTAATTTTCCACTTACATTTTGGAGTGTGATGTTCTGAACTAATGATGAACATAGTGCAGGGCTTTCCTTCCATCTTCTTCTATACTTAGGGTCAATGGGAACTTGATGTGCAGAGTTTTATGTGCTATCATGGTATCCAGGGAAATATGGCATATGTTTTATTACTGTCCTCTCTCCCCTACTAGACTTTGCAAATGTACATAATTCACTGTGCTATTTTGTTCTTAGGGAACATTTCTTTTTGCTGCCTTTGTATCTACAATGCTTTTATTGACTCTTTTGTGTTTCCGTTACCATGTTTACTCAGTATTCTCTTCATCAGTCTCTTTCCAAACATGATGCCTCTCCAGATTAGCTCACCAGTAGCTAATTTTTTGTTTTTCTAAGGAATGTTAGAACTATGCAGATGTAGTATCATGCATCATTCTGCCCTAACTGCCCTCCCCTGCAGGGTTGATCACCTCCAACTTCCCTCCCTTGCAGGCCTGGGGCCCTCTCAACTGCCCTCCCATGCTGGCCATCTTGTGTCCACATGGGGGCAGCCATATTGTGTGTTAGAGTGATGGTCAATCTGCATATTACTCTTTTATTAGATAGGATAGAAGCCTGTGGAGACATCAGCTAAGCCAAAGCATCCCAGTCATGGAGACACTATCAAGGCCCTGCTGAAACAAATCTGAATTTAATTTAAACTCCGCAGGAAAGGGTGCTCTTTATTCTCACTGCTGGTTTTGCCTCAGCACCAGGGAGTGGGGCTCTTTATCAGCCACCTGCTCTTCCACAGAGCTGTTTTAACTGAAATGGATTTTTTTGTTTTTTTTTAATTTTATGGTTTTCAACAATCAAGGTCCATGATCCAGAACTGCGGGCAGAGGTATTGCTGAGGAACAAAAAGAGTAACGCTTTCTTAATTTTTTGAATCAGCTGAAGCAAAATAGGAAGATTTATGAGTAAAAAGCATTACTTAAGACTCTATGTATTGATCGTGAGCAGAAGGGAAGCCAATGCCATTGCTGTTTCAGTCTTTAAGTATTTTAATGGGTGGATACAATTTCCAGTGGAATGTCATCTCTTTTAATTATTTATTCTGCATCACACAAACAATTTTCTGAGGCAGATTGCAAACATGGTATCTCTCTAAACAAAAGTTTTGGTTTCAAACAATTCTATACCATTTCTGGCATTAGGATAGACTAAAGAAGATTAAATGCAATGGTTGCATGGACTTAATGAAGGCAGTATTTAAAACATTACTTCAGTAATTCTTTGATTGTGCTGTTTTTATATGTTCTGCTCACTAAAGTTATTTCAGATATCAAAAGGGTGAGGAATTAAGGCCAGCTGTGTTGCATTGAAAAATATTCTGGTCCTATTAAGATTTTCTCTTCCTACTTACACAAAACCCCCTCTATTTAGCTTTAACATTGGAATGCCATAATGGGAATTTTAAGCATGATTATTACATCCTGAAATGGTATGAGTGGTATTTTTCCAAGATAACAATTCAAATTGCCTTAGTAATTTTATATTTCCCATGTACTTGAGACTCCATATACATTTTTTTTTTTTTACTAGTAGATAGTCAATATATTTTAAATGAATTGAGTCTTATTTTTCTCTAGGGTCTTTGGGGGAATATAAAGTTGAATAATAATCAATCCCAGTTCTCAATAGCATTTTAATGTAAAACTGGAATTGATTAAAAGAAGTGCCATTTAAGAACACAGTCATGTTCAGCCTTCTTTTCAGTTGGATTAAGCAAAATGTGTAGGTTGTTGAAAGACAGAAATAGATTCTTGAGGTTACAGCTTATTGACCATGATGGTTGTAGATGGGAAGACCCTTGAATGTTAATAATGACCAATTTATATTTAGGTGAATTAGGGAAAACTGCAGACATTTGAATAAGTGAGTGCCATAGTTAATTTTCAAAATGTCTAGAGTACCCAACAGAGCAGCCAGTAGCCAGTGATTAAGCTACTGTATTGCCAGAAAAGAGGCAAACAATTATCTCGGTGAAGATCATGACTGTAAGAATGGGAAGAGGTTAAAAATCATACATACAAAAAAAGAGTTTAAAAAATGTTGAAGGTGATATAAAAATTTGGGTAAAACTTTCTTAAAAGGTGGGTAGACACATGAATAAATTGTTATTTGAACTTGCTCTTTATAAGAAGACTAGAGGCCCAGTGCACGAAATTCGTGCACGGGGGCGGGGGGGGGGTGTCCCTCAGCCCAGCCTGCACCCTCTCCAATCTGGGACCCCTCGAGGGATGTCCGACTGCCCATTTATGCCCGATCCCACCGGACATCCCTCTGACAATCCAGGACTGCTGGCTCCCAACTGCTCGCCTGCCTGCCTTCCTGATTTCCCCTAACCGCTTCTGCCTGCCAGCCTGATCACCCCCTAACCACTCCCATTCCAGCCTGATTGATGTCTAACTGCTCCCCTGCCAGCCTGTTTGCCCCCAACTTCCCTCCTCTGCCGGTCTGGTCCCCCCTAACAGCCCTCCTCTGCAGGGTTGATCGCCTCCAACTGCCCTCCCTTGCAGGCCTGGTCCCTCTCAACCGCCTTCCCTTGCAGGCCTAGCCCCTCCCAACCGCCCTCCCCTGCTGGCCATCTTGTGATGTCCATCTTGTGTCCACATGGGGGCAGGATCTTTGACCACATAGGGGCAGCTATCTTGATCTTGTGTGTTGGAGTGATGGTCAATCTGCATATTACTCTTTTATTAGATAGGATAGAGGCCTGGTGCACGGGTGGGGACCAGCTGGTTTGCCCTGAAGGGTATCCTGGATCAGGGTGGGGGTTCCCTTGTGGTGTGGGGCAGCCTGAGCGAGGGGCCTGTGGTGATTTGCAGGCCAGCCACACCCCTGGTGACCCAAGCAGAGGCCCTGGTATCTGGAATTTATTTACTTTCTACAATTGAAACTTTGTAGCCTGGAGTGGAGCCAAGCCTCCTGCTCGATCCATGGCTGCCGCCATTTCTGTTTGGATTCGTTTACCTTCTATAATTGAAACTTTGTATTCTTGAGTAGAGGCCTAGGTCTGCCAGAGAGTGTGGAAAGCTTGGCTTCTTCTGTTGCTGGGGAAACCCAAGCCTCCCTTCTGGTAGCCATCTTGGTTAATTTGCATACTCGCCCCGATTGGCTGGTGGGCATGTCATGGTTGGTGGGCATGGCTTATGTAGCAGAGTGATGATTAATTTGCATAATACTCTTTCATTAGAGAGGATTGTATGCATGATAAGTAAATAACAAATAACAATAAATAGAAATATATACAATTTCATAGAAACTTCAATTTGAAAGGTTGAGAACAGAAGGAGAGGGGTGATTAAAAGATAAATCTAATATATGACTTTGAGAAACAAGTGGTACTATTGTTAGAAATGGAGAAATCTGGATCTTTGAAGCTTTTTTGAAGGAAAGATAATTAACTCAGCAATGAGAATGTCAATTGGAAGTGCCAGGGATTTCCAGAGGGGATTTTCATAAAGTTGTTTGAAATTTTCAATGAGAATACAAGTACACCAGTAAACGTCTTACTTAATAAAAGGTAAAAATGGAATTTGGGGCATAAATGAAATTAGAAAGAAAAGATTTCAATGAGTGAAGCAGAAAAGGCCAAGTAAGGGAGCCTTAGTGAATGTGAACATGTGAAAAATTACCTCTGAATATTTGGGAGAAGATTACAGAACTGAGAAAATAGATATTATCATTAGTGAGGAAAAAAAATGATTCATTTTGTTTCTGTTGTTTGTATTTGTTCGTTTTTATTTATTGCCAATTTATCATCATGCTAACAGCTTATATATAGATATTTTTTATTTCTCTGCCTACAATTCAACAAGAGAAAGGAAAATGTAGAGCAATCAAAAGAAAAAAAAAAGTCATATCTTTTTAGATTAGCTCAGGGTTACTCACTAAATAACTTTAATATTGATGGTCAAACTCCAGCCCCATCCCTAGATCTCAACTTAGTTTATTTGGCCTGGAGCATGGGTATTCTCACTTTTTAAGTATGTCCCAGTGCTTCTAGTATAATCTTGAGTTAAGGACACTGTAGTCCATGGTATACTTATTGTAGTTTCTTTAGCTATTAAAAAGTGAGCGCTATTCTAAAAAAACATGAATATAAAAATAGTAATTTTATCCCTAAGGTAGATTTATAGTCAACTCTTATAACCAAACACCTTAGTGTCATGAAGACTAAAATGTCCTCTAGATTTCCAATTTTTGTAAGTGAAAACTAAGACTCATAGACTAACCATATTTTAACTAGCAACTATGGAGGGCTCACTGTGAGCCAGGGGGCTGTTCTACATCCTTTGTATACATTAATCAATGTGATATTCACAATCAACTTTCATTATGCAAATGAAGAAACAAGGAGAAATATACAGGGATTATGTCACTTGCTCAAGGTAACACATACATTTAGTGGAAGATCAAGCATTGCTTCTTAGCCTCTCCAGTTCCAGAGCCCACTGTGAGTCACAGCTTTATCACAGCCCTGTGAGTCTCCTCACCCCTTTGCCAATTTTCTTTCCACTGCATGACACTGTATCTTCCTTGAGGTTAAAATTCTGCAGGTAATATGTAAATATATGTACAAAAGAAGACTCCAGAAAAAAAGTGCTCTGATAAATGCATGTTGCTATTTGATTTGTTTCTTATAGAAAGGGACTCGTAGGCAAACATTTTTAATATATTTTCACCTTGATAAGCATTATGGGAGATTCTCAATGAACACGTTTACCTTGCAGTTAGAAATAATGAATGCACTAAAATTAAAAAGTGCAGATTTTATTTATTATATGACACAATAAAGCTATATGCCAATAAATTTCTAGCTTTTTGGGTCTTAATCATGAAACTTAAGAGTACACTTGACAACAAGCTCAACATTCCTGCGAAAATTATTTTGACCGGAACAGCAGCCACTGATAATATGTGTGCAATTATGTGAAGATATATTGATTCAGTTGTTTGTGATAATCAAAAGAAATTGTGCACCAAACCTGCCTTATAAAATATTATTATAACCTAGGTATGTCAAGGACAATATGGTTATAGTGAAATTTTCTTCTCCTAATTTATGACTCAGAAGGGTCTATAAATAATTAAAGATAACTTTAAAAAATAACCAGAACTTGACCAATTTGGGAGAAGTTTTGTAGAAATATTTTCACTTAAGTGGAAAAGAATTCGTTATATGATATTTATTTTGTAACAGCTTTTAAATTAACTAAATTGCTAGGATTTTTAGCTTTTGTTGTTGCTTTTAAATCAATAAATCCATTAGAAAATGATAAACATATTCATGAAAGTTTGATTTTGATTCCCTAAAAGAATCACGTTCAATTAATCTGCATAAATTATAATTGCTCAGTGAATTAATGTTAAATGACTAAATTATTTGCTTTATTCATTGTACCAATTAGTAAGTTGGTTTTATATTAGACACTACTTGTTTATTCATTGACTATTAAGCAGAAAATACTTCTTCAGCTGGGAAAATTCCCCACAATAAAAAAAGTCACGTCTTGCCTTAATTCTACAGAAAATAAAGTACCCAGATATGCCTTTTTATTCCTCATGGAATAAGGGCTTAACATCAAAGTCTTCTTTATTGGGCTAAAACTATATATGATAGGATGAATAAAATTTCCTTCCCTTTAGGGGAAAAAAGAAAACAACTAATAGATTGTGACTAAGTATGCTTATTATGTTGAAGAAATCACATCAAGATCACAGTGTGCCTTATCCAAAAGACAATTTACAAATAATGTAATAAATTGACTTTGTAAATTAATTATAAATATATTTTTCTCTAGAGGTAATTTTTGCCTCTTGCAATTAAGAACCATAATTAGCTGAAACCGGTTTGGCTCAGTGGATAGAGGGTCGGCCTGCAGACTCAAGGGTCCCAGGTTCGATTCCCGTCAAGGGCATGTACCTTAGTTGCGGGCACATCCCCAGTAGGGGGTGTTCAAGAGGCAGCTGATCGATGTTTCTCTCTCATCGATGTTTCTAACTCTCTATCCCTCTCTCTTCCTCTCTGTAAAAAATCAATAAAATATATTAAAAAAAAAAGAACCATAATTACTATACTTATATTTTTAAAGTACAAAAATATATTTTTTTTCATTTTACCATAATAAAAATAAGTTTATGCAATATTGAAAAATTCTTTTTTTAACCCAAAATAGCATAAGACAAATGTGTGGTTGCCATGAGAAATCACAGAAAAACCCATCTCATGTTAAATTATAATTTTTAAAAACTTGCTGACAAAATGAATTACTGAAGTAAAGGATGTCATATATAATTCTCTGAAAGCTTATGTTTCATCAAAAATTGACATAAAAAACAGTTTTTATTTTAATAAAATTAAAAATACATTTAGCTTAATGTTTAACTATTTGGATTTCTGAGATATTACTTCTTAACCCGTATTTTTCAGGATCATAAAAATATCAGTTATGCAATGTTTGTATTTGCTTCTCTGAAGTGCCTACACATTATTCTAGAAAGTTATAATACATTTCTAAAGGAGTACTTCAGTTTGAATCATAGTTATGTTAATATTTTCTTTTATATGACAAATAGGTCCTTGGAAAAATTTAAAAAGGAAAAGAATATGCAAGTAGAGAATTCCCTTTGGAATGAAATTCTTAATTAAATACTTTGATTTTAATTATTTTTATGATTTCCCAATTTGAAGTATAGCTTGCTGAAATACATTTAAAAGTTTACTTATACCAAACAAATTTTGAAGTCACACACACACACACACACACACACACACACACACACACACACACAATTGTTTGTAAATATTGTTTGTTTCAAGAATGAAGTGATATTTTATTATTGTCCAAAACTGTTTATGATTTGTGATAGGCAGATTTCTAAGTTACTCCTGTATTAGTTTGCTAGGATTGCCATATCAAAGTCACCGACTGAGTGGCTTAAACAACAGCAAGTTATTTTTTCACAATTCTTTAGGCCAGAGTCTGAGGCCAAGGTGTCACCAGGTATGGTTTCTTCTGAAGCCTCTCTCCTTCGCTTAGAGATGGCCACTGTCTTCCTGAGCCTTCACATCATCATCCTCTGTAGGTGTTGAGGTACAATTTCTTCTTACAAGAACACCATCCTAATATTGGGTTTGCACATATCCTAATAATCTAATTTTAACTTAATTACCTCTTTAAGGACCTCATCTCTAAATACAGGTACTGCTGACAAGGATTTCAACATAAGAATTTTGAGGAGATGCAATTCAGCCCATAATAGCTCCCAACACCACCTCCCCTTGGTAACCCTATATACTCTCATATAATTACTTCTTGAATTTGTGTAGGGTCAGATTAAAGGATAAACTATTCCTTTGATTATGTCCTCTATCCATTGACTTTAAGTTAATATTAGAGAAATTACTTTGAGCCAATTTGACCTAATCAGGTGACTCCTCTAAAAGAAGATCCTCTCATGCCAAACTCAAAGAGACGAGAGAGAGAGAGAGAGAGAGAGAGAGAGAGAGAGAGAGAGAAGAAAAGAAAAGAAAAGAAAAGAAAAGAAAAGAAAAGAAAAGAAAAGAAAAGAAAAGAAAAGAAAAGAAAAGAAAGAAAAGAAAGAGAAAAAAGAAAAGTGACATGTAGTAAGAGGGCCTAATGGAAAGGATCATAGGGAAAGCTCTGGGAGTGGAGAGTAGTTCCAGCCAACAAATAGCAAGGAAACAGGACCTCATTCACAGAGCTCCTAGGAAGAGAGCTCTGCTAACAACCAACCATGTAAACTTGAAAGATACCCTTGTGGTTCAGATAACTTCACGGCTCCCCTGACATCTTATTTTCAGCCTGGTGAGATCCAGCTAATCTTTGCTCAAATCATGTCCCAAAAAATGTGTGAGATAATATGTGTGTTGTTTTAAGAAGCTAAATTTATGATAATTTGATGTGCAGAAATAGACAACAAACTCATGCTCTTAAGTCAAACACAATTACTGTGCACATTGAATTATTTTTTCCATAATTATTGTTCCTCATAATTAATTCATCATCTATCAATAATAGACATTTAATGTAATATATGTTGATGTCAAATTATAATGTTGTACACCTGAAATTTATATAATGTATATACCTAATTTACTTCAATAAAAATAATAGATGTTAAATATGATTAGATAGAATTGTCAACAGATGTGCCACCTAACATACCTGAGTCTTAACCAATATTTTCAGCAATTAAAATACTAAATATTTCTGCCTCAAATTTCAATGGAAGAAGAAAAATATACTGTATACTTGGGTTAACCTCAAATTATAAAAAAAAAAAAAAAACTTGTCTGATCAAGAGTGTTACATTTGAGACTTTGGGCTTTACTAAGCTTATTTTTTTTTATCATATGTTATAAAATAAATCAAAAAGGAAGCATATATGAAGACAATATATAAATATACAGAAGATAAAATATTAAATAGAGATGTCAATTGAAGTTATATAGTAGTGGTTTTGCAAATGTATTAAGACAACTAAGTTTAGAACTTACAATTCATCAGTCCAGAAGAGGTAAGAGAGAAGGATATGATTTGCCTATACAAATAATGAGAAGTAAATATAAAGTTGACATTTTAGGAAAATAGTTCTTTCACTTCTCTGTCTACTAAGTCTCTGAAAGTGAATATTAAATGGGTTCTTCTCTGCCAGACAAATAATTGAATTAATAGGAACACATCAAGTCTAAGAGGGAAACAACATCTTTTTCTTTCTTTCTTTTTAAATTCTTTATTGTTGAAAGTATTACAGATGTCCCCTTTTATCCCCATTGACACTCTCTAGGCTGCCACCAACCCCAGGCCTTCACCACACTATTGTCTGTGTCCAATGGTTATGCATATCCTATCTAATAAAAGAGTAATATTCAAATTGACTGTACCTCTGCTATACCCACAAGCCACGCCCATCAGCCAATCAGGAGCAAGAATGCAAATTAACCCAACCAAGATGGCTGTGGCCACAGAGTGAACAGGAGGATTGGGTTTCCCTGGCAATGAAGGAATCCAAGCTTCCCACACACCCTGGCCAGTCCTGGACTCCACTCAAGGCTACAAAGTTTCAACTATGGAAGATAAATAAATCCCAACAAAAATGGCTGCGGCCATGGAGCGAGCAGGAGGCTTGGTGCTGGAAACCAATCAGTGTCACTAAAAGAGAGATGTTGACAGGAAGCCAGGAAGGCTGGTCAACAACCTTAATTGCTCTAACCACTCACCCTTTAGTTGAGACATTGTTAGCTGAAGCAGCCTCCACCTTTGTTTGTTCCACGTAAGTTTCTGTTATTTCCTGCCTAAGAGCTACATGTAAATTTCTGTTTATCTTGCCTAAGATGTTTTTCCCCAAAACCTCAATAAAAGGGATGACAGGGCCAGAGCAGTGAGTAGTTCTCCCACTAGAGTTGGACTACCGCCTGGCCCCCCATTTCGCCAAATTGAATTTCTTCAAGTCTCCTTTCATTTGTGTGCGGCCCTTCTCCAGAACTCGAACCCTGAACTGGAACCCTGAACCACATGGGACGTGAAAGGGATTTCTACAGCTTGGGTTTCCCTGGCAATGGAGGAAGCCAAGCTTCCTGCATACCCTGGCCAGCCCAGGCCTCTGCTCAAGGCTCCAAAGTTTCAATTATAGAAGATAAATAAATCCCAGATACCAGGGCCTCCACTTGGGTTGCCAGGGGGTGTGGCCAGCCTGCAAACACCACAGGCCCCTTGCACAGGCCACCCCATGCGCTAAGTGAACCCGCACCCTGATCCAGAACACCCTTCAGGGCAAACCGGCTGGCCCCAACCCATGCAGCAGGCCTTTATCCTATCTAATAAAACAGTAATAGGCAAATTGACCGTCACTACAACACACAATATGGCTGCCCCCATGTGGACACAAGATGGCTACCACAAGATGGCCAGCAGGGGAGGGCAGTTGGGAGGGATCAGGCCAGCAGGGGAGGGCAATTGGGAGGGACCAGGTCTGCAAGGGAGGGCAGTTGGGGGCGATAAAGGCTGCAGGGAAGGGCAGCTAGGGGTGACCAGGCCTGCAGGGGAGGGCAGTTAGGGGCAATTGGGCTGGCAGGGGAGCAATTAGGCATCAAACAGGCTGGCAGGGGAGTGGTTAGGGGGTGATCAGGCTGGCAGGCAGGAGCAGTTAGGGGCAATCAGGAAGGCAGGCAGGTGAGCATTTGGGAGCCAGCAGTCCTGGATTGTGAGAGGGATGTCCGACTGCCCATTTAGGGTAGGATCGGGCCTAAACGGGCAGTCGGACATCCCTCGAGGGGTCCCAGATTGGAGAGGGTGCAGGCTGGGTTGAGGGACACACCCCCGTGCACGAATTTTGTGCACCGGAACTCTAGTCTACCTAATAAAAAAGTAACATGCTAATTGACCGTACCTTTGCGATGCCCATCAGCCAATCAGGAGTGAGTATGCAAATTAACCCAACAAATATGGTGGTTTAATTTGCATACACAGGCACCCAGATGCCCGGGGCAGGGCTGGACCACCCAGCTGCTCAGCCACCCAGAGGCCTGGGGCAGGCGTTCAGCACCACCCAGCTGCTCAGGGCCTATAGGGAGCAGTGGGAGGCAGAAAGGTGGCTCCTGCCAGAGTGAAGGCAGTGCTGGCAGCCAAGGAATGCCCATTCTTGCATGAATCTTCGTGCATCAGGCCTCTAGTTTATATAATAAAAGCCTAAGCAACCATTGCGGCAGAATGACCAGAACGACCAGTCGCTATGATGTGCACTGACCACCAGGGGGCAGATGCTCACTGCAGGAGCTGCCCCCTGGTGGTCAGTGTGCTCTCCCACAGGGGGAGTGCCACTCAGCCAGAAGCCTGGCTCACAGCTGGCAAGCACAGCGGCAGTGGCAGGAGCCTCTTCTGCTTCCACAGCAGTGCTAAGGAGCAGCGAGCTGAGTGGTAAGGAGCAGCGAGCAAATGGGTGGTAAAGAGCAAGGGTCTCAGATTGCAGTCAGACATCCCCCGAGGGGTCCTGGACTGCGAGAGGGCGCAGGCCGGGCATAGGGACCCCCACCCCCAGTGCACGAATTTCATCCACCAGGCCTTTAGTATGCATATAAATTCTTTGGTTGATCTCTTTCCACTCACCCCACCTTCCCTCTGAGATTCGTCAGTCTGTTCCATGTTTCTATGTCTCTGTATCTATTTTGTTCATCAGTTTATTTTGCTCATTATATTTCACATATGAGTAAGATCATGTAATACTTGTCTTCCTCTGATTGGCTTATTTTGCTTAGCATGATTTGTTTAAGGAAGAATTTTATAAAGTATGAAATTGTCTTATGCCTCAAGTTCTTAGAGAACAACTTGAATTTATGTGCTTTTTTGGAAAATTTTATGTATAAAGTAGAGTCTACTCTCATTGGAGAATAATGGGGGTCACTTTTGATATTGTCTAAAGAGAGGCAGAAATGGATGTAGGGATTTTTTTTTTATAATGACAAGTAATAATTTAAATATTGATTCTAGGGATGGAGGTAGGAAGTAAGGCATAGACATATTTAAAATAAATATAGTGCAGGTGCTAATAGAGGAAGAAATAAAATACACATTCTCACTCGACATTTTCTAAACAACTTTTATTTCCTAGGTTTTCTTGCTGGTGCCCTAAACTATATGGTTCAAGTATTTCCATAGAAAAAGATACAATATTGTCAACTACTTTTGGCTTGCTTGCATGACAACTGTTCTTAGGTTAGGACAATTTGGGGCAATCACCCCTGGTCTTAAGGTGACAGACATCCTGGCCGAGGCTTCAGAGGCTGATGGGAGTAATATGATGTGGATGAACCAAATAGCTCTTCAAGTTAAAAAAGAAAAAGAAACCAAAGATTGATGTGAATTTACATATAATTATCTCAAACTATTTCCTCTGTTATACATTAAATTTAGTACAACAGCTCCACACCACCTTTTTACCTGAATGTTGCCATTTTTTGGTTTATTTTTGTCTTAAAGGATTTTCTTTCTTAGCTGTTTTAGGCTTATTTCAATGGATTGGGTGGGGAGGGTGGGATAGGGGGAGAACCTTAGTTTAGAGATCAACTGTGAGTTATTTGTTCATTAGTTATAGTTTGTTTCATGAGGTGATCCTATCCTTAAGTATAACTTCAAAAGTCCTTGACTATAACAGAAACATCAGAGGAATAAATAAATCCAAAACCTCTTAAACATCTAAGTTTACATCATAATTAGTAAACCTTATAGTATTGTGCTGTAACTTAAGTATGAGGAAAATAATTATCATTTTCAATGAGATTAATTCCAATTTAGAGAAGAATGACTTTGATGAATACGACTTTATTCATTTTCTTGGAGTAATTCAAAGGTTTTAGTAGTTTGTTAGACTGCCTTTACACAATATCACAGCCTGGGTGGCTTAAAATATAAAAAAAAAAATTATTTTCTCTCAGTTGTGGAGCCTGGAAATCCAAGATCAAGGTGCTAGCAGGCTTAATTTCTGGTGAGATATCTTCTCTTCGCTTACAGATGGAGGTCTTTTTGCGGTGTTCCCACATTGCCTTTTCTCTGTGTGTATGCAGAAAGGGAGACTTCTGATGTCTCTTTCTCATCTTAAAAGGACACTTGTCTTATTATCTTAGGGTCAACTTTTATGACCTTATTTAATCTTAAATACCACTTTAAAGGCTCTATCTCCAAATACACTCATATTGGGGGTTAGGATTTCAACATATGAATTTTGAGGAAACAGAATTAAGTTCACAAAGAGTTAATAATAAAAATACTTTACAATTGATAGATCAAGAAAACAATCACTCAGAGTGAGGGCAAAAGTGACCACAACAGAACTATAAAGACCTCAATAAAGTCTCCATACCTGATAAAAACTCATTTCCATCCTAAATAAAATTAGCTTATTTGCTGTTTTGATCTCATTAAGCCATAGGTTAAATCTGTCTAGTATCATTAAAATAGTACCCATATTAACTCTTCAAAGGCAGCATTTACTTCCACAAATTTAAAAGTTATCACATCTAATACACAAAAACCTCTGTGCAGCACAATAGTAATAATTGTTATACTTCTCAGCTGGATGCTGCTATAATCTAAAAGTAATAGCCATAGTCATCACAAAATATTATTCTTGGCAAAAAATAATTGTATAAATATGCTTTAAATGAAAGGCATAGCATAAGAAAGCTCAAATTTCTTTTCATTAGTTCAATATCCAGATTTCCAATTATAAAGTAACCTTTTCTATTAGTGTTATAGTTTAAACCATTACCATCTCTTAGAATAGGCTTTGTATAATTTTCCTTTCCTTGGGTTTAACATGGTATCTTCATCAAACTTAATGAATTTTTCTGTTTAAGTTTTCAACAAAATGTGCTAACAATTATTTGCAAGGTAAGGGAAGTCTCATATTTGAAAAAATAAAAAAAATCAAGTGTTTAAATATCTTCTTCCTTTTTAAAATGCAGTAAGGTTTTAGCTGGGTGTCTAACATTCTGTCTCAACCAATTACATTACATTTCTCATGAATCCTACTTTGTAATGCTTTTCTAGCAGGAGATTTTAATAATAGCACAAATCCCATTTTCATGGAGATGATACTGAACGTCTAAGTACTTCTTTAAAACGTAAGTTTATAAAAGTTTATTTTCCAAAAATAATTCACCATTCAAATGGCTTTTTAACATCTGCCTAACTCAAATCAGACTGCCAAAGGAGGGAATAGAGCCATGATATGTACCAAAGAGAGTAATTATCCACCGTTAGGCCCCTAAACTCAGACAAGCATTGTCTCTAGAGGTAGTTCACCTGTATTTATATGATTCCAACTACTGGTCATTCTAAGAAAAGGCAAAACTATGGAAACAGTAAAAAGACCAATGGTTGTCAGGATTTAAAGTGGGGGAATGATAAGTAGCCAGTGCCTATGGAATTTGTAGGGCAATGGAACTATTTTTTGTGGTACTATAATGGAAGATACAGTTTACTATACATTTGTCCAGACCCATAAACTGTGCAACAGCTATGGTGAAGTGTAATGCAAATGAACTTTAGGTGATAATGATGTGTCAGGGTAGGTTTATCGATTTTCAATTTTAACTAGTGTACCACTCTGGGGTAGAATGTTGATAATGGGAGACGTTATGCATGGGAAGGCAGGGTTTTTGGGAAATCTTTGGGTCTTACTTTCAATTTTGCTATGAACCTAATACTGCTCTAAAAGAGAAAGTTCTTTTAAATAAACATGCCTACTGTATAGATAGGGAATTGAGAAGCATTTCTGAAGAAGCCAGGAAAGCCAATCTTTGCTGTGAATGAGGCTAAATTTTTTAGGACCATTTTCTCTAGAAGGCAAAGTGCCTGCCCTCCGGCAGCCACAGAGGCTTTTCTCTTCTTGACTGACAGGTTTAACTCCCCTGAATTTTCTACTCTTCTTATCTTTCCACATTTTGATTGGCTGGATTCGGATTTGGTAACTCCTCAATTGGCTAACATTGGTAGAAAGGACTGGACAAAGAACCCTTTAGAAGGACCTGCTTGGAGGCAATGTGGGTGGAGAAGTTTTACTACAAAATAAGAATGAGTTACCAAACAATAAAATAAATAGGTGAAGATCTAAACGCATATCTGAAACATGTGCAAATTCCTAGCAGAATCAATAATTGTCCTTTCTAGATAGATGGACTGATTTAATCAACTTCTCAATAAAAGACTGATTGTTCTGGTATGTGTCAGCCGAGGCCTGCAGCTCCTTTGGCATGACTTTAGCATGTTTTGTCTCTCCCAGTCAGACCATGCTGACTTGCAATCCTACTATTGATCTAGCTGACAGGATGAGAGATGAAGAAAGTCCTGAGGAAGTCAGAATTGATTTGTGAGTCACTTTGCTCAATTAGTCTTTGGCAGAGTCCTCAAGCTAGAGGTGGGTATTTTCTAAGAAGAGCACATGGGCCAACTCTGTACACTCAAAGTTTTTAAAAGACTCTTCCTCATTTCATGCAGGTACACATTCTAATAATTACATTTACTATAGCATGGTAGATATTGCTAATATCTCTTCTAGTGACTAAGTATTGGAGTGCAGAGTAATGGCGTTGCAATGCCAGCTACTTGGGGAATAATAAAGCTCCAGAATTCTATCCTTAATATTTATTGTTTGGTCCTCTCCTGGTATTAACTCTTAGGTGAGGGTCTCTAAAAGCAGATTTTAGATGATAATTTTTTAAAATATATTTTATTGATTTTTTACAGAGAAGAAGGGAAAGGGAGAGAGAGTTAGAAACATTGATGAGAGAGAAACATCAATCAGCTGCCTCCTGCACACCCTCTACTGAGGATGTGCCCACAACCAAGGTACATGTCCTTGACTGGAATCGAACCTGGGACCCTTGAGTCTGCAGGCCTATGCTCTATTCACTGAGCCAAACCGGTTAGGGCTAGATGATAATTCTTGTGTCAGTGATTAAGTGAGAGCATGCTCTCAGAAGAGCTCTGTATGAGAATGAAGGAAGCATGGTAGAACAGTTGAAGAAGCTAAATTAAATGTGAATTCAAACAAATTTAATAAATAATATTTATGAAATTACAGAGCGTTGTTTCAAAAAATAATAAAGTTACCTAGTACAACCCTTCCCCCCACTCCTCTTAGTATTTATCAAACCATGTGTTAGCTCCCTCTTTTAGACTCACAAACTTTTTATATACCATTTTAATTAATTATGGATTGCCTTAATAACCCATCTGATAAGTAGTCTAGACCACTAATTCAAGCCATTTTACTATTAATTTGTCTGAGTTTTCTTTGCCTAAACAAATTGTAAATTCTTTAAGGTCTGTGTGTTTGGCAGCTATATCTCTGTATATACTGCAGTGACTAATCCAATGTGTTTTTAGACGCATGTCTAATGTTTCTAATATAATTTTAAAGACTTCTTGGTTTTGAACTTCAACTACATTTACTCCTATTTCTTTCTTTTTAAAGGTTTATGATTTCAAAATATTTCCATTAAAATAAATTAAATCTATACTCATAAAATATTTATAATTAAATAAAATGATATCTAGGATTTAACATATAACAAATCAGGAGAGAAATAAGTAGGTGTATAGATAAAACAACATTGTCCTTGACGGGTAAGTGAGGATTCATTACACCACACTCTAAAATTTTGAATATGTTTCAAATTTCCCAAACTACAAGGTAAAAAATAATAATGAAGAGCTAATATGCTAATGGTTGGGATGCCATAACATGTAATGACCGATTGCAGGAGGCTGCCTGCGCATACTCCAGAGATGGGGCAGAAGTGGGGAGGTGCCTGGAGGAGGCGGGACCATCCTGTGCCAGGAAGCGTGGGGGTGAGAGCCCGTAGCACCCCCCTCAACAGTCCTTCGCCATCCACCGCTCGCACTCAGAGCACCCTGCTGCCCACCTGCCAGGGGAAGGAGCACAGCGCAGCAGGCAGGAGGCTTCCAGGCTCTCCTCCGGCGTTGCTCCGGAGACCGGGTGGAAGTGGGGAGGCGTTCAGAGAAGGCGGGACTATCCTGAGGTGACTGAGGGCGGGGCTTAAAGTGGCTAGAGAAGGCCAGAGGGGTCAGAGGCTAGAATAGGTGTGCTGGAGCTCTGCATGGAGGTTCGGGTGTCAAGGCAGGGAGTCGGGTGGGTGGGTGGGCGGGGTTGCGTGATTTTGCGTGCTGGGCTCCTAGTTTATAATCCTACCTAATAATAGAGTAATATGCAAATTGATGGTACCTTCGCTACACCCACAAGCCACGCCCACCAGGAAACCATGGATCGCAGGCAACTGGGGGTCGGCTCCTTCGAGGGGTTCTGCTTCTGTGGTGGATTGCAGGGAGCTGGGGTCCCCTGCCCAATGGGTGGTGTCTGCAATCACAGGGAGCTGGAGGTCCCCTTCCCAGGCCTAAAGCTTTGGCCAGAGGCTTTAGGCCTGGGCAGGGCCCAGCCCATGATTGGTGTGAAGTATAGAGGAAACACCTTTTCTGACTACTGATTGGCTAAGCTCCTGTATGCCACTGGTAATATTCTTAGTAACTTGGGTAATAAGAATCCAAAAAGGTGATCTAGGGTTTTTCCACCACACTTCTGGAGAAAAAAACCAAGGTCCGCTGCTGGAAGGCTAAGAAATGTCATATCCTGCCCTAGCTGTTTTGACTCAGTGGATAATGCCTCAGCCTGCCCACAGCAAGGTCTGGGTTGATTCTGATCAAGGGCATGTACCTAGGTTGCAGGCTCCTCCCTGGCTGGGGCCCAGATCAGGGCTCATGCAGGAGGCAACCAATCAAAGTGTTTCTCTCACTTTGATGTTTGTCTCTGTCTTTCCCTTTCTCTTCCACATTCTCTAAAAGTCAATGGAAACATATCCTTAAGTGAGGATAAAAAAGAAAGAAAGAAAGAAAGAAAGAAAGAAAGAAAGAAAGAAAGAAAGAAAGAAAGAAAGAAAGAAAGAAAGAAATGCATATCCTATGAAAGACACATCTTGAAAATGCCTAAAGAAAGTTGTCATTTTTTCTTGGTGAAGGGACTGGGGTCGTGTTGATGAAAACACCTTGGTGGCTGTGGTGACTGGCCATGGCTGCAGCAGCTGGGTGATGGGGCTGGTGCCTTCCCCTGACCAGCTCAGTTGCCTCCCACAAAGGGAGGCCAGACTGCAGCTTAGGCCCGCTACCCGTGGGGATCGGGCCTAAGCCATCAGTAAGACATCCCCTGAGGGCTCACAGTATGTGAGAGGGGGCAGGTTGGCCTGAGGAACTCCCCACCCCCAGTGCACGAATTTCATGCACCAGGCCCCTAGTAATGCTAGATAAAAACTACCTGTGAGGAAATATTTCTGACTCTTTCTAAAGTAACATATTTTTATCTTTTTATTACACTGAAAGAAATTGTTTTAAATTTTATACTTAATGAATATTAGAAGTCACTTTTTGGATTCCTGGAATAGTTTCATATTTTAATGCATATTGATTTGCATCAATGTTCTTTATGAATCTATTTATCTAATTTTTAGCTAAGTTCAAATTTTGGTATAAGGATGTGGCATTAGATATTAAAAAAAATAATGTATCTATCTGGCACTAAGGAAGCCTATTATGTATCCTTGGATAACTGAATTAAGGCCATAAGCCAAATATTTACATATTAAAACAATAAAAGTAGGCAAATCTAAATTATTGTTTTATATTTTCATTATTTTATTTACAAGCCCCTCATTTAATCAAAAATTGTTTAAATGTATGCCTTTAAAGAATTTATATATATATGTGTGTATATATATATGTATGTACACATATATATATATACATATATATATATATTTACTTTCCCTTTGTTTTGACTAAATGCTTAATTAAAATATGATTTAATGTTTAAGATAAGATAAACATGGAGTTCTTTTCCAAGCCAATAAGTTTTATCAACATTCCCTAATTTATGTGTTACAGATTTTTATAAGTTTTTATGTTATCTATTCCAAAGTTCATTTTGCTTCAGAGAATGACTCATTAAGTTACTGTAACTTTGAAAGTACAATTCACCCACACATTGACATTAATTTTTAATTACAATAACAAATCTTTACAAATGAAACAGATGTCTTCTCAACTTTTGTTTCTATTCCCTGAATCAATTTATCTTCCAATTGACATTGACAAATTACATTTATATGTTTATGTCTATTCTAAATCTAAGCCAAATTCTAGAACTAAAATGAGGGTTTCTAAACTCTTTTTGTTAATATAGAGAAAAATCCATCTAAGAATAAAATTAAAGGAAGAAATCATAAAGGAAAAGATAACTTTGAGTATATAGATATTAAGTATGTCTTAATTTTTAAAGAGCACAAAATGTAAGGTTACATAAAACGGGAAAATAGTGGTTATTAGCTTATATTCACTTTTCCATGCCTTCCACATCTTTGCAATGCTCTTTAGGAGATATTGCTTTGGGGGATTTGGACAGGTATTGAATCAGTTTATATCTGGACTGCCTTTGCAAGGACATTTGTACAGAAAATGGCCTTGGAAGGTAGATAATGTCACCTTCTAGGGCAGAGGGCAAGTTTGTTTCAGGCAAGGATGATAAAGATAATGTCTTCCTCCAGGCAAAGGTTGCTCGTGTTCACAGTACACTGTTTAAAAGCTTGGAAGATGGTTAATCTCAGGGTCTCTAAACTGTGAGGCAAACCTACCCAGGGTACAGTATCCCCATTGGACTTGTGGGTCAAGGGGAACAAATGCAAACATAGAGCTCATGTTTCGTACTGTGCTATAAAAAATAAAGTTTGTGTGTGTGTGTGTGTGTGTGTGTTTGGTTTTTTTTCGCCTCAAACCTGCAAGTTTCATGTCTTTTCACAGCATTATGAAACTGCCAGGCTAACTTGTTAGCTTTCAGGAAGAGCAAACTATCAGTCCCTGCACGCTCTTGACACACCAAGGCCAGGTGCCTTGTATATGATACATACTGTAGGTGAAAAATTAAAATGTGGAAGACAAAGTGTAACAATTAAGACCTAGGAATGTCCCATTTTGCTTAGTTTACACCTTAGTGCCTGAAAACATCAGTAATTTTAAGAAAAAGTATCCTATGGCTCAATAAATGTTTGTAAGATTTCAGAAAATAGAATTTAATGATTTTAATAAATTCAATTCTCATGACAAATCTATCACCATTTCTTTGAACACATTGATTCAAGCTGCCTTATGGTGTGTCCTTGGTTCATTTTGTATGCAAAGAACAGCATAACTGGAACATTCTTTTTTACTTAGGAGACAGTACAAAATAGTTGTCTAAAACTTTATTTGCATATAAAATAAACTAATTGCTAATCCTCTCATGTTTTAAATATAATCATGTCAAAACTAAATAAACCATTTTTTACTTTAAACTCATGTAGTACACAAAAGTATTTGTCTTTTCACATAGTAGCAAAATGAATAAACTTCTAAAGATGTGCCTTTTATCACTTTGTCTTTTTGTTCTTTTGCAATGAAATGAAATTGAATGGGAATTATGTTCTTGTCATAAGTAATTCAAAGTGGAAGTGAATTCTCCAAATAAATATGTCTGAGAAATATGTAGGCATATAGATACATGAAGAAAACAGAGTGTGAAATGGAACTAGATATAATACTTAAATAATGTGATTTCATAAAAACTAGTGAAAGAGCAAAGCAGTAAGATCCTTATATTAAATCATGAACACTTGCAAGAAAGGATGAAAATACTGATGAAAATTAGAAAGGAGGTTAGTGAAGAGAGAAATGAGGCCTGTTCAGAAAGAAATGTGTGTTTTTTCCTGGCAAATGAATTCTGTTATAAAAAAAAGGTTGTCATCTCATATATTAGAATACTGATGAATGAGTTGGTTTTCTTGCTACCATCAAAGGGCCCCAGATAGCAAACATTATGATAAAAAGAGAAAAAGAAAAAAGAGAAGAAAAAGAAGAAGGAATAGAAAAAGAGCCGCCCATCAGAATTCTTCCAAACCTCTTGGGAATGTAAAATAGCCCTGTGAAATTTATGGCAAATCAGAAAGTGCCACTTGTTTTTCCAAAGAAGAACCTGGAATTGTTTTGAAGATTCAATTACAAATTAAGTAAATGAGTGAGTATTAAAGAATAATATAGCCCTAGCTGGTTTGGCTCAGTGGATAGAGTGTCAGCCTGTGGACTGAAGGATTCCGAGTTGAATTCTGGCCAAGGGCATGTACCCTGGGGTTGCAAGCTCCTCCCTGGCCAGGGCCCTGGTCAGGGTGTGTGCAGGGGACACCAATTAAAATGTCTCTCTCACATTGCACGTTGATAGTTCTCTCTGTCTTTCTCTTTCTCCCTCAAAGAAAAAAAAAAATCAATGGAAAAATATCATTTAGTGAGGATTTTAAAAAAGGAAGAAGAAGAATATAATAAATGTTTTTAAAATATCATCAACCAATGAGGTCTACAAGGATTAAAGACACCTGGCCTGGGTTAGGAACGAGGCCTGGCGAAACCTGTAGGTCTATGGTGCTATTGTATCTTTCTGCACAGAGTGTGCAGAAGGCCCAGCAAAAGGCAAGGATATGATAATTACAATCAATGCCATTGTGTCTTTTTAAATGTGTAAATCTTTCAGTAAATCATATATAGATTAATGATATCATAAAAAATGTCTCCCCAGGACCGGTTTGGCTCAGTGGATAGAGCGTCGGTCTTCGGACTGGAAGGTCCCGGGTTCGATTCCGGTCAGGGGCATGTACAATGGTTGCGGGCACATCCCCCGGTGGGGGGTGTGCAGGAGGCAGCTGGTCGATGTCTCTCTCTCATCGATGTTTCTAGCTCTCTATCTCTCTGTCCTTCCTCTCTGTGAAAAATCAATAAAAAAATAAATAACTATTAAAATATATTTAAAAAAAATGTCTCCAATAATTCTGTTATACAGAGATAACTGTATTTAAAAGTTTCATTTCTCGCTCTCCAACAACTTCATTCCAATTACATTCCAAGCATTAGGTGGATCATTGAAGGTAAAATTATCAACACAACACGATAGTTTAATGCATTTAATGCTCATATATTCTATTAGAGAGGAATAAGAATGAGGTACAGGGAAAAAATTTTTAAAGCTATACATTGTAGTAAGTCTCAAAAAAGATACAAATTTCATGTTGATTAGAGATTATTGGTGATGCTGAGTAGAAAGGTACTTTGGGATGGTATAGGAAGATTTCTCTGAAGTCCTTAACTCTAAATTGAGTCAGGAGGGATTGAAAAACATCCAGCCATGTGAGGAATGACCAGGAAAAGTGAGCACATGGGTGACTATAGAAAAAAATAAATAAATAAAAATAAAAAAGAGAGAGGCACCAGATAAGGTTGGAGAAGTACGAAAGGCACAAAATATACCAGTCTCTGGTAAACCACTCATGATTGATTGATTGGTCCAATTTTTCAACAAATATCTATTGAGTACTTATTATGCTTCAGAAACCATTCTAGGGGCTAGGGAATTTTTCCTATGGAGTTTAAATTTTATGTGATGGAAAGCAGAAAATAAATTTAAAAAGTGTTTAGTATATTGATAGGTGATTAATGCTTTGGAGAGAAATAAAATAGTGGAGAATAGAGAATAGCCCCATAGGGAACAGCTTAAACATTTTATTGTAAAGTGGTACACAAAGATAATAATGAAGATTTGAGCTGGTTTAGGGGAATGCCCAGGTGCTACATTCAGACATGTTAAATGGAAATGATTCTTGGATTCCAAGTGAAAATTTGGGTGTATGTAGAGCATGAAATAGCAAATACTGAAGGATGTGGTATAGTTTTTAACTGGGGGTAGAGGGGAATAAGAGTGTTTATCCAAGCTATGACCAAAATATGAGATGTGGAAAAATAGTAAAGTCATGAGTTTTTCTTTAGCATTTATAGAGTGACACAGACAAAAGTGAGTTGATCAATAAACAAGTTACTGTCAACAATAATGTTTAAGCGGATGTTCTGTGCCAGACACTGTTACAGTCACCAAGGACACAGGGGAACAAGATAGAGAAGTTACTTAATATCTCTGTATCATTTTTCTCTTCTACAAAACTAAGATAAAAATGGTATCTACTTCATGGAGTTGCTGTAAGGATTACATAAATAAATATGCACGTTTTCTCATGGTAATTCTGTTTGTTAAAAACTGACCATTACAGGATAAAAATGAGATTGCAAACTAATGTTGAAAGAAAACATATGCTTCAAATTTAAATTTGATAATTTAGTAACTATATGCAAACATTTAAAGACAATTCGTCCTGCAAAAATAAAATGTTCCAGGGGTAGGAGTTTGGGTGGAAAGAAATTGGATTCCTATAAAACATTGTTTTAAAAAGTTAAAGTCTAAATGTATGATTTCTTATTTGGCAAATGTTGCTTGATTGGATTGGCTCAAACGTCTATTTCCTACCTTAAATTTAATTTCTCCAAATAAGTATATTAAGTCTTCCATACTGAGATATTAAAAAAATAAAGATAATCTACACTCACAAGGCAAATCCAATTAATTTAACCTCCAAAATTCACTAATGTTATTTCAGCTCTGTCAGATTCTATTCTGAAATCTATCAAATTTTCATGCATCAGTGATGAAAAGATACCTCCACTTCCATTTCTCTGTTATATGCAGGTAAATTAACTGTTTTCTTTAAAGTGCTTTTTTCCTCTCTTTCAGATTTCGTGTTTTCACAGTGAACAATTTACCATTTTACAGTGTTTTCTGCCATCAACATTGAAAGCAAAATTTATGACTTCAACTATTTTTACTTTCATATTAGGTTTATATATTTTCTTCTTCTTTTTTTTTTTTTTTAGGGAATCCCCCAGTTATTGCCTTCCATTGAAAAGCAGAGCACTGTTACAGACTTACCAACTGTTTAAATCTACAAGGATCTTTCTTCTTGGCAACACTATTTATTGGTTGAATTGATAGGGTTGGTGAATGCGCTGGGGATTTCTTTTGCAACTCCCAAGGGGATATTTTGAAAAAACTGGTTTCCTATGTATTTTTTCTAGATCCATTGCACAATACTTTCCCCCTGGCTTCCTCTTCATCATCTGTGTTTTAGCTTTAATAGTATCTTCTTCAGAGAGACTTTTGCCGATCACTCTATCAAATTAACTCTCTTCCTACTGTACTCTATCCATATACCTTCTTTATTCTTGCAACAATTTCTAATTATCACAATTTCTAAGTATCTTTTCATTTAATTTTTATTTTCTCAGCTACTTAACTTGATTATATAAATCCACGGGATCAGAGACCATATCCATTTTATTCACTTACTTGAAAATATTATACTTATTACTTATTACGTAAAAAATCTTTCAGTTAGCTCTCTGATGCCGGTTGATGCAGTGCTAAGGTGGTCATGGTCACACAGGCTTTTTCACTCAAGTGCCTCACCTGGGCCCATGTCCATCGCTGCCCTTCTTATTTGGGTTTCCTCTAAAGCCCCTGTGAGAGATGACCCTGGTTAAACCTCTCGCTCCTCATGCATACGTAACCCCAAGTTGTATATAAGTTAATGCCTGTGAGATGCTCGATCAATGGGAAATGAGAGCTGAAGGGTGAATGCTTCTCTCTTTAATTTTCTGTGTGGACACTTTTGAAATGAATTTCGTAAAGCTCCTCAGAAGCCCTGAAAAACTGTGCATCAGATGCTAGAATCAGTGGCCAATTCCATAATACGTCCTTTCATTAACTTTCCCCTTTGTCTCATTTCCTGTCTCCCACTCCTGCTCCCTGGGATTGAATTCCCAAACTAGTTATTTTTATGCCAGCCATTGGTTCTGGCTACCCAACTGCAGGCTATTTCAATTTAGATTAATTAAAATGAAATATATTTTTGAAACTAGTTTATCTATCTTGCTAGCCATATTTCTAATACTCAGTGGCCCCATGTGCCCAGTGATTACTGTGTTAGAAAGTGTAGATATAAAACATTTTCATTAAAACAGAGAAGCCTGTTGGATAGCACTAGCCATGAACTAGGGCACTACAGAGCCTCCAAAGACAAGTGATGGGCATTTCTGACTAGAGAGAATCAATAATCCCGATTGCTTTTATGTATGTGACAGAGGTCTATTCACTGATTTATTTCTCTTAGCTCATATACATTAATTTACAGGATTTACCAATATCCACAATTTATGAAATGACCACGCCAGTGGGGGAATTTCTTGGAAGAAGATGTGAATAATTTACAAAAGCAACAATATAGCACATGAAAAAGGGATTACAGCTTTTTTTCTTAATAAAAAAATAACAGAAGTACTCCCTAAAAATATAAGAGAAATATAATATTTTATATAAATAGATATATAAATTTTTTTAAATGAATATTTTGATACCTGTGCACAGATGGAATTATAGGGCTTAACAGTGAACCATATAGGGTAATTTAAAATAAAATGAAAAGTACCATTCAAGTTGAGACAAGTTAATTGGGCTTATTAATTACACTAATTCTCAAGACTATTTATTGCAATCAAGCATTTTTTTAAATCTCCTATGTCTACGTGTTACCATATAAGAAAGGTCCTCTTGTCCCCCAGTTGCTAGTAGGGGTGGATTTATTGTGCTACCCCAAGAAAAATAATTTTCTGAGACTCGCATGGGAAGATAAAATATCCTAGAAAGCTTTATTTCCCTAAAATTAAATCCCCGAGTTTCCAAAGTCCTATTTCCCTTAGTCCAGTCATGGACGATGTATAGCTGGGCCTTTAGTAGAGCTAAAAACAGAGCCAATGTCCAGAATTTCCTTTCAATGTCTGTGAAGTCCAATAGAGCATCAGGCTAGCTTAATTTGTGTTTCCCTACTGCAGTCCATGAGCCCATTGCATGTGGTGTCCGCAGGTCCACATGGCTGTGGCAGAAACGGGCAAATGCAAGGAAGCCAAGAATGAGCCACAAGCCCAAAAGAGAGAACTCCTTGGTTTAGAAGACTATGTATTCCCAAATCGTGGTGTGCTTGCACTGGCCATGCCCATTCTGGCCAATGATCTCTGTTCCCAGATGTGACTTTTAGGGAGTACCTTCCCCCTATCATCACAACTTTACTGGGCACTTGTCTGTCTTCCCTTTGTTGGATCCCTTCCCCCAATGTTTATAGGGAAGAGGCCCCTGATCCTCTGAGTAGTGAAAAGTTGCAGCCATGTGTCTTTTAAAAACTGAAAATATACAGGGATTTTCATAATACCGGCCTTTATTCTCATCTAAAGACTTTCAACAGTACTGTTATGTTAGCTAAATTATGAAGAATAATATAAAATTCTGAGCCCATATTAATAATATTCTTATTAATAAATAGGAATTTTTAATATTTTAATTAATTAATATTTATATTATAAAATATTAATATTTATATAAATAAATATTTATTAATATGATTATTGAAATTATATATAAACACAGAACAGTATATTTAATTATAAATCATATAGACATATCAAAGACTTAAATCATCAAGTTAGAAGTCTCCATTAAACAAAAATGATAGTCAAGTGTTCAAAAATTTTAATATTTTCTTGATACAAACATACGTGTTAACCAAAAGTATCATTTTCTAATAAAATTGAAACTCCATCTCCACTTTCTTCTGATTTTTTTATTATTTTCATATTTTCCATTCTTCTCCTCCTAAGAGAATCTATATTAGCTAACTTAAATTCTCATGAAATGTAAAAATGCATGTTTTCTTTTTTCCCCAAAGGGCTAACTTTACCTTAACTATCAGGGCAATGAGGTCAACTTATTCCCCACATAGTATACAATAAGCACATTCTCACTATCTAATCCTTAAAATTTGTCTATTTTATTCTGAAAATTAGAATAATTCAATGTGAAATTTCCAGGCTACGATTATTTCTGGTGGTAACATAGTTAGAATTTACTTTGATGTTAGAGAGTTGTTAGAAAATTGATCATACAGTAAAAATATGATCCAGCACAGGCCAACCTATCCTTAGACAGTCACACTAAGACTAACAATTTACCAGACAAAGACAGATCGAGATCATTTGAGAGAAGTGCAACAGTAGGTGTATAATAAATCTCTTCTATAGAGACTATATGGATCCAATGGGCCAGGTGTCAAGAACAGAACAGCCAGCATCAACCAAGAAGACAGGTCTGGAGCTGATGCTGTTTGAACAGGTGCAGGATACCTACAAGTACAAAAAGTGTCTTCTATTGAATGGAACATGTCCAGTTGGAATCCGCTAGTATATTGATTTGTAACAGATGAAGAAAATCTACCCAACATCTGTTAGGTTTTCAAAAGAAAAAATATGTTGGAATCTTAACTAACTAGGTTGTCAGATATTACCAAAAGATATTATGAGACAACAAAAATTTTAATTTGTTGCAATATATCACACACTGAACTAACTCCCCCAGATGTATGGGTGATACTAGCTTGCCATCAGTAAAGCAACATCTCCAGAGCAAATGCTTGAGGACAGAATTAAACATAAAGTGGAACTTCAAACTTATAGGAAAGAAAAACATAAATTATGTTTAAAGTGAAGTACAACCAACTCTTCCCAGAAAAAAATCATAGTTAAAATAATGAAATAAATATTTTATATTAAAGATATAAACACATTCGTTTATGATTATAAAAATTTAAATGGATTTAAGCTGCTCAAATGTGGTAGATAACTTAGACACACAATATTAACTATCACTTTTTTGAAATAAAAATTTAGTTTATTATTTTTAACAAAAATTAAATAGGAGTTTGGCCTCTGAAATATATCTCTAAAATTATTTTCAAGCCTTATGATGAGATATTTAATTAAAGGTACCACATCTGTTTCAAATTTTTGTGAAATTAATTCTGGATTATGCAAAATCAATATTATCTACCTTTCCCTGATTTGACATGCAATGAATTTAAACAAATAGAGAAAAACTATTGGTCGCTGAAGTTCATCCTGAATATTTGCAAACTCAGAATATCATTGAAATATTTAACAAGTAACCAAAATAATTTGTACTATATTAAGTAAAGTTTATTTTAAAATTTAATTCATTTCTTCAGAAAGTTTTAAATTAAATATTTATGGACAGTTTTTAGTAGAAAATGTATGCATTCATGACATCTATGAAGGTTTACAACTCTGAAACTTGGGGTATTATAAGATAACTAGAGGCTCAATGCACAAAATCGTGCATGGGTAGGGTCTCTAGCGGCTGCTGGCTGCTGACCAGAGCCTCCCTTCATTCTGTGCCATCCCCTGGTGGTCAGCACATGTCATAGCGAGCAATTGAACTCGAAGTCGATCAAACTTCCGAGGGAACACTTTGCATATTAGGCTTTTATATATATAGATTTCTGTGTAGAACTAATGAAAATGTGTTTTCAAAACTTAACACATTTGTTACATTGTTTCCTTTTATGTTGCCCTTGTATTGTGTTAAACCTCCACTAGTGTTGTTAAGTTTTACTTTTACTATCTGCCATGAAACTAATCCTGTTGCCAGGTTTGGTGGCTACTGTTTTGGCCAAATTCTATTTCTCTGGAATGCTTCCATTTAGGGTAAAGGTTATTTGAATCCATTTAAAAGTATGTCTTTCTCTTTACCTTTATGTATTTTTTGCAAAAAGCTATAACCTTAATCCAACCAAATGTTTAATAAGAAGACATTGGAAGAACCCAACTGATGGGTATTCTATAAAATATATGACCAGTACTCTTCAAAAGTGCCAAGGTCATGAGTAATTAAGAAAGACCAAGAAACTGTCACAGATTGGAGTAGACTAAAACATAAGAAATAATGATTAAATGTTAGTGATATCCTGGATTAGACTGTAGAACAGGAAAAGAACATCAGCAGAAAACCTGGTGGAACCACTGGTTTAGTTAATAGTACTGCATTCGAGTTAATTTTTTAGTTTTTATGAATGTATCATGATTAGCATTAGAGAAAGCTGAGTAAAGTGTGTCAGACAGGAGCTCTTTACTATGTTTGCAACTCTTCTGTAAATCTAAAATTAATTTGAAAAAATAGTATAAGAAGTAAGTGAAAATATAAATAAAAATAAGTAGAAATTGTCAAGGTCTTGTAACTTTTTCTAGGAATTTAAGCAATCTCTAACGGTGGGTATACCAGTAGTAAAAGAGGTGAGGGACAGAGTAGACATTTTGATGCATGCCTTTGATAGTGTCAGAAATGACCTGAATTTTCTTATGACACAAATTATTTTATTTAACTAGTAAAAATGAATTATAGGTTTTCAAATAGTTTAATAACTATATTTCAGCCATTTTTTATTTGTTGTTGTTGTTGGGTCAGGCATTATGTTTATCTTGAGTAAATATAGAGGAACTATTTATAATCAATTTCCTTATTTTTCTAAACATACATTCTAATGAAGCAAAGAGAAAATAAAAATTCAAGTGGATCACTTAACAAGAAATTATAGAATGCTATACATTCCAGAAATAAAATAGAGATTCTTTAAAAGCAATGTGAGAAAAAGTAATGGGCCCTGCATCTAGACTTGATAGTCCTATAGCACAAATAAGGTTCCCCTGACACCATATTGTGAATATGACCGTGAATATATATGTTTGGACTTTAATAGGTCTATGAAATTTGGGTAGTATATAAAAGCAGGATAAATTGTGAATCAGAATATTGTTTGGATAGAATATAGAGAAATTGAAGAGAAGCAGTGGAAGATATTTTGGGTCCTCTGCAAACTTGAAAGAAATGTTATACCGTAAGTGGTCAACTAAGCTAAACTAAGAAATTGTGACTTTATGAATATGTCACATACAGAAAAAGGAAAATTTAAGTAACTAGAGGCCCAGTGCACAAAATTCATGCACGGGGGGAAGGGGGTGTCCCTAAACCCATCCTGCACCCTCTCCAATCTGGGACCCCTCAAGGGATGTCCAACAGCCTGTTTAGGCTCGATCCTACTAGGATCCTACTAGGATTGGGCCTAAACGGGCAGTCGAACATCCCTCTCACAATCCAGGACTACTGGTTCCCAACTGCTCGCCTGCCTGCCTGTCCCTAACTGCTTCTGCCTGCCAGCCTGATCAGCCCCTAAACACTCCCCTGCCAGCCTGATCGATGCCTAACTGCTCCCCTGCTGGCCTGATTGCCCCCAACTGCCCTACCCTGCAGGCCTGGTTGCCCCCAAACTGCCCTCCCCTGCAGGCCTAGTCACCCCCAACTGCCCTCCTCGGCTAGCCTGGTCACCCCTAACTGCCCTCCCCTGCAGGCTTGATAGCCCCCAACTGCCTTCCCTTGCAGGCCTGGTCCCTCCCAACTGCCCTCCCCTGCAGGCCTGGTTGCCCCCAACTGTCCTCCCCTGCTGGCCTGATCACCCACAACTGCCCTCCCCTGCTGGCCATCTTGTGGTGGCCATCTTGTGTCCACATGGGGGCAGCCATCTTTGACTACATGGGGATGGCCATCTTGTGTGTTGGAGTGATGGTCAATTTGCATATTACTCTTTTATTAGATAGGTTAGTTTTAAAAAATCAAGCTGATAATGTGATTTCAGAAGAATGGAGGCAGAAAGTTTAATTGGAACATAACAATAATAGTAATAGTGGCTAATGCTTATGAACTCACTATGCATATGGCAGCATTTAGGATATTTCATGTTTAGTAGCGTGTATATGATGCAGGTACAGATTATCATTATATACATTATGTGATATATTATTTATTATCATATTTTGTGTGATAAGAACATTTAGCATGAGATTTATCTTCTTAGCAAATGTTTAAGTATACAAATGCAATGTTATCATAGGCATTGTGCTGTATAGTAGATCTCTAGGACTTGCTCATCTTGCATAACTGAAATTTTGTACCCTTTGACTGAGGGGGAAATGGGAGGTATTAGTCAGAGTTCGCATTCTTAACTGGTATGCACTATTGTGACAGAATGTTTAATCCAGCATGGTAACAGTGGGAATGGAGCAAAGTGGACTAAAATACTGTTACAAATAGAACCAACAACATGTGGCAATTTCATTAAGATTAACGTTAAGAAGAGCAAAAGAAATTAATGACACCAGTGTTTCAAACCTGAGGGGGAAAGAGGATTTACTAACATCAGAACAAAGAGATGGTTCTGTCTGTGAAGATAAAATATAATGAGGTCATCCTAGCAGAGCCTGAATCAGTAGGGCAACTTTTATCACGACGAATGAACCCCAGATCCTCTGTAAATCAGGAAATGAGCACAGTAATTATGCGCAGATACCAGTTTGTTTTTACAATCTCATTTCCATTTGTAAGATTCACATGTTATAATGTATTTCAAGTCTATGCTTTTTTAACATAACCATAAATGCTTCAGTTTTAGTTTCATTCAAAATATAAAATCTTTATGAGAGGTGAGGAAGAAACACTGTAAGTCCTTGTGATGTCTTCATTTCCTAAAGAATTTATTTAGTATGTTAAATATTCTGATTCCATAATGCCAACAGTAATTTAATAGGGCATATGGGATAAAGACAGTTCCTCATACTTTATTCACACCCTTCCATCTCTATCATTAATAATGCTTCTCATCCCCAATGTCTCTTGTATTAGTTCAAAATCATGCTAATAGCTATCCAAGGAAATCTATTTGACATATAGACAAGAAAGAGGTACTAGGCTACTGAGTTAACTGGAAACATTTTCAATTTTCAGGAGAGATATCTTCATTGTGTTAATAAATATTCCAGAGTTTAAAATATATATTTTGAAAACCTTCATACAACAAAAAAAATTAAATATAAAAATACATGGGGATTGCAATATACATCTATTCTTTAAAACTAATTTCTCAATTTGTCATCTCACATTCAATATTAGGCATAGTGTCTACAAGGATACCAAAGAACATATTTAAATTAATATTGTAATTTATACAAAATTCCACAGCAGTCTTTTTATATCCACTGTTATAGTGAGGTTTCAAATCTGTATGATTTAATTTCTTATATATTGAATTGTTTTTAAATCATTAATTATGAATATTTTATTGCTATTTATGTTAAAATTTTTCACTTTATCTTTGCACCTCTGCATTTTTGTTTTACTATATTTTAAAAAATTCCAAAATTATCTTTTTTTACTTAATTTTTCTTAACCTATCTTATAATCAGATTTAGCTCCCTTTTTTTCTTTTAAATATATTTTACTGCTATTCAGTAATGCCATTCATAGGAGAGCAGGATAGAGGATAGTCTAACATTATAGATATAGAAATGAATCCCTGCTCTTGATCAGGGGTCTATAGGTTGAGCAGGCAAGCCATGTCCCTCCCTATATAAATATTTCTCTGCTGGGTATCACACATATTGTCTTTGCCTGCCACCAACTATTCTTAACTCAGGGTGATAAATAAATTTATTTAATTACTTTTTAAAAATATTTATCATTGAAAGTTTTACATATGTCCCCTTTAGTCTCCCATTGACCCCTTAAAGCCTGCCCCCAACCCATGGACCAGGCCTTTACCACTCTATCGTGAGTGTTCATGGTTATGCATATATGCATACAAGTTCTTTGGTTGATATCTTCCCACCACCCACCCAACCCCACTTCCTTCTGAGATTCTATAGTCTGTTCCATGCTTCTATGTCGCTGGGTCTATTTTGTTCAACAGTTTATTTTGTTCATGAAATTCCACATATAAGTGAGATAATGTGATACTTATATTTCTCTGACTGGCATATTTCACTTAGCTTACAGAACTATAGACAGTATGTTTTTCATTCTTTCTTTATCAAATCAACAGCAGTGAATTGATCAGAACTCATGCCAGGAGTTTTGAACCACAATTCTTTTCATGTTCATGCCTATTCTCTTTGCTGTCCTCTATATTGTGGTAGCTCTGCTTTTGCCTCTGATGTGAAATGACAGTATGTCTTTGGGAAGGTCTTTTCCACATTATTTGGAATTACAATTTTTTTACTTCTGTGTTTGTGATGTGCTGTGGTTGTCTCCATTGTCAGGGACTGTGAAGTTGAATTAACATTGCTCATTTAGTGTTGTCACTGCCCAGTGTTACAGCACTAATACAAATGTGTAGTCCCATTGCTCCTGGAACTTGCAACTTTGGGTAGATGAGTCTCAATTATGCTATTATAACGCTGTTTTTGTTATTTCCGTTTCATGAAAATACAGGAAGCTGTCAAAAATGTTTGTGTGTTTAGTGGAGTTCTCTTTAATCTAGATTTTACATTGTTAGGAATATCTAAATTTCAAGCACTTTCTCCAACTAATGAGGATATAGAAGAGGGATAGGTAGATAGGTATGGATTCACAGAAGGGAAGGAAAATAAGGAAATCCAAGAATAACAGGATACAGTTTGCTGACTAGTTGCTAAGGCAACCTGACTGAGCAAAAACCCAGCTAGAGGGAGTTGCTGGGGCAACCAACTGGGCAGGGAACAACCTTTAACCTTTGAAGAGAGTTTCCATGGATGAACCAATCAGAAGCCAGCTGGGCACATACATACATACATACTTACATACATATGTAATATATATTTCCCTAGACAGAGGTTTCAGCGGAAACCCACTTGGGACCCTCCCTGCTAGAGGGACTCTGTCAATCTCTCAATAAACTTTGCTTTTGCTTTCACTTAACTCTTTGTCCATAACCTCATTCTTTGATTTCCTGAGACAAGGAATTCAGACCCGATCACAGCATATTGGTATCACTAGGACTACCACTACAACTGAAAAAAAAGAAAAAGAAAAAGAGAATGAACACTTAATTATCCATCCTGAAGTGACTCTCTTGCGACATGCTTTCCACTTTTGTCATGGGGAAATTTTCCCCCACCTATTTTTGTGACATTTATATCTACAGGAGTAATAATAATATATCTGCAACCACTTTGATATTTTTCCAAAATAAACAAACAAACAAATAAATAAGTAAATAAATAAATATCTCTCCTCTAAGGCTCATGGAATAGCCTCAAATAAAATCTTATTTAGTTAGATAATTTTTGGGACCACTCGACATTTTTACTATGGTAAAAATGAGTCCTTTTCTAGGACTCAGTAGTGCAATAATCAAAATGCCTCTAACTTGATCAAATTGCTGGATTAGAAGATAAAATTTGTCATGTTTAGAAAGATTAAATAGTTGATAGATAACAGATGGATGAATAAATATATGAGTAGATAGGTAAATAGATTATAGATAGATAGATGATAGGTAGGTAGATAGATAGATAGATGATAGATAGATAGATAGATAGATAGATAGATAGATGATAGACAAACAGATGGACAGATAAATTTGACTTCTGGGAGAGTGAGTTGAATTTTCAAAAAATAAAAATTTATTACAGAATTGGTAGAGGTTGTTGGGCATATCTCATTTAAATGCAAAGCACAATGTGTAAAAAGAAGTTGAAACACATCAGAAACTTACTAAAAAGATTCAAGTAGAAAAATGAGAAAGCCTCATTAAAAGTCAGAACAGCCATCTGAATTATTTAGGTTTGTAGAACAATATGCACACCGATTCCTTTGTAATGTCAAAAAGGGAGAAATTAAAATCTCCCCTTGAGTCCATTAAGGGACTTTGAAAACCTTCTGCAAATAGAATATTGGTACAATAGTTACAGCTCTGAATCATTTCTAAAATGCATGTCTGAAGTAGTCTTCAAATATATGTCTCATATTTTAGGCAATTATATGATACTAGAGGCCCGATGCATGAAATTCGTGCACAGGGGGGTGGGGGTGGGGGCCCTCAGCCCAGCCTGCACCCTCTCCAATCTGGGACCCCTCGAGGGATGTCCGACTGTCCGTTTAGACCCAATCCCGGTGGGCAGTCAGACATCCCTCTCACAATCCAGGACTGCTGGCTCCCAACTGCTCTCCTGCCTGCCTTCCTGATTGCCCCTAACTGCTTCTGCCTGCCAGCCTGATCACCCCCTAAACCAGTGATGGGCAACCTTTTGAGCTTGGTGTGTCAAACTTCACCAAAAAACTGAGCATAACTCGAGTAGTGTGTCACTTTGAGGAAAAAACATTATTTCGCAAATGTTTCATCCTCAGGAGCAGCAAATGCTTCATCCTCAGCATGCAGCCATCTCAGCAGCCACATGTCATTAGAAATGGCTACGTGTGTCAGTGCTGACACACATGTCATAGGTTCACCATCACTGCCCTAAACACTCCCCAGCCAGCCTGATTGATGTCTAACTGCTCCCCTGCCAGCCTATTTGCCCCCAACTTCCTTCCTCTGCTGGCCTGGTCACCCCTAACTGCCCTCCCCTGCAGGCTTGATTGCCCCCAACTACTCTCCCTTGCAGGTCTGGTCCCTCCCAACTGCCCTCCTCTGCTGGCCATCTTGTGGTGGCCATCTTGTGTCCACATGGGGGCAGAATCTTTGACTACATGGGGGCAGCCATCTTGTGTGTTGGAGTGATGGTCAATCTGCATATTACTCCTTTTTTAGATAGGATATGGCATAGACACCTACATTTAGGCAAACCATTTTCATTATATGAACCAAACACAGACACATATTAATAATTAGGATGCATATAAGATATTTGGTTAATCTCTTCCCCCTCTTCCCTCTTCCCTCTGAGATTCATCAGTCTGTTCCATGTTTCCATGCCTGTGGTTTCCACTCCCGCGTTGAGCATCTGCCCTCTGGTGGTCAGTGTGCATCATAGCTACCAGATGGTCGGCTGGCTGGCCAGTCGTTTAGGCTTTTATATATATAGACTAGAGGCCTAGTGCACTAAATTCATGCACTCGGGGGGAGGGGTATCCTTCAGTCCGACCTACACCCTCTCGGAAGCCCCACAATTGATCACTCTGCACAGGGAGGCCTCGCCCACCACTGCCGGCCAGATAGCCTGGGCCTTCCTCTTTGCAGCAATTGCAGAGCCCCCCGGCCAGTGGCCTGGGCCTCCCTCTGCAGGGCAATTATGGGGCGATTGTGTGGCCCCCCAACAAATTGCATAGCACCTGCCTTGGCGGCGGCAGTCAGTGCTGGGTTGCCACGCACCTGTGGCGGCCGGGAGCTAGGACTGGCTTCTGCCACACCCGCGGCAGTGGCAGTCAGTTCTGGGTCGCTGCAGTGCCCGTGACCCAGGAGGGACTGAGAGGTCAGCAGTTCAGCCCGTTTGCCAGTCCCCACTCACCCGAGCCTTCTGCGCACGCAGCCTGGCATTCAGTCCTCTGTTTGGTTGTTTTGGCTGTTATGGTCCCTGGCTCTTTATATATTAGGACTAGTAGCTCGATGCATGAAATTCATGTACGGTGGGGGGAGGGGGAGCAGTCCCTCAGCCCAGCCTGCACCTTCTCCAATCAGGGACCCCTTGGGGGATGTCTGACAACTGGTTTAGGCCCAATCCCCCAAATCGGCTGTCAGACATCGCTCTCTAAATCTGGGACCGCTGGCTCCTAACTGCTCACCTGCCTGCTTGCCTGATCACCCTTAACTGCCCTCCCCTGCCATCTTTATCTTGCTCCCAACTGCTCTCCCCTGCTGGCCTGATCTCACCCCCAATGACCCTCCCCTGCTGGCCAGTTTGCCCCAAACTGCCCTCTCCTGCTGGCCTGATCACCCCTAACTGCCTCTGCCTTGGCCCCCACCACCATGGCTTTGTCTAGAAGGAAGTTGGACGTCCGGAAGATGGCCTGTCGACCCGGTCCAATTAGCATATTACCCATTTAGTAGTATAAATAGATTATATAGGATATGATTGTTTAAATGGGGTGGGAGAAGCCTTTTTCAGCAGGAGGAGATGCTCTTGGCAGACAAAAACACATAATCCCTTTATCTGGACTGATAGCCAGCCATATGCACTATACTGCCAAATTGGTCATTAAAAAATTGAACCACTTACTTATACCTTACACCCGTGGTCGGCAAACTGCGGCTCGCGAGCCACATGCGACTCTTTGGCCCCTTGAGTGTGGCTCTTCCACAAAATACCATGGCCTGGGCAAATCTATTTTGAAGAAGTGGCGTTAGAAGAAGTTTAAGTTTAAAAAATTTGGCTCTCAAAAGAAATTTCAATCGTTGTACTGTTGATATTTGGCTCTGTTGACTAATGAGTTTGCAGACCACTGCCTTACACCAAACAGCTGTTGCCCTTAAAACCCCTCCTCAGCCCCCACCTTAGGTTCTGCCTTCACAGTTTACCCAGATTAGGTTCTGATTGGTCGGTTTGTATGCCAGTCAGCGTCAAAAGCTCTGCTTCCTAGGCAGCCATTGGCTCCTCACACTTCACCCAGATTTGGTTCTGATTGGTTGGTTTCTATGCCAGTCAGTGTCTCTGGGCCTATCAATGGGCCTGATCAGAGAGGCGGGGCTGATCAGCAGCCCCAGCGGAGGCCCAAGAGAAAGAGAGGCCTGGCTGCTGGCCAGGCCCGGAGTGAAAGAGAGAGGTAAGTATTGATCAACAGCTGCCACAGAGGCTATGGATCAGACCCTGCTTCTGTCTCCAGGCCTCTTTTTGGGCCTGATCCACAGCCCCCTCGGCAGTCAGTGCTGGGTCGGGGCACCCTCAGCGGGGGTAGTCAGTGCAACCCAGCACTGACTTCCTGTCTGTCAAGCCTTCAGTTGTTTTGAATGTTACAAACCCTGGGTTTTTATATATTAGGATAAGTGAATCTATATTAATTCTGCAAGGATTATTGAAATACTATTTGAATTTGAATCTCACCTCTTATTTTTCTTGCCCAGCAATATTTATACTGATAGTATTGAAAAAGAAAAGAAAATCTATAGAGTTTTGTAGGAGTATTCCCACATTAATTAGAGAATACATAAAAGGAAGAAAAAATTTAAACGCCACATTTAATCACATCATACTAATATATAAATTATAATAATTGTGGTGAATTGTTCAGTTCTTTAGTTATGTGTACACAGTCCTGACCGCACTTATAATGACATCTGTTATATTATCAGTGCTGTCTTTACACTGAGTAAAATTACCACATGGTCTTTATCTTTTCCCACTTTCAGTACTCACCTTGTCCAAATTATAACAAGTAACAACTGCTAAGGACTAAACACAATAATACCTCTCAGGAAGATTATATTACAACACTCAGTCATATGCTCTCTGAACATAGAAACATTGGTTATTTTCTCACTATCTCAGGAAAATGAGCTCATGTTATATACAATCACCAGCATCTTGCCTTTCTTCATATATTAATTAATGCATTGTGGGAATGCTTATGCTCCAACTAGAATTTGTTCTAAGGAACAGCTACATATTTCATGACCTTAGAAATATCGGTGCATCTGGTCTCCTATTACTTCCCTATTGAAGTGCTTCCACTTGCTTTCTAGTTCTATTTTTGTTTTATTTTGCCTTGTGTTGGCTACCACAAATGACACTTCAGAAGACATTCTGAAGAACAAATTGCTGAGAGCAGACCTTTCCAACATGATATTATTTTAGTTGGTATAGAGTCCCAAGGACTGAATTGCTGACAATGAGTACATGTTTAATGCAATGGTTTTTAAAAATATACTTTTATTTCTATTATATAAAGTTCCAAAAATGAGATTGCTAAATCAATGGGTACATTTTTAATGCAATTGCTTCTGAAATCTGCTTTTACTGCTACAGCATAGAATTTCAAGAATGACATTTCTGAGTAAATGTGTGTATTGTAATGCAGTAATTTCTAAGTGGTGGATTCTATGAAAACATATATTTTTATTTTTGTTATTATTTTTTTCTATATTTTAAGGGATCAGGAAATATTTACTGGGTGTTATATATAGTGGTTCACTTTTGTGATTCAAACAGAGCAGGTCCCCTTTTTATACATTTAATATATCGCTATGGCAGCTATTGCCAACTATTCACAAGAATGGTATTTATTTCCTCCTGGACACATATCAACACTACATTTTCTAGGTTCTCTTCTGTTTAAGGGAGCTGCATGGCAGAGTTCTAGACATTGAAAGAAGAACAGAACAAATGGATCAGCCACTTCCAAGGCTGCCTCATGGAAATTCCCACATGCTCCATGATCCATTCACCTCCTGACTGACCTTAGTGCAAGCTATCATAGTGAAGTTGAGAGCCATATGTTGAAGATTGAAGAAAATCTCTCAGTTTAAGTAATTATGGGGAGATATGTCCATCTGCTGATTAGGAAAACTCAGCATGGAATATTATTTGCAGATAAGATATCATATTATGTTTGAACCACTATACATTGTGGGATTGATTTGTTATGCAGCTAGTATTAACTTATATTCATAACCTATGTAAGACTTCAGTAGAGTCAAAGCTTTCTGATGTCAGGTACCCTGTATAATACCTTATTCAGTCTTTAATATAGCATCTACAATAATGAATAACTTAATGTTCTGATAATAATGACAAAGAAGATGATTGTAGAAAAAAAAAGATATTTTTAAAAATGCAAGATGGTCTCAAAAGATAGATGGTAGTTATTTCCAGTTGGAGAACTCAAGAAAATAATATAAATTATATATAAATTTCAATTTATTAGCCTCCATTTTAGGATCTTATAAAAGACATCAACATGGTCTGTCTTTTACAAATTCTGGTTTGGATGCTGATAATTGCATGATACTATTTAATAAAATATGATAAAATCAAGATTAAAATGTGACCACCGAGCCCAGCTAGCATGGCTCAGTGGTTGAGTGTCAAGCTATGGAACAGGAGGTCACGGTTCGATTCCTGGTCAGGGCACATGACCAAGCTGTGTGGTTGATTTCCAGTGTGGGGAGTGCAGGAGGCAGCCAATCAGTGATTCTCTCTCATCATTGATGCTTCTATCTCTCTCTTCCTTCCTCTCTGAAAGCAATAAAAATATATTTTTAAAAAATGTGACCACTGATAATCCTTTTAACACCCTTTACCAAGAGTAGTCATAATCCTATATAATAAAAGGGTAATATGCAAATAGTCCGAATAGCAGAACAATCAAACAACCAATCAAAGTGTAATATGCTAATGATATGTTAAGGCTGCTCAACCATTTGCTATGATGTGCACTGACCACCAAGGGGCAGATGCTCCAACCGGTAAGTTGGTTTGCTGCACGGGTCTGGCTGATTGGGACTGAGCGAGATGGGCTGGACATGCCCTGGAGCCCTCCCACGGTCCATCCCCAGCCCAGCTGTGCACTGGTCGGGTCCCTCAGCCTGGCCTGCACCCTCTCGCAATCCGGGACCCCTCGGGGGATGTCGGAGAGCAGGTTTCAGCCTGATGCCACAGGCCACTCCCGTTGTGAGGGCGTCAGATGCAGGGCTCATGGCTGGTGAGTGCTGCTGCAGCAGCATGAGCCTCTCCTGATTGGGACTGATTGGATATGAGCCCGCAACAGGCACAGTGGGGCTGGGATGAGCGGAAGCAGCAGGTAGGAGCTGCAGGCGGGTGGCGTGGGATGGTGGGTTTCAGCCCGATCCCTGCAGGCCACCCAGTGGGACCCCACCCATGCACGAATTCATGCACCAGGCCTTTTGTATTACATAATAAAGATCAAGAGAAAAACCTTTCCTCTTTATGAAATAGAATTATATTACATCAGTCTCTCTATTATTTTTTCTTCTTCATTGATCCTGTCTTAAAGTGAAATTAGATTTGTCACCCAAACTTTGTCCCCCAAAAGATTCAGCATGGTGAGGCTCAAGGCTTGTGTGAGGAAAGAAAGCAAATAGGGTGGGAGCTGTGTTAGTTATCGGTTTATATGCACACCAGGTGTCCTAGCCATTCATTCTTACACATATGTCCAATAGAAATCCCTATGTATATTCACTGAAAGACTTGTATTAAATATAAATAACAGCATAATTTATAATAACCCCAAACTGACCATCAATCATTAGGAGAATGGAAAATATGGTATACTAATTAGGTGGAAAACTATGCAACAATAAACATAAATTGCAACAATAAAAAACTATGCAACAATAAACATGACATTTTACTACATGAGATAATAGGAATAGGTTTCATAAACATAAAACTGAGTGAAGTAAGCCAAACACCCCAAAATAAATTGCATTATTTCATTTACATAAAGTATAAAACAGTCCAACCTAATTTATTTATTTATTTATTTATTTATTTATTTAATTTTAATGAATCTTTATTGTTCAGATACAATTGTTTCTCCTTTTTCCCCACATATCTCCCCACCACCCAGTTCCTACCCCCCCTCTTCCCTTACCTCCCCCCGCGCTGTCCTTATCCATAGGTGTATGATTTTTTCCAGTCTCTTCCCATACTCCCCACACAGACACCCCTTTCCCCCTGAGAATTTCAATCCACTCCCATTCTATGTCTCTGATTCTATTAAGTTCACCAGTTTATTCTGTTCCTCAGATTTTTAATTCACTTGACTTTTAGATTCACTTGTTGATAATATGTATTTGTTGTTCATAATTTTTATCTTTCTTCTTCTTTTTCCTCCAACCTAATTTATTGAATAGAAATCAGAAAAGTGAATATCTTCATTTAGGGGAGGTTTAATGGATGTAAGGGGGCACAAGACCTTCTTCTAATTTAAAGCTGATGTTTGGTTTCTTAATTTTAGTTCCAGTTACACAGATGTTTTCATTTTGGGAAAATATATTGACCTTTATACTATGTATTTATTATTTTCTGCATATACATCCATTTCAATAAAAAATTCATTACATCGAAGTTACTGAATGAGAATTAATTTTTATCATATGCTTACTGAGGTTCTAATATAAAAACATAAAAATGCATGACTCAGATTTTGAATTAAAAGTCTATAAGTATTTTAATAATTTATTTAACAGCACATTTAAATAAGTGTGTCTTTGTAGTAAAAACCACATAATAAGATTAAGACTTTCTATGTCTTTGGTTATGTTTGTTGAATGTTTGATTTTTGTAGTTGTCCAAAACTAAACTTATGAAAACAGATTTTTTCATAGTAATTCTCAGTATAACCATGTAGGCATTTCTGCCATAGAAAAATTTCATTTCTACAGTTTTGTAAAATCCACATGATACAAATTTTAAATGTAGCACAGTTAATTTTTAAGAATGCATGGTATAAAATCTAATGGAAATTATCACTTTACTTTATGAACTGAAATCATTTATTAAGTGATTTAGTGAACACATTATTTTAGTGGAAAAATAATTGAATTGCATTCTAACATCTTAAAAATGGAAAAGAGGAAAGGAAACAAAATGAATGTGTATAAATTTATCTATAAAAGATTTTAAATAAAACAAAAACTACTCTTTTTCTTATATGGGCCAAAGTGTTTTGTTTTGTTTTTATTCCAAATCTCTACTTTAATAATATTTAATTAAAGTCTAGTGATAGGTGTCAAAAAGATGATTAGCTATGTATACATCTGTTTTTTATGTGAAAATGTTGTCCTTTCATTAAGTATTAGAGTATTGTCCTACAAGTTCATAACTTGAAAAGTCAAATTTTATAGGCCTTTGTGTATATTATAAGAATACTAGAGGCCCAGTGTGCGAAATTCATGCACTCACAGTCCTCAGTCCGGTAGCCCTCAGGGCATGTCCAACTAATGGCCCGCAGGGAGTGGGCCTAAGCCATCAGTTGGACATCCTTAGTGCTGACATGGAGGCAGGAGAGGCTCCTGCCACCACCAGACCAGCTCAGGGCTTCTGGCTGAGCAGTGCTCCCCCTATAGGAGTGTACTGACCACTAGGGGGCAGCTCCTGCATTGAGCGTCTGTCCCCTGATGGTCAGTGCGTGTCATAACAACTTTATGTTCCGCAGTTTGGTCTATTTGCATATTAGTCTTTTATTATATAGGACTAGAGGCCCGGTGCATGAAATTCGTGCCCGGGGCGGGATGTCCCTCAGCCCAGCCTGCACCCTCTCCAATCTCGGATCCCTCTCACAATCCAATACTGCTGGTTTCCAACTGCTCACTTGCCTGCCTTCCTGATTGCCCCTAACCACTTCTGCCTGGCAGCCTGATCACCCCCTAACCACTTCCCTGCCAGCCTGATTGATGTCTAACTGCTCTCCTGACAGCCTGTTTGCCCCCAACTTCCCTCCTCTGCTGGCCTGGTCACCCCTAACTGCCCTCCCTTGCAGGCCTGGTCCTTCCCAACTGCCCTCCCCTGCTGGCCATCTTGTGGTGGCCATCTTGTGTCCACATGGGGGCAGGATCTTTGACCACATGGGGCAGCTATCTTGATCTTGTGTGGTGGAGTGATGGTCAATCTGCATATTACTCTTTTATTAGATAGGTAGAGGCCTGGTGCATGGGTTGGGGCCAGCTGGTTTGCCCTGAAGTATGTCCAGGATCAAGGTGGGGGTTCCCTTGGGGCATAGGGTGGCCTGGGTGAGGGGCCTGTGGTGGTTTACAGGACGGTCATGCCCCCCGGCGACCCAAGCGGAGGCCCTGGTATCTGGGATATATTTATCTTCTACAATTGAAACTTTGTAGTCTGAAGCGGAGCCAAGCCTTCTGCTCGCTCCATGGCTGCTGTCATTTTTGTTGAGATTTATCTTCTGTAATTGAAACTTTATAGCCTTAAGCGGAGGCCTGGGCAGGCCAGAGTGTGTGGAAAGCTTGGCTTCCTCCATCACCAGGGGAAACCCAAGCCTCCCTCCTGCTCTCTCCATGGCCGCAGCCATCTTGGTTGGGTTAATTTGCATAATTTCTCCTGATTGGCTGGTAGGTGTGGCTGGTGGATATAGCAGAGTGATGGTAATTTGCATATTACTCTTTTATTAAATAGGATATCAGTTTAAGGAATGTCAATAGTGGTTCTAAAGTATTCACTAGTCACCTAAAATATTCACTAGTAATGTGGTTATGCCATATGGTTTGGCTCTTTTCCCATTAAAAAAATACATTTTTTATCTCTATATATAAAAGGCTAATATGCTAAGTGTCTGACCATTTGACTGTTCGACTGTTCAACCGGTAGCTATGACACACACTGACCACCAGGGGGCAGACGCTCAACACACAGGCATGGAAACATGCAACAGATTGATGAATCTCAGAGGATTTTTTCACAGGTGGGGTCCTTCGGCCTGTCCTGCAGGGATAGGACCGAATCCATGCACCGGGCCTCCAACATCCCCCAAGGGTTCCCGGATTGCGGAAGGTCACAGGCCAGTCCGAGGGACCCCACCGGTGCACAAATCCATGCACTGGGCCTCTAGTTTGTATATAAAATGTAATGCAAAGATGAACTTCTAGTTCTATGTGGTAAGTAATATCAAGTCACATTTAAGCTGAAATCCAAAATGTTTCAAGATTACTTTGTGATGTTTCACCTTGTTCACGTTCATGCTTTGTCATTATGCTCCTCTATGCTCCTTAGACATGCAATTTCCTTTTGTCTTACTCTGTTAGCCATATCACCCTCTAAATTAATAATGTAATTGGATAGAGCAATAATCAAGAGCATTTTGTTTTCAGAAATGAAATTATATAAAATTGTATTTTTTTGGTTAGCTCTTCGTAAATTATGAGCTTAATGGTCAAATAACAAACCAGCATACATTTATAGCTTCTTGCAGTGCTTCTGAACCTTTTTGTGTCATGGTGCACTTAACAAATGATAATATCCATGCAACTCATTGGTATAAGTAATTGAGTCTGCCTCCACAAGTAGGTGATGAACAAGGCAGCTCCAGCTAAGAGAGGACCTACTCAACCACATGAGGACTGTCTTAGGCAGGGATCACCAAAAGTCAACCCTAAGAAAAAGGGTTGTAGGTAGTTTATTTAGGAAGTGACATCAGGGGGTAGAAATGAGGAACAAGGCAATCAAAAGAGAAGAAAGAATACATTTTACCATGTTTACCTGGCGTACAAAGAAGAACAGCATTTATTTATTTATCTATCTATTTAGCTATCTCTATTTATTTACAAATGTATGTACATCTTGGCTTCCATTCTCCATGGTCTAGGGTGGCCCCATGGGCATTAGCAACACTCGCTTGTGCATTGCACATTCCTTGAATACTCAGTGGATTTCCATGCCGCTCAGGCACATTTGAGAGCAGGCTATGATGAGAAGTGAGAGACACACGGTGAGGGTCTGAGAGGCACACAGACAGTGGCACACAGTAAGGTTGCGCCTGGGCAAAGCTGGATGAGTTTTACTTCTTTCATATTTGTAAACAGAGCTTTCCTTCTTCATTTTGATGCTGACTTGGCAACCATTTAGATGGCTGCTCTCAGTGATTGAACTTCAGCTCCATGCAAGTTATGACAGTTGCTGCTGCGACAACAACAAAAACAGGAGAAAGAAAAAAAAAGAAAGAGTAAAACCTTCCTGACTGGAGAGAGTTAAGACATCAAGACACCTGTGATATATTCCAGCTAAAGGCAGTATAAAATTCAGATATCCACAGATAGAGCCAAGTAGTTGGGTCAGTTACAGGCTGTTACAGCTTTGAAAGGCCACTTCCTCTATTTTAAACTTCAGCAATTTTTTGTGTGAAATCTTATTAGATACACTAGAGCAGTGGTTGGCAAACCGTGGCTTGCGAGCCACATGCGACTCTTTGGCCCCTTGAGTGTGGCTCTTCCACAAAATGCCATGTGCAGGCACACACATATAGTGTGATTGAAACTTCGTGGCCCATGTGCAGAAGTAGGTTTTCGGCCTGGGTGAGTCTATTTTGAAGAAGTGGCGTTAGAACACTCAAGGGGCCAAAGAGCTGCATGTGGCTCGCAAGCCACAGTTTGCCGACCACTGCACTAGAGGCCTAGTGCACAAAATTCGTGCACTAGGGGGAGGTCCCCTCACCCCAGCCTGCACCCTCTCCAAACTGGGACCCCTCGGGAGATGTCCGACTGCCGGTTTAGTTCGGGCCTAAACTGGCAGTCAGACATCCCTCTCACAATCCAGGACCACTGTCTCCTAATCACTCACCTGCCTGCCTGCCTGGTTGCCCCTAACTGCCCCCTGCTGCCAGCCAGGTTGCCCTCAACTGCCCTCCCTGCTGGTCTGGTTGCCCCCAACTGGCACCCCTGCCGGCCTGATCACCCCACGCAGCCTGCTGTTCAGTCGTTTGGTCATCCCTCACTAAACCCCCCCCTGCTGGCCTGGTTGCCCCACACAGCCTGCTTGTTCAGTCATTTGGTCGTCCCTCACTAACGCCCCTGCTGGCCTGGTCATAGGCAGCCATCTTATGAGGGCATGATGGTCAATTTGCATATTACTTCTTTATTATATAGGATAGTTAAATGTGTGTAGTTTAAATACGCAGTAGACACCAGAGATTTTATCTGTGTTTGGTCTGGAAATTTCTCATCTAGATATTTAATGAACATAATTTGATATTGTGCTAATATTTTTTCTACCTTTCATGTTTTGGTTTTAAAGAATTGTGATCTCTTGTGCTTTAATTGTAATACCCATTGAGGAGTCAGAACTCTTTTGTACTGATGATTTTAATGGATACTAAAATTCCCTCCTGTTGTCATATGATCAGAAGATGTTTTTAATATCTGATTAGAGTTTATGAATCCAGTCATAACTGGTCTGCAAGTTTGCCTCTTGAACTAGTGAATGTCAAGGTCATTATTTTATTATTAGCTTTCCATTTTTAGAACTTCTGAATAATAATACATATTATTAATCACTGTCATTGCCTCATTTTAAACAGAATAAAATATACTTGTCAGCAAGTAATATTTTAAAACAAAAATTCAGTGTCCACTAAAGTTTTACTTATTTAAATATTTAAAACATGGTCTTGAGGGTAGGTAATAAAATATATTAGATACATTTGAAAAATACTAATAAAAAAGGGAAGAGCACTGAATCAGGTGTCAGTAATAGATTCCTGCTTCTCTTACATAAATGGATGTTTTGTACATAGCACATGACTTCTGTACCTCAACTCCATTATAAAATCTCTGAATTTGAAGAGTAGCTTTCTAATGACTCAAATAATTAAAATTGGTTTTGATTCATATATAGTGCCTCTTCATTATCTGTAACCAACCAGAATTATCTATTTTTAGGATCCTTTGGCACATGAAAGGTATACTTAACCTTTTGCACTCGGATGTCGAGTGTGACTCGACACGGTTAGCATTAGAATAAAGGAATCGAAAAAAAAGCAAGCGAGTGCAAAGGGTTAACTGTTAGACATTAATATCATCATAAATAAAATTGCATATATATAATTTCAGAATATAATGTTTTATATAGATTATTTTATATATACACTAGAGGCCCAGTGCACAAAATTCGTGCACGGGGGCGGGGGGGTTGTCCCTCAGCCCAGCCTGCACCCTCTCCAATCTGGGATCCCTCTCACAATCCAGGACTGCTGGCTCCCAATGGCTTGCCTGCCTGCCTTCCTGATTGCCCCTAACCACTTCTGCCTGCCAGCGTGTTCACCCCCTAACCGCTCCCCTGCCAGACTGATCGATGCCTAACTGCTTTCCTCCCAGCCCAATTGCCCCTAACTTCCCTCCCCTGCAGGCCTGGTCCCCCCCTCCCCATCTGCCCTCTCCTAAAGGACTGGTCACCCTCAACTGCCCTGTTCTACAGACCTTGTCCCTCCCAACTGCCCTCCCCTGCAGGCCTGGTTCCCCCCAACTGCTGTCCCCTGCAGACCTGGTCGCTCCCAACTGCCCTCACCTGCAAGCCTGGTTGCCCCTAACTGCCCTCCCCTGCCAGTCTGGTTGCCCCTAAATGCTTTCCATGCAGGCCTGGTCACCCCCAACTGTCTTCCCCTACAGACCTGGTTACCCCTAACTGCCCTCCCATGCAGGCCTGATCACCCCCAACTGCCCTCCCTGCCAGGCCTGGTTGCCCCCAACTGTCCTCCCTTGCAGGCCTGGTTGCCCCCAACTGCCCTCCCTTGCAGGCCTGGTTCCTCCCAACTGCCCTCCTCTGCCGGCCATCTGGTGGTGGCCATCTTGTGTGTTGGAGTGATGGTCAATTTGCATATTACTCTTTTATTAGCTAGGATAATCATTGAGCTCTTACTAAACTGTAAAGTTTTAGAGTAAGAAATGATTGAGCAGGGTATGTAGTTCAAATTCAAAGTCAATGCAAGAAGTTATTATATTCCAAACCTTAAAGAGAGTCATCTGGAATTCCTTTAATACCTTCAGTAATGCCCTAGCCTATTTGGCTCAGTGGATAGAGCATCTGCCTGTGGACTGAAGGGTTTCAATTCTGGTCAAGGTCGTGTACCATGGTTGCAAACTCGATCCCCAACCCTGGTCGGGGCATGTGGGGGCAATCAATGGATGTGTCTCTCTCCGTCTGTCTCTCCCCCTCCCTTCCACTATCTCTAAAAAAATCAATGGAAAAATATCCTTGGGTGAGGATTAACAAAAAAAATTAATTAATTAATTTAAAAAATACCCCCAGTAATAAGAACTTCTAGTAACAAGAAATATTACTAACATATAAGAAAGCTCGTTCAATTTTAAATACATTAGCTATTCAATTTAATCAAATATGTATTTATTGATCATTTATAGAAATCTTGCTACTGTTTCAAGCATTTATAATATTCTTCCTTACACTGAACTTAAACTGTGCTTCAGTGTATTTTTTTTCAATTGGATTATGTGATTAGTGAGTGAAACTTATATGCCTTAAGACTATGGTTATTTTTTTCAAATACATTGAAATGGTAACCTGCACATCTTTTTAGAGTTTTCATTGTTAATTTTTCTATTCAGAGACATAATCTGATTCTTTCTAACTCTCTAGTGGTATATTCAGCATAGAAGAAAAAAATGACAAGAGTATGGGCACGTTCTCTGTACAGTTGTCTTTTCCTGCAATTTCTCAGTGTAGCATTGACAGGTAATGTAAGATTGCCCTATTCTATGGGTAGTTAGACGACACTTGCTTCATAAATTGTCAGCATGTTCCCTCTTCAAAGATGTAAGGATGACCTTAAACAAAGACAAATGTCTTGTTAGAATACTAAATTGCTTCTTAAAAGCCCTAGCCTTGGGATGAAATATCAAGATCTTTTTATAAGAGAACATTGAGAATTTTGAAACACAAATAAGAATAGAACAACGTTAGTGATTTCCTTATGTTACATATAAGTATATACATAAGAGTATACTTAAACTTCTCCAAGGTTTTTCTAATAATAATTGAAATGAATTACATTGAATAAAAGTATTTATCACACCACAACAAATATTTATGTAGTGGAAATACTTCAATATCTCTCTTTAATATTTATCCCCCTCAACCTTAAATTATACTGAGGAACACCATGATTTGTGGCAAACCAGGACTTGTCACTGCAGCTTTTCTTTTTATATCCAGAGTACAATTTACCGCTACTCAACTCAGGATTTCTATTTTTAAAGGGTTTTGCATTACTTTTACATATAATGCATCATGGTAATTTGGATGCAAAATACTAATCTGAAACTCTTTCCACTCCTGGACAGTATCTGTGCATTTTGTTAGTTGGTTCTTGAGGCAATATGTATCATTCTTTTACATAGCACTCAAAAGAGCAGCATCCACTAAGTTAAGTTACTAGTATATGGAAAGGATGGATGGCATCATTGCTTTCCTTACTGCAATATATTTTATACAGGATGAAGAGAGTTAACAGTCTTCAAATGATATTGTGCAGTCACAAATTACAACATCAAAGTAGATGCACATTTAATTAAAAAAAAATAATCCATAAAGTTGTTTACTTGTTACACCAACTAATACTGATTGCTACTATGTATAAAACACTTAGGATAATTTCAAGGAAATTTTTGTTTAATTTAGTATAAATACCGGTCAATACAGTTGTTAGCTATAAAGGAAACTACTATTTTCTACTTTTTAATATTAGTAAAAGTTGCAGTATTTGTCTAAGACTAAATTGAATAGTAAGTATGAGATGGTAGATTGCTTCTATAAATTGTCAGAATAATTCCAACCAGCACAGCCAGTTGGTTCAGTGATTGAGCACTGACCCATGCACCAGGAGGTCACTGATTTGATTCCTGGTAACGACACCTGCCTGGGTTGCAGGCTCCTTCCCCAATAGGGGGTGTGCAGGAGGCGACCTATGGATACTTTTCTCTCATTGATATTTCTATCTCTCCCTCTCCCTCCCTCTCTCAGAAGTCAATAAAAACATATATTTTTAAAAAGAATATTCAAACCAAGACAATATTTATTTCTTACGATTTCTGTTTGTCTGAGGAATTAATTTCAGAGTGTAAAGTAATTTTTTTTTCTTTTTTCCTTTGTAAGACACACCAATCATCATTCTGTACCTGTAGAGAAATTCAAAAGACCTTTAGATCTCAGAGGTTTGCAGTTACATAAACTTTTAACTGATGATAATGCAAAAATTCAAAGCAGGCTGTAGCAATTAGGCAAAAATAAATAAGTAACTACATTAAAAATAAGTAAAATAAGGGAATTAGAAGATGGCAGGTTAGAAGATCATTTTCATAGTAAATTAATTATTCAAAAGGTAATGATGTTTTGTTTGGAGAACTGGCTTATTGGAGCAAATTTCTGACAGAAGTAGGTATTTCAAATTGAACAACTACATGTCACATGGTTGTTTTTTTCTCCAGATTATAAAGTAGCTATAGGTTATTTGTGAATTTCAATAAACTTTAAATTATAATTATTTTTATCCTTATTATAGCTGAATTTTTATTGTTGTTGCTATTTTCTTTTATTTATTTAAATGGAGAATTCTAAAAGTTCTAGTAAAAAGAAGATTTGTTCCTTGAGGAAAAATAAATTTGTTTTCTACTAGTGTTCCCTCCAAAATAATAAGGTATCTTGAGAATATAGTCATTTCCCCACTTAAATAGAAGTATGTGGTATACAATAGGATGTTATGACTTGCCATCTGTGTTTTTAAAGAAAGTTTTATTGGCATACAGCCAGGACCATCTATTTACTAGTACATACTACCTGTGACTGATTTTACACTGCAAAGGTAAATAGGTGTAATGGACCATATGGTATGGTCTGCAAAATTGTAAATATTTACTATCTGGGCCTTTTACAGAGATTACCTGACTCCTTCAATAGAGATTAAAAAGTATGTCTTTCCAGAGAATGGGACTAGAAACCAATATGCAGAATATTCACTATGCAGAGAAAGAGGAAAAAGAGGCAAATAAAGAGAAGAAAAGCAGAGAGATCATAAAAGTAACAGAGATATATATATATATATATATATATATATATATATATATATATCCTCTCTAATAATAGGCAAATATGCAAATTGACCATACCTCCGACACACACAAGCCACGCCCACAAGCCACGCCCACCATCCAATCAGAGCAAGTATGCAAATTAACCCAAACCAAGATGGCTACAGCCACAGAGAGCAAGGTTTCCTAGGTAATAGAGGAAGCCAAGCTTTCTGCCTGCCCTGGCCAGGCCTAAGCCTCCACTCAAGCTACAGAGTTTCAATTATAGAAGGTAAACAAATTCAAACAAATGGCGGCAGAATGGAGCTTGAGAGAGCAGGCCAGGGTTGCTGCCGGCAACAAGGGAAGCAAAGCTTTCTGCACACCCTGGCCGGGCTCACCCGCTTAAGGCAACAAAGTTTCAATTATAACCCCAACACAAATGGCTGCCGGCCTCGGAGGGAGCCCCAGGCTTGGCTCCGCTCCAGGCTACAAAGTTTCAATTGTAGAAGGAAAATAAATTCCAGATACCAGGGCCTCCGCTTGGGTTGCCAGGGGCGTGGCCGGCCTGCAAACCACCACAGGCCCCTCGCTCAGGCTGCCCCACACCCCAAGGGAACCCCCACCTGATCCGGAACACCCTTCAGGGCAAACCAGGTGGCCCCACCCTTGTACCAGGCCTCTATCCTATCTAATAAAAGAGTAATATGCAGATTGATCATCACTGCAACACACAATATAGCTGCCCCCATGTGGTCAAAGATCCTGCCCCCATGTGGACACAAGATGGCCACCACAAGATGGCCAGCAGGAGAGGGCAGTTGGGAGGCACCCGGCCTGCAAGGGAGGGCAGTTGGAGGTGATCAACCCTGCAGGAGAGGGCAGTTAGGGGTGACCAGGCCAGCAGAGGAAGGAAGTTGGGGCAAACAGGCTGGCAGCAGAGTGGTTTAGGGGGTGATCAGGCTGGCAGGCAGAAGCGGTTAGGGGCAATCAGGAAGGCAGGCAGGCAAGCAGTTGGGAGCCAGCAGTCCTGGATTGTGAGAGGGATGTTCGACTGCCCGTTTAGGCCCGATCCCAGTGGGCCTAAACAGGCAGTCGGACATCCCTCAAGGGGTCCCAGATTGAAGAGGGTACAGGCTGGGCTGAGGGACAAACCCCCTCTGTGCACGAATTTCGTGCACCGGGCCTCTAGTATATATATATATATATATATATATATATATATATATATATATATGAAGCCATTGTCAAAGCAAACAGAATATTGGTTGTGGAAGTTACAATTGTACATTCTTCTCTCAGATATTAAAGATTAGAGATATTATGAAGACAATAAGTAATTGTTGAGAGGGAGGCAAGATTTGAGTCAGGTCCCTAAGCCATCCCATTATGATAAGACTAGTAGCCCATTTGCAGGAAGAATCCTGCAAGCGGCCGCTGCGGCCGCGTGCGCTGCCGCTGCTGCCGCCATTGTGGCCTCCGCGCCTGCATCCTCGCGCCACTGCCACCCGCCCCGCTCCGCCCTGCTCCGCCCTGCCCGGGCTTTCCCTCTGGCAGCCACCTTGCTTTCCGCTTTTCCTCCCTCTTCTTTCTAAGTTGTCTTCAGTCTTCACTCCTCCCTCCCTCAGCGTATGCAAATTAACTGCCATCTTTGTTGGGTAATTTGCATACCCGCCCTGATTGGCTGGTGGGCGTGGCTTTGGCTGGTGGGCGTGGCTTGGGCATAGCAAAGGTGCGGTCACTTTGCATATTACTATTTTATTAGGTAGGATTACTGTACAAATGTCCTGGTTTTAGGGCAAGATGATGGAAACACAGTCTGAGTTGTGCTGAATCCTCAAAAACCATACTAGTCCAGGCTATCCTATATAATAAAGAGGTAATATGAAAATTGACCATCACACCCTCACAAGATGGCTGCCTATGACCAGGCCAGCAGGGGGGTTAGTGAGGGATGACCAAATGACTGAACAGCAGGCTGCATGGAGTGACCAGGATGGCGGCAGGGCGGGGGGGCAGTTGGGGGCAACCAGGCTGTCAGAGGGGAGCAGTTAGGGGTGACCAGGCCAGCAAAGGGGGGCAGTTGGGGGCAACCAGGCCGGCAGGGGGCCAGTAAGAGGCAACCAGACCAGTAGGGGGGCAGTTAGGGGCAACCAGGCCAGAGGGGGGGATGCAGTTGGGGGTGACCAGGCCAGCAGGGGGAGGCAATTAGGCTGGCAGGGGGGCAGTGAGGGTTGACTAGGCAAGGGAGGAAACAGTTGGGGGCGACAAGGCTGGTGGGGGGGTGCAGTTAGGGGTGATCAGGCTGGCAGGGGGCACAATTGGGGGGGGAAGTTAGGGGTGACCAGATAGGCAGGCAGGTGAGTGGTTAGGAGCCAGCAGTCCAGGATTGTGAGAGGGATGTCCAACTGTCGGTTACAGTCGGACATCCCCCAAGGGGTCCCGGATTGGAGAGGGTGCAGGCTGGGCTGGGGGGACCCCCCCATGCACAAATTTCATGCACTGGACCTCTAGTTGTAAATAATGTTGCAGTGAGCATAGTGTTTCATGTATCATTTCAAATTAGTGTTTTGGGTTTCTTCAGATAAATACCCAGAAGTGGAATTACCTAAAATATCCAAGATATGGAAGTGACTTAAGTGCTGTTGGGGAGCACACGAGACTTGGATGGAAAGATTTTAAGGAGGACATTCTGAGAAAAGGGAAGTGTGTGGAAGTCCGCCTGCGCTGTTTATTAGAATTCGGACTTGGGGGAGACTTAGGGGAGTGTCGAAGGCTGCACTGCTAATTATTCCTTGACCTTTCCAAATAAGTCTGTGCATGTGCAGACCCCGGGTGTTTACTGGAATCCTTAATCTTAATCTCTGGGTGCCCTTGCATGTGTCCTCCCAAGATTACTTCCCCTACTGATTGTATCTTAAAGATAAACTTTATCTCAAATTGCTGTTACAATGAAAGGCTAATGAAGCAGGCAATCAAGGCTGTCCCTTAGCCTCTCTTTCACAGTGAAACTGTGTTGGAGTAATCTGTTCATCCATCGTTCAGGGGCTGCAGGTCCGCCCTGGCAAAGTGCCTATCAATAGAGGATAACATACTCTTGCCATTTGCAACAACATGGATGGACCTAGAGGGTATTATGCTAAGTGAAATGAGTCAGACAGAGAAAGGCAATTATCATATAGCTTCACTTATGTGCAGCATCTAAAAAACCAAAATAAGTAAATAAACAAAACAGAAACAAACTGAAAGATACAGAGAACAAATTGATGGTTGCCAAATGAGAGGGGTCTGGGGAGATGGGTGAAAAAGGTGATGGGATTAAAAGTTAAAAATAGCAGTTATCAAAGTACTCAGAGGAAAATAAAATATAGCATAGGGAATAATAGTCAACAATGTTGTTATAATTATACACAGTGATAATTGGGTACTAGACTTATTGGGATGATCACTTCGTAAGTGATAAATGTCTAATCCCTATGTTGTATACCTGATACTCACATAATATTGTATGTCACTGTAATTAAAAATATATTTTTTAAAATAACATTCCATCCTCAAGAATGAAGTGGAATTGGGCAGTTCAGGAAGAAATACCAAGAATTGACAGCAATGTTTTAGCTCTTAGTTTTTAGGCAGCAATTATCTGTAAAGCTTGTGCCCAGGCATCATCAACCCATTGTCTGCTGGACCCCTATGTAGAGGAATTCAATTCTGGGAAATGGTAATCACAACAGTAGACTCCTGTTAAGAACTGTAGCCCTGAAAGAAAGAGGGCGGGTGCTATAACTTGAGAAGCAATTCAAGTGTCAACAGTGATCACTGATGCTTAATGCATGAAATGATTGAGTAGAAAGCAGTATGTGCTTCATGATGATGCCTGCAGAGATCTTTATTCTTCAAAGGAAAGCAGTGGAACAGTGTGATATCTGTTTTCTGATTTGCAGTCTCCTCACAGAACAGATTGGTGGACTTTGTGATGCAGGTCATGGAAGGGATGGGCAGGGCGATCATTGAGATGAAGCTGATGGTCATTGTCAGAAATGTGGATTGTGACCAAGAATTTCTTCAATAATATTAAGAACATCTTTTTGTTTCTTGTGACCTTCCTCCTCAATTTTCCCTATGCTTCTGTGACTGTCTTGTTACTCGGTTTGTTTGTGTTGTGTGTGTTTTTTTTCCTGGTATAGCGCCTAATTTTCAGATAACAAAGCTAATGACTTTATATTTTGAGAATAAAGAAACAAAAGGAGAAAGAGTAATGTCTGCATCAGAGAAATAAGTTAGAAATATTTTAAGAAACTGACAATGCTATTTTTTTATGCAGCAAATCAGGGAAGGACAATAGATCCTGAGGACAAGAAAGAAAGTCAATAAGCATTTGCCTTAATAACTGTGTCCAGTTCACTTAGAAAGTATAAGCTAAATGTTATATTATTTATGTTTAATTTGATCAAATGTAACAGCTTTCTTTAGTTTTATGAATATTCAATTACTTTTGTTGTGGAATGTCTTAGTGTTAGGACTCTTTAAAACAGTGGTTAAATGGAATATTTTTAAAATTACTTCAGCTATTGACTTGCTGATTAAACTGGGGATAAGGCAAGTTATATCTGTATCTTGCCTATGCCTCCACCTATTGCACAGAAAAAATTTAATTAATGTATTAAACATATTATATTTGTTTATTATATACTAGAGAGCCAGTGCACGAAATTCGTGCATTGGTAGGGTCTCTAGCAGCTGGTGGCAGCCAGCTGGGTACTCCTGCCCTTCCCCCAGCCACCTGCCACCAGCCAGGGCCTCCCTCCCTTCCCCCAGCTGCCTGCCGCTCCCTGGTCAAACTCCTGGAAGAACTCCTGGTTGAGGGGACAATTTGCATACTATGCTTTTATTATAGAGGATCTTCTCTAAATACCTATTTATTTAATATTTATAATATTGCATGTACTACTGGTAAATCTATGTACTGGGGATACTGTTGTAGACAAACAGCACCAAGATTTCTCCTCTCATGGATACATAAATAAAATTATATAAACAAGATACATAAAACATATTTTGCTAATCTATATATACAAAAGTCTAATCCATCATCTGACTGTCCGACTGGCCAGTAGGTATGACGCGCACTGACCAGCAGGGGACAGACGCTCAACACAGAAGCTGCCACACTGCAGTGCCTTGGCAGCAGCGGTTCTCAGGTGCGGCCCCCCAGAACAAGAGAGGAGGCAGCCTGATTCCTCGCAGGACAGTGCGATTCCACCTTCAGCCATGGGTTATGTTGTTGCTGGGGCACTGTTGGCCCCGAATCTGGTTTACTGCTGAGCTGCGGAGACTGCAGACACCCTGTAAGCCATGGCACTGCCCCAGATGTGGCTGGTTGGGGAGGGACTGTGGGAGGTTGGCCCCAGGGAGTGTCTGGTCATCTATCCCAAGCCCGCCCCACTGGCCACTAATTAATTTTCTTTCAATGTGCATGAATCTGTGCATTGGGCCACTAGTATATAATAATATGTAGTGTTCCTATATGCAGGAAACTGAATCAGTAATGGGGGTAAAGTGAATGTATATGCATGTGTGCATATACAGGGATAAAAAAGGTGGCTGGGAATGGATTCTGTTAGATGGTGGTAATTGAATAAAGAGCTGTATGAATTTGGGAATGTGTCATGAATATTGAAGAAATAACATCCTTCGAAAAAAGTACAACAAATCTAAATACCCTGAGGTAAGAACTCACTTCGCATATTAACAAATTTTAGGAATCTATGAAAGATGAGGTAGAAGCAAAGGATGAAATTCAAATAGGGACAAAACCAGGGTATTTGTAGGCCATGTAAACCATAAGTGATCCCTGAATTTTATTTAATTTTTCTCACAGTTGGTGGCTGGAAGGTCAAGGTCAAGGTGCTGATAGGGTTGATTTCTCCTGAGACCTTTCTCCTTGACTTGCAAATGGCCCCCATCTTGCTGTGTCCTCACAAGGTCTTTTTCTCCTTGTGTCTCTTCCAATTCTTATAAGGACATCAGTCATATTTCCATTTCTTATGTAAATATTGTGAATTAAATCAATTGGCTATCACATGTTAAACAAAACTTGGAGCCCTAAGATACAACCCATTTGACAATTATATGTTATCATTTTTGCTTAATTTATTCTGCAAATATTTTGTAAAGATTTTTGTATGTATATTTATAAGAGATATTTGCCTGTAATGCTATTTTCTTTTTCTTTTTTTTTAATATATTTTATTGATTTTTTACAGAGAGGAAGAGAGAGGGATAGAGAGTTAGAAACATCGATGAGAGAGAAACATCGATCAGCTGCCTCTTGCACACCTCCTACTGGGGATGTGCCCGCAACCAAGGTACATGCCCTTGACCAGAATCGAACCTGGGACCTTTCAGTCCACAGGCTGACGCTCTATCCACCGAGCCAAACCGGATTTGGCTGTAATGCTATTTTCTTATAAAATTTTTCTAAGGTTTTTGTTACATCTTCTGTCTTTGTCGGTACATATGCAGGCTATGAATTTTATAACCTAATTCTCTTTGTGTTGAAGAAGCTTTTTCTCTCAAAATATATTTTTTAAATATTGCTAATTAAAATAACTTTATTCTTTATTTCTTTCTCTTTTGTAATTAAATTAGATAATATGTCCAACACAATTTTAAAGAGAAATAAAGCTCTTTGGTGTTTTGTGTTTGCTACCATTTGGATTAAATATTTTTTATTTATTTAAATATAAATATATTTTCATTTTTATTTGTTTTTCTTATTTTAATGCTTTAAAAATATAGGTATTTTTATCCTATTCTTCTACATATATAGAAATTCAGTAATCCTATATAATAAAAGGCTAATATGCAAATTGTCTCATTGACGTGGAGTTTAACCAGGATGCGGGGCAGGCCAGCCCTGCCCCCTATCTGCCCTCCCCACCCCGATTGGGGCGGGTTGGCCAGACCCTACCCGTGCATGAATTCATGCATCAGGCCTCTAGTACTTTCATATATCCCTATACATACGACAGATTTGTTAATGGATTTGTTAGCTCTATTAATATACTAGAGGCCTGGTGCACGAATTCATGCATGGGGTGAGGGACCATGGAAAGTTGGCTGGAGAGGAGGAGGGACAGCGGGAGATTGGCCACTGGTCCCAAGGAGGGAGTTAGCCCTCGGACCCCCTGAGGAAGGAGGCACATCCGCCACCACCCACCCCTAGTTCCCCATCCCAGCCCAGGGCCCAAAGCTCCAGCGGGGTTGGGAAAAGAGGCAATGTTGTTGGGCAGGGCGCAGAAAGAACAGATGCCAACACCACCATCGGCATCCACCACCGCGCAGTTCCCTGCCTCCCCCCTCCTCCTTCCCTCGTCGCTGCACTGGCACCACTGTGGGCAGGTGGCCCCCTGGGGAAGGTCGAGGATGGGAGCAAGACAAACCCTTGTGTTGAGGGCTGACTTTCAATAGATTGCAGTGAGGGAGCTGCTCTGCTGCTTATGAAACCCTGACCCAGAAGCAGGTCACCTACGAATGGTTTAGAACCAGGGGCCCATGGGGGCCGGCTGGCCAGGGGTAGGGGCCTTGGGAGGTTGGCTGTGGGAGCACACTGACCATCAGGGGACAGCTCCTGCATGGAGCGTCTGCCCCCTGGTGGTCAGTGCCTGTCATAGCGACCGGTCGACTGGTCGTTCTGGTCATTCTGGTGTTTGGTTGTAACAGTTGCTTAGGCTTTTACTAGTATATAGATAGATAGATAGATAGATAGATAGATAGATAGATAGATAGATAGATAGATGCTGTAGTAAGAGTTCTCCTGACTTTGAAGAAACTTTGTTTTATTTGCATTTTTAATGAATTGAATTCTATTGAATTCTCTTTGTTACTAATTTAATTTTTATGCAAAATCCTTAATTCATCTTAAAAATGAATTATATAATGTTTATATAATTATAAAAATATATTGCTATTATCTGATTCTTTATGTCCTCCAAAAATTCATATGCTGAAATTCTATCCCCCAAGGTATTAGGAGGTGGGGTCTCTGAGAGGTGATTTTGTTATGAGGGTGGAGCCCTCATGAACAGGATCTGTGCCCTTATAAAAATGTACCCAGAGAGCTCCCTTGCTCTTTTCCCATGTGAGTTTACAATAATAAGTCTGCAACCTGCAGGAGAGCTGTTATCAGACACTTAAATCTGCCTGTGAGAAATAAATTTCATAGCCTCCAGCCTGTGAGAAATATATATAGTTTTAGTTTCCAATATCATATTTCTGGTTGTGTATTTAATCTAGTTCTGCCTCTTACCAGCTATATACCAACTGTATAATATTAAGTTACTAAACTTTAATTTATCCCAGTTTGTTCACATTATTATTTGAATTTTAGAGAATTAAATAAATTACATAAATAAAATTCTTAATAAAATTTATAGCTCAAATACTCATTAATTATTTGACTGTTAAAACATGGTTATATACAGCTATTCATTTATGTTCATATGGTCAAAATATATAGATTTTTATTCTTAATACAATGTATTTTTTTCATTTATATAGTTCAAATTCATTTTTTCTTGGCTTTACATCATTTCCTCTTATAAATGTATCATAATTCACTGAAATATTGATATATTGAGGGGTATTCTTGTCGTTTTTTTTAATTTCTTTTTTGACAAATGCTGCCATATATAACTTTACATATATATTATTTGTATAGAATTAGTCTTATAAAATATTTTCTTAGAAATGGAAATGATGGTTCAGAGCCTATATGTATTTTTATATTTTTAACAAAAGTCACCATTTTGCTTTAAAATTATTTATGTTACTATAAGTTATATATAAGATAAATATTCTCTGATTCTTTATCTGTAGTATTTTCTCAGTTTTAAAATAGCCAGTATATGGATAGAAAATGTTTATTCATTGTTACTTTAATTTGCATTTTGACTACTAGTCAGAGTCTTTTCATATGGTTATTCAGCATTTGGGTTTGTTTCTCTGTGAATTGCCTCTTCATATTATTTCCTATTGAGTTTTTTTGCTCCTGACTTATCAATTTATTTTTCTCCTATGTTTTAAGATGTTTCTCTCCATTTGATATTTTAAGCCAAAAATTCTGGTCTCAACAGTGATTATATCTTCCTCAATTCACTTACTAAATTGTTCACTTGGGGAATCATATTTTTGTATATTTCCTAGTTCTAAAAAAGTGCTTGTCACATGAGTATGCTGCCTTTGAATCTATTAAATTTCTTTGTTATTATTTGAGTTGCTGCCTGTCAACAATAACAGCTCTGTTTTCCTTACCCGGTATTAATATTGTTTTAAGTGTTACTCTTATCTTGTTACCTAGAAGCCTTCAGTTTGTTATTATTATTGCACTTTTTATTATTTTGTGGGCTTCAGGCTTGATTGTTGCAGCGCCACCTAAATGTGAGCAAATGGCATGAAAAGCATTCCTCCCCCCCCACCCCCCCCTGGCCCCCCCACCCCACCCCCGCCCCCTGCCCTATAAGATGCCTTTTACCTACTAAGGCACTTAAGTAAGTGTGTGCCTGAGTCTTCTCACTTTTAACGCCTCAGGGTTGAGGAGGGCCCAGAAAACTTTTTCAAGTTTTCACTGTCCTCATTGCGTTCACATTTCATATGTAAGTCAAAGGATCTCAGAGAGCCAAGATTTTCCTAGGATATGCTGAATTTAATATTCACCCAGAACTGTAGCTCATCTCATAGTGTCAAGGGACATCGGAGTTCTAGTTAGGTAGAGGAATTGTTAAGGTCTCAATCTTTCCAGAATGCCATACCTGTATTTTGTTTCCAAGTTTAAATTTCCAATTATTTAGATTAGCTTATAGTCGCTTGACTATAGGGAGTCCTCCCAAAATGTATACACATGCTTTGAGTAATTATAAAGGCAGTGCGTATTAAAATACATTTCAATTTCAAAATTGAGCTGTTAGCTGTTAAAGTGTGTATACATTTTTGTGGAAACATTGTATATTGAAATCATTAAAGTATTTATTCAAAATTGTTTTTAGCGTATAAATAGAACCTGAAAATAATCTACTTTAAAATAGATTATAGTACAGTTAAAATTGGTAACTGCTGTTTTGTCTCAGAGAACTGCAAATACTTTTTTTTAATTTAGTGATTTGAGAGAGAGAAACAGAGAAAGATCTCTTGTTGTTCCAGGTATTTATGCATTTGTTGGTTGCCTCTTGTAGGTGCCTTGACCCAAACCTTGGCATATCTGGAAGTTGCTTTAACCAACTGAACTACCCAGCCAGGGCTGCAAATACATTTTTAAGCCTCTTCCTCTCTTTGTATTGTGATGTTATATTCTAACTTGTCAATCATAAAGGTAAAATTCCAAAAGAAAAGAAATTTAAAAAGTGAGATGAATATAAATCTTGACGTCTTTTTTATATAACTTCCAGCAAGCCAAAGCCCAACAGCATTCAAGTTCTTAAAATACAAGTTGTCTTGAGAATTCACACAAGAAAAATTCTGTGAGTCATGTATTGCACAGTTTCACTCTGAAGATAGACTGATGAATGGTATATGTGATCAGTAGTCTCCAAATCTCAATAAATAATTATCTTTATAATAAATGTGTATTTTTCTTTTTTCAAGTTTATAATCTACAAGTTTTTTTTTTAATTTTTCTCTTTAAATGCTTTTGGTTAGAGTTGATTATGTGTAATTACAGTTCACATTTCATGTATGCCTACTTTTATAGTAACAGTTCTCAAAGTATTAATGCTATGCTTTAATGCTGCTTATTAATGACATACTAGTAGGTTGTGGACAGTTTTCTCATTACAAATAGTTCACTGTATCATAGGATATTTTTATGTCTATAGATTGGTTGTCTTATGCTTTGTACAAATCACATATTATGGGCCCATTATCCCAAGTATGAAGAACTACCTATCTAAAACTTTAATGTAATTAGGTTAGCTTCATGATAATTTCTATTAATAACACATTAAGAAAAATAAGAAAATCAGATGCCACATTCTAAGTTATAATAAATTATAATATTATAGATATAAACCTTAATGCATTGTTCTTTGTGACTAAAGAATTCATAAGAATATGCAAGTCAAAAAATTAAATAATAGCAACAACATTTAATAATTCAGTAAGAAAGTAATATCAACTAACATTTCATCTATGCAATATTCCTGACAAATAGTGGATTTTTAATCCAAAGACTTGAGGTTATCCCTGCCTCTAGTTTTTTAAAAACCTGATTTAAAAACCTTTGAAGCCCCAGCCAGTCTGGTTCATTGGTTGAGTCAACCTATGAACCAAGAGGTCACTGGTTCAATTCCTGCTCAAGGCGCAAGTCTGGGTTGCAGGCTTGATCCCCAGTAGGGGGCATGCAGGAGGCAGCTGATTGATGTTTCTCTCATCATTGATGTTTCTATCTCTCCCTCCCCCTTCTTTTCTCTCTAAAAAATCAACAAAAACATATTTTTTTAAAAGCCTTTCAAAAATCACTTTACAGATTTTAGAATTATATTCTCTTCATGTGACACATAGGGAAAATAGGATTACCATAAAGTTAAAGTGATATATTGAAAGGGATTTTAAAATTGTAAAAATGGTAGCAATGTGAAGTACTGCTTTAACTAAAGATTCATGCATTTTAGCACATAAATAGCTGAACACATCATAAATGTAAATTTTTAATTTCACATATATTCTACATTATAGAGACCATTATTCAGGGAATTATAAAGTTGGTCCATATTTCTTTTAAAAAAATGAGAGAAAGAAGAAGAAGAATGTGGAGGAAGAGGAGAAGCAAGATGAGGAGGAAAAACAAGTAGAAGAGGAGAAGGAGGGTTACCGGGATGAAGGCAGGAAAACATTAAAAACAAAACAAAACTATCAAATCAAAAAAAGACTTTCAGACTGCTACGTGTAGAACAGATCTGAATACTGTTTACAAAAATGAAAAATAAGAAAATGTTAAATTATCACATTAATGACAAAATTTTTTAAAAAACACGAATATTTAGTTTAAAGTTTTAGCAATAAAGTGTTTTAAAAGCTTCACATTTAGCATTCAGGTTATATCACAAATGGAATCTGAATCATTTGTAGCTATTTTACATCATGATGCTATTTGTGAAGAGAGTAGAGGGTTCATTCTCTATCAAGGTGTGTTTTTTTTAACAATTGTATATGTTAAGTTTATCTAAGTTAATATTTGTAATCACTCTCTCGATTATATATGATTTCCATTTCACATAAGAGAAAACTGATAAGACATTCAACATTACACATTTGGAAGGAGTGAACCTGGATTTGAAGCCCATTATTAATGAGTTCAAAGATATTTTTATTTCACTGAAAGGGATTAGGCTAAAGTGGATAATATTAGATACATGTAATGTATTTAGACAAGATTAACATTTTTAGGCAATGTTTATAAAACTGGTAAATTTAGAGAAAACACAATCAGCAAGATCAGTAGTCTAATTTTCAACATAATCCTTCAGATAATTTTTCCAACATTTAATAAAATGCAGGGTGATTACTCTTAATTAGAATATGTGTGCCTTTTTGTAAAAAAAAATTTTTTACTGATTATTAAATTTACAAGAAAATTATAATATAAAATTTTTCCCCTTTTGAAAATAGAAAATAATCTCATTGAAATCATGACCTAGTTTAAAAGAAGATAAAAATTTTTATTGTTTGATTGATAGAGAGAATGACAGTTGCACAGATCTCAATTTTTCAAACTACTTGGTTTATGGCAAATTATTACCATTTATGTATGTATTCTTATTTGAATTTATTTTAACTTATTTTTCTCTTAATCTACATTTTATAATCTATATTCTCCGTAATGCTTCATTAAGTCCATCATAGGCACATATTCTAGTATGATTGATGTATGTTTGTAGATAATGATGTCCTGGTAAAATGTGTAATTTTTGTTTGTTTGTCTTAAATGTAAAATTATAACAGTACAAGTGTGCTTTGTATCTTGTTTGTTCTGTTTCCTACTTTTTATTAGCAAAATTATATTTTAATATTTCACTGTTGTTTCAGATTCATCTTATTTGTGGTTTCTAAATACATGGCATCAAAGAGAATTCTATCCACGTATTTAATTTATCCATTACCCTAGAGATGAATGCATAGGTTTCCTCAGCTCTCAAATACCACAAATACATTCAATAAACAAATGTTACATGGTTCCTCATGGACCTATTATATAAACCTGAGAAATTTTCTGTATATATAAATAAGACTAAGAATTGTTGCACTGAAAGGAGTACAAATATTAAATTCTGCTAAATACTGCCAGATTGCTTTTTAGAATGGTTAATATTTTACTTCATCTTCAATTAGTAGCTTTTTTGTATATAATATTTGTGAAGATAAGGAGTCTTAGTTACCTGACATCTTGGAGGTTGCCTGGTCAGAAACTGGCTAGTGTCTGGGTTCTGTCTTCACCCCAGGGGCAAAGGGTATACCCAACCAATTTCCCTGGAGACTAATGGCTCCATCTCTACAGCAATATGTGCCTTTCCTTAAGCCCTGATGGTCTCCAGAGTTTGAGCAGCCACTGTTCCAGTGATTGCTTTCAATTGTTGTTACCTAATGTCAAGGAGTCATCTCATAAACATAGTTAACAATAGGGGTTCTTATCAAGTACATTCAGGTCAGCTTCAGAACAAGCTATCTACAAGTTACCAGGAAAGCATAAAACTATCTATCTGCTACCTGTGTACCCCTGAGATTTAGCAAGCACCAAGCAATGCTGGTGGAGATTACCCTGAGCCAGAACACACAAGTAGCGTTTTTCAACACATATGGATTATTACTACATTCCCTGCTTGCAATCAGTGTCCTTGGAGAATGATATAATTTGGTTCTTGTTCTTTTTAGATTATCAGCTTATTTTTCTTTAAGCTTTTGTGATCTTTTCTTTATTTTGCTTTTCTAAAATTGTATGACAACATGGAGATATTTAGAATAGTCTTTTTCTTCAGGTTTTGTTAAATTTCTCTATAAGATGTCCAGGTGTGACATTTTCTTTTTCCATCTTATTTGGTACCGTATGATTTATTTCCAACAATGTTTTTATCTTTATTTTAGAATTAATAACCTAGATGTATATTTAACTTTATAAGAAACAATTTTCCAAATTGATTATACACATTTTCTTGCCCATCAGTCATTTTTGAGAGTTCCATTTGCTTAAAATTCATGCCAATATTTGTTATTATCAGTATTTTTACTTTAATCATTCTAGTGGATCTTTAGTGGCATCTCATTGTGTTTTTCATTATATTTCTTTTTTTTTTCATAATATTTCTTGGTGGCTAATGATGTTGACAATTGATTTTTATTTTCTTATTAACTATTTAATGTCTTTGTGTATGAGTTATCTGTTCAATACTTGTATAGATAATTATTCTGAAACTGTTTTTAGTATTTTACTAATTTAATTCTTTATAAAAATTTCACAATTTCTCAGGTTCCATAAAATAACCTTGATATTTTGATTTGTATGTCATTCATGAAATAGTTATTCTAAACTCTCTATATGCTTTCCACAGCCTAGGCACTGTTCAAGGACTGGGATATCCCACAGAATAGAGCAGATACATGCCCTTATTTCTTGGATGCTTTATTCTTAGAAGGGAAGAGTCACAATAAGTTGAGTTAGGTAGATAAGTATATAGATAGATATGTTATTGGAGGGTGTCTTTCAGGTCCCCACCTGTCACTGGTAGAAGGGGTATTGTGGGAATAAGAATTTCCTGAGCCCCCAACGAGTTGGTCAGATATTGTGGAAAGCTTTATTGATGAGGTAATATGAAGGGAGTTCCCTTCAAAGGTCCCTTCTCACTCCATCCTGACATGGGAAAGTCCCATTTTGTCTTCAACAGGGCTAGGATTAAAGCCACTGCACAGGCCAGGGCAGCATCAGGCTTGCTTAGCTTATGTTCCCAGCTGCAATCCATGGTGTGTAGGGTGGCCATGCGGCTTCTGGGGCACATGGTGGGCTAGCACAAATCATGAAACAAGCAAGGGCAAAGAAGCATGAGCGGAGCAAGAGGAATAAGAGAGAGAAAATTCTTTGTTTCAGACATTTTACCAAGATTTCCTGTGCTTGCAGTGGCTTCACCACCTAGCCAATGGTCTGTGTTCTCCAGGCTAGGCTGACAGACAAGCTCCTTCCCTACATCACCCCGACTTCATGGCCATGTACCCATCTTCCCCTTTGTTGGTCCCTTCTCCCGATAATTTGTAGGGAATGGACTGATGGTTCCCTGGAGAGTGTAAAGTCCCAGCTTCCCGGTGAAGCTGCCCAGATAACCATGCTTATAATGTCCTCTCATTTGCTCCTTTTCTATTATTAATATTAGCTAGCTAGTCAAAAGAGTAACAGATACATAGACATAAATATATACCTATGCCAGTAGCATTGATGATTCATGGGTTTCATTTAAATAGTGTCATAATATATCTCATTTTTCATAAGGTGAAATTTGAACACAGACCAGAATGAAGTTGGGAGTTAAGCTCTGTTGATAATTGGAGAAAAAAAGGAGTCCAAGCAAAGGGCACAGCAAGTGTGAAAGGCCCTGATGAATGCATGTTTGATGTGTTAAAGAAACACTAAGAAGGTTAATGTAAATTAACAGAATTGAGTAAGTGCAAGAGGATGGCAGAGAAAACTATGTATAGATCAACAGATTGTAAAAGAACCACACTGGGCCTCTGAGAGGCATATGTTGATGAGGCAAAGGCAGACTAGATAAGAGGCTATTCAGTAACACAGAGATCCATGGTGTAGATGGCAATGAGGCAGGATAGAAAGAAGTTAGGGGAAAAGCTGGAGAAACTGAATGAGGAAGCATGAGCAGGGACATCCTCTTGCCAGAGCCATAACCACTGGTCATGATCAAAGGGAAACAGTTAATAGCAGGAAACTCCTGTGGTGGGCATGGAAGTACAACAAGGCCCCCTTCCCAACCAACAGATGGAGTCAGAATTTTTTGCAACAAAGCTTGCAGACAGCCCTCCCCCACCCCCTTACCCTTGGAAACACATAACATTCCAAGAACTAACTGACCATGAGCATAACACAATCTCAAGTTGGCCAACTGGGTCCAAGTACATGAACTTTTCACTTCTTTCATAGCAGTTCCCATGCCTCGGCCCCTTTCTTTTTCTCTAACTGAATAAAACTTGCTTTATTTTTACTCCAATTAGTCCTTGAAATCTTCGTGGGCCAGTCAAGGATCTGGGAGCCACCAGACATGAGAAACATCCCAGACCATGCAGACCACGGTGCAGAAGTGGTGCGGTAACAGTAAGATATCTTCAGGATCTGCATATATTTGAAATACAAGAAGCAAGAGAAATCTATGATGGCCACATGTGAGATAACAATAAAAAGCATTTGTTAAAGCTTACGGAATGTGCAACACCAAGAGCAAACCCTAATGTCCACTATGAACTTTGAGTGATAAAGATCTGCTAATGAAATCTGTTGATTCTAATAAATTTATCATGCTGGTGTAGGGTGTTGGTAGTAGGGATGGTGTGCATGTGTAGAGACATGGAGTATATGGAAACTCTATATTTTATGTTCAACTTTGCTGTGAACCTAAAACTGCTCTAAAAATATATATTTGTAAAAAGAAAATAAAAAGAAGGTTAACATTTGTCTAAAGCAGTTAGAAGGTTGAATTTGCCATTTATAACGATGAAAAGACTGGGAGAAAAATTTTGCTATTAGGTTGGTAGTCATGAATTTAATTTTGGGCAAACTAATGTGATATGCCCATTAGATTTACAAGTGCAAATATTAAATAGGTGCTTAGAAGTGTAATTTAAAAGTTCAGAAGTAAGATCTAGGCTGAAAAAAAAATAAAAATGTAAGCATATTGATTGTTTTTAAATTTATGGAGATGTGATCACTTAAGTGTGAGTAGAAATAGAAACTCAAGTATTTCAAGGTCAAGAGGATAAAGAGAAACCACCAACAGGAGATGGAAAAGGAGCTTCCAGTGAGGAAAGGAAGAAACCAAAATTGGCATAAAATTGACCATTGGATTTGGTCATTTGAAAGTCATTGGTGTCATTTAGAAAGTTTTTGTTGTGTTGTTGTTGTTTGTTTGTTTGTAGTAGAAATGAAAGTCTAATTGTTTGGGGGTTCAAGGAAGAATGAGAGAAAGGCTTCTGGTGTCTATAGGACAAATAGACTAAATGAGTTTATTTCAGCATTGTCTCCAAATGCATGAATATGAACAAGGAAAAGTAACAATACAACCGATAATTTATAAGTAATAGTATCCTGCAGCATAAATTAAAGACAGAGAACAAAAAAAATTAACTTGATGTGAAAAACGGGGAAGTAGCCCAGCTGGTGTGACTTCATTGATTAAGAGTCATCCCATGCACCAGGAGGTCTCCAGTGATTCTGGTCAGGGCACAGGCCTGGGTTGCGGGCTTGATCCCCAAGTAGGGGGCGTACAGGAGGCAGCTGATTAATTTTCTCTCTCACTCTCCCTCTCCCTTCCTCTCTCTGAAATCAATAAAACCATATTTTAAAAAAATGGGGAAGTAAACTTCTGCAATCAGGAGAGGCAGCTGCAATACCAGAGCACAGAATTGAAAGGAAAGAAGACAGGAAAGAAAAGAGACCTTTCCTAAATAGAGCATAAGTGCATTTGGATTGTGTTTTTCCTGTGGCTAATTAGAAATACCTTTTTAGTTCATGAATTCTGGATATACACCACCTAGCCAAGATCATTACATAAAATATCTTGGATGTGTAGAGATCTTGTATGAGACTTGATAGAATATTAGTTATTTCATATGAATGATGTTAAAATATTAGCCATTGAAAACTCATTTCTGTTGATATTTGCCAACATTAGATGATTGAGTTTTAATTGAATCTTCAGCTGTGTTAGTCTCAAATTTCTATGTAAAAACTGTAATTTCCAATTATGCAATTCATCATGAAAGTTTGACATAGTTTGACAATTATGTTAACCTGAAATACATAGAAAAGTTTCAGAAGTATATATGTAACTTTGGAATTGGTTTCTGAATAACATGTAAATGGTGTGACAATTATTCCAGAGTAGATTAGCTATTATTTCATTAGCCTGCTTAGATACTGAGATTTTATTAATGCATAGCTTATATCCGGTCTTCCATGATGATATTCAATGTAGGGAAGGAGCAAGATTAATGGTATTTTCTAAAACTAAAACTATATATAAACACACTATAGGCAAAATATTAAAATAGCTCCTTCATCATCTAGAAAAGGAAACCAGTGCTTTATATCTGTCATTTAATGTACCTAATTGAAATTGTACACTAAAATAAAATGTTCTCTGTGTGTATAGTCATTGGCAAAAAAATAAAATGAAAAATCTCCATATTGCCAAAAAAACAACGAAATGTCAAAACTAACAATTAGGGGCCATTTGAGTTAAAGGAGAGAGTCGGGAAACACTTGAATTTGGAATTATACCGCTCTAGTCCTTTTGGCAAATTATTTTATCTCCTTACTGAACTCATAAGTACTGTAATAATTAGATAAAATAAAACTCCAAATATGTATATCAGATATGACTAATTTTTACATAATAATATACATAACTTCTATGTATCAAGTACCTCACAGCTGAGCTATACAAGAAGAAAGAAGATAACATGACACAACAATATAGAATAGAACACTTGCATATTCAGGTTTTATTAAATAAGATATCTCTCTATATAAAATTCTAAGCAACAGTCCAACCGCCGACCAGCCAGTAGCTATGATGCACACTTATCACCAGGGGGCAGACGCTCAACACAGAAGTGGAAACCATAGGCATGGAAGCATGGAACAGACAGAATCTCAGAGGGAAGTGGGAAGGGGGGAGGGCAGGAAGAAATTAACCAAAGATCTTATATGCATACTAGAGGCCCAGTGAATGGATTCGTGCACCGGTGGGGTCCCTCAGCATGGCCTGTGGGGTTCGGGTCAAAACTGGCTCTCTGACATCCCCCAAAGGGTGCTGGATTGTGATACGGTACAGGCTATCCGTGCACCAGGCCTCTAGTTAAATATAATTATATTAATTGACAATTTATATTAAATTATATATTACAATGAATATTTATACATTGCTATTAATGGAATTAACAACTTACTGGCTGACTTTTCTCAAAGATATAAATAGCACTAAGCTCATATAAAACACAAGTAGACCTCAGCCAGAAGGGGATGGCTACTGGGTAGCAAAGGAACAATGCATTGTGGTGACTCCACATCGAATTAGTTCTATTAATAAAATTTGTGTATTTCAGTTTGTTTGTTTTTTACATATATTTTATTGATTTCAGAGAGGAAGGGAGAGGAAGAGAGAGATAGAAACATCAATGATGAGCGAGAATCATTGATTAGCTGCCTCCTGCACACCCCGCACTGGGGATCGAGCAACCCAGGCATGTGCCCTTTACTGGAATCCAGCCCAGGACCCTTCAGTCTGCAGGCCAACGTTCTATCCACTAAGCCAAACCAGCTAGGGCTCGTGTATTTCAGTTTTTCAGTGATATCCCCACCCCAAGAATGGCTATGAGATATGTTCTAAAGATGAAATTTAGGGAGGTTGTGAATTATAGGACTGCAATATTGTTACATTGGGGTGGGAGAAGGTGAACGAATCCTCAGAACTCTGCCCATGATTTCTGCTTTGGGTAAGATGGCGCAGACTTCACCTGTGGAATAACAGTTATATTTAAAAGAAGCAGATGCTCCAACACCTGTAGTTGCTCCTTGTTAGCACATCATTATTTATATGCTCTTGAATCCTTGGCTACACCTCCCTTCTATAGACATAATATAATCTCCTTCAGATTCTCTCAAAAACGGTTACATTTCATGTGCCTGAGGATTAGTCTTGATTCGATTTTATAAGAACTCCCCAACCTGCCCTAACACATAACAAATTATTTGTCTATCAATGTGTTGGTGACGGTAGGTCCTTTTCTTTGAGACAAAACTTTTTATTTATTTTATTCTTAGAGATAAAAAGCATAAACGCATACGTTAGTTCACTGATGCTCATTTTTCTTAAAGAATAATAAAAAATGTCAAGGGTAGAAGACTGACAAAAGGATTTTTATTTTGCTTTGTTTTGTTTCTATTTTAATAGGGAAAATTCTCACAGAAGTTAAACATCAATCGTGTCTACACAGAGAAAGAGCTTGCTGCCTGAGGCAAAAACAAGCAATGAAAAGATTTCAGAAAAAGTAGTTCCCAAACAAGTGATTTTTACAGATTTCAATACTTTTTAAGAGTTAGATTTACTTTCACCTGACTGTAAACAAATAGGAGCTACATGAATCGGTCACAAACCTTAAAGCTCATGATATGTGAGGTTATTTTATTTCCCTTTAACAGAGTTGAATTCTTTATACAAGAATTTCATTCCTAGAAGGTTCATTAGTCCAGGTAACAAGTTATATGAGATAGTAATTCAAAAACTCTACATAAAAGTAGGCCAGAAACCTTGTTGAAAAGTACTGAGTTTCGTGTCCCATTTCAGAGATTTGGTAAGTCAAGATAGAGAAGTAGTCCATTTGGTTGGAAATGCGTAGTCCATAGACAGCCACATGTTGTAAAACACTGTTGGTGGAAATTGTTTAATGATGACCATATAGAAAGGACCATATAGAAAGCCTGTGCTTTAGCATGGGCACTGAGAACATTCACATGGCAAATTTTTCTGCCCAACCCTCACTAATAGTAACTAACATGTTATCTGAAATTATCATCTTCTTGAAGCCTCTTATCTATCATGTGATAGTGACCTTATCACCGTTTTCAAGTTGAAGGAACTGAAACTCAGTGAAAGTAATATATTCTTATTCACATTCCTTCAATAAATAATAAGTATGTGCCTCTTATGTGCCAGGCATTTTTCTTGATAGTAAACTGTAGTGAACAAAAACAAATTAAATTCTTGTTCTTATGGTGGAACCAAGTTTTAGTGAGAGAAAATAAAATATGAATAAGTAAATATAAGAATAAAACAATTTTAATGGTTTTTAGAAAATACTATAAGACAATATAATATAAATTATCTGATCATAGAAGGCCTGAGAGAGTATTTTTTTGAATGATACCTTGAATACTAAAAAGGATTCTGGCCATGAAAGGTGGTTAATAGATAATTCCAGACAGAGGAAACAGCAGGTGTAAGAGACTCAAGGCATTTATCATAAAGGTTACAGTTGTAGCTGAGCTCTTTCCTTTTTTAAAATGGCTATTTTATTTTGTTCTTTCCTCAAACAGGTATGGACACCTGGAGAGGTATGTCTTGAGGTTATAATAGAACAGGACTCTCATACTAATTGTCAAGTAACAAAACAACAACAACAAAAAAACAACTTCTCTTGGCAAGCTGGACATAGTGAACTTTCATCAGATGTGAGAGAAGTTGTATAAGTACAAGTGTGTATGACTTTAGCAGTTACTCATTTGTTTGTGCAATGCAGAAAGTTTAGGAATAATGAACCAAAAAGGAAGAAAAATGAATGCTATGAACATGGAGAAACTGAGTAGATTCAACAATTTGGAAGTTCTGAGCAAACAGCTTAAGCTAACAAACACTATAGGGTACTAACTAGAGTTTCAAATTCCGGGCCTCTGACAAAATGCTCACTAAGCTACTTGTAGTCAAAGAAAATGTTTATTTAACCTTATATGGCTTCTGGAATCCCTGGAAGTCTTGATATATGAAGTGTATCTATTTGAAATAAAAGAGTTTAATATCATGTGATAAACTCATGTTAAAAATAGTAAAGATGTCAATTGCTTCTCTGTGTGAACAAAAGTGATTTGTTGAAAAGTCATTCAAATATAAAAACCAGTTGGTTAAAAACTAGCTACTAGTTGAATAAGTAAAGGGCTCCCCTCTAATATATATATTTTTTGGTCCCATCTTTTATGTACTATTTAATGCATAAAGCTAAATCCAATTTCAAGGGAGGAACTATCTATTTTTACCGTGGGAAATTGAAAACAACACAAAACTAACTTAGGAGCATTATGGATTCTTAATGCTTCTACTGGAAAACTTAAGAAAATAGAAAATGCTCTTAGGTGGTAATAACATGATTTTTTTTTGTTTTACAAATGGAATAATTTTAATTAATCTAGACATTTTATTACAAATAACAATAACTTAATCTTACCATTAAAATAAAAGTATGACAAGCATCATATTTTTAAAATGAAAAGTGAACTGGGTCCCGGGAACAGCTCATGTTCTATCTTGTTTAGACATAGAAAAATAGAAGAGGCATTAAAGTTAAAAGCTGCAAAACATTTCAGGGTTGCTTGGTCTACCTACTCTCACTCCAAGCATCCCATTATCAGAAACTAATGTCATTTAGCCTTCACTATAGGCTCAGGACTTAACTTGATTACTAGCAAGGGAGACCATAAATCAAAGCAATTTAAGATTTGGCCTCATATCCACCCTACTGTCTTCCAGGACTTGTACTTTCCACCCCCACCCCCCATGTTTTGCTGATTTTTCATTGACTTAGCTTTCTTCATCATTGTGAACCTTTGCTATATGATTACTAGTTTCCTTACTTTGCCCTTGTTTTTGTCTGGGGTTCTGCTCCTGGAAACCTGGTCCTCAAAGCAGCCTCCCCTGATTTTTGTCATATCTGTGGATCACCCCTGCTATCATCCAAGTTTCTATATCCAATTGCCATTATATTGGGGTCTTGCTCACTTTCAGATTACCTGAAACAGAGGTAAGCATTCACTCCCAGTTGGCTTGTCTGCTAACAAAATATGACTACATATAATAATCATAGGAGGGATTGAAGAAGCTATAACTTCTTCTTTTTTTTTAAGCTATAACTTCTAAAGCAGATATCCCAAGCCTATTGAATGAGAAAATCTACATTGCACAAATCCATATTTTGGAGCCCACACACACACATCTCCCCTGTGACTCTTATCTTGCAAAGATTAGCAAATCACCTGGAAACTTAACTAAATCTACTTCTGGACCCCACTCAGTTATATTTAATCAGAATCTTGGGAGTGGACCCAGGTTTAGGTAGCATTTCTTAGTTTGCTAAGTGATTTTAATGTGTAATCAAACTTGAAAATCATTGTATTCTAACCAACCTTTTTGGCACTGTTCCAATATGCCTTCAGTCACCTACTGCAGATTCTTCTAGATGCTGACTATATTTGCCTTTAGATTGACTCATATTATCAGCTATTTATGTATTTTTTACATAACACTAGGTTCCACTCCTGCCTAATCTTGATGAATTGCTACAGACTCTGGGCTGTGATTGCTCTGAGAAGGGGGAAAATGGATCGGTAAAACTTACAGTGAGATATTTATAAAATAGTAAACTTCTGAGATCCTATAGCCAAGGGGTAGTTTTCTGTATGTGACAAAAATATCATGGTTTCACTAATTTAAGCAAAGCAAAGCAAAAACAAAATTGCCAATAATATTAAGCATAAAATTGTGCATTTTATTAAAAAGAAAAAGAAAAAAGACTTGGCCACAGTACATAGGAGAGAGAGACAAAAGGAAAGGTGAAAAGAGGAGAGTGAAGGGAGAGGAGAGGAGAGGAGAGGAGAGGAGAGGAGAGGAGAGGAGAGGAGAGGAGAGGAGAGGAGAGGAGAGGAGAGGAGAGGAGAGGAGAAAAGAAAGATATATTAACTTGACAAAATGAGAAATAAAAATAAGCTATTCCTTAGTACCCGGAATGTGCATTTTTCAGTGCATGATTGATCCTAGGGAAACGTCTTAGGTTCAATATTCTTGGGCCTTCTATCACAGTGGTTTTATTTTCCTCCAAGGGACGTTTAGCAATTTCCGTGAAAATTTTAGGTTATCACAATTAGGGTAGGTGCTACCAGGATTTAGTGGGTAGAACCCACTGATGCTGCTAAACATCCCACAATGTAAAGAACCGGCCTCCACAACAAAAAGTATCCAGCCAAGAATACCAGTAGTGGAGAGGATGAGAAAACTTGATCTATACTAGTAAATCAGGAAGAGTCAGAGATGAAGCTAAAAAAAACCGATTTTTGAATAATGGGAATCAGAAAGACAGAAATCTGAGTTTAAATAAAAGCCTTGTTACAAGGAAGTTAACATTCTAGCCCAGACTAACTCAATATATGGAACACAGGAAGAAAACAGAACAAATATAAGTAGAAAAGAACCCAAATAAAACTGTGACAGACATAGCTAATGCACAGTCTGTGGTGTTGGAAAGGTCTTATTTCTGTACTATCCAATACAGTAGCCACTAGCCACCTGTGGTTATTGAATACTTGAAGTAAGCCTCTTGAGCTAGTGTGAATGAAGAATTGAATTTTGAATTTTATATAATTTTAATTAATTAACATTTAAATAGTTTGAGCTCAGTGAGATTTACAGTCCATCAATCAGATGAATTTATATGAAACCTAAATTTAGAATTAAGTGGGGAGAGAGGCAAGTCCTGTGGATTTAGCCAAGGTGAATACTTTCTGAGGCCAACAGCTATAAGGACAGTTTACCAAATTAGGAGGAGCCATTGGTGGTTTGGGTCATTGATGCAATGTGCCTTTGTGGAACATTCTTAGAAGCTCAGAGTAGAGCCCATGTACTCATCATTCCTAATGAACCTGTGAGCTATCTAATACGCTGTGACAAACATTTCTTGTTTCCTAGTGCCCTTAGTGTCTTGGTAATATTTTTACAGTTCTCACAGGAATTTAAACTCTGCAATTCAGGTAATGTTTATAGTGTATTCTTCAAACACATATATTATGTTCCATTTATTAAATAGATCAAAACAACTTAATGGTACTAGTTTCCACAGTGTCAAACTTGTCACTGCGCGTGGCTCAAACATTAAACTATCATTTGTCATCCCTGTGAATTGGTTACCTTCACAGTAACACCACAAAGTGTGTTTAGCTGGTTTGGAAACTGTGTCCTAAAGGTAAATTGCACTCTGCTCAGACAAGCATAGAGTCTATTTGTTCAGCCTTTGCAATGTTTCTGAAAGCTCATTAGCATAAATTATTTCTGTTCATCCTCGTTAGAATAGATTCTATATTTGCAACAGAAACCAGCCTGACACAGAGTAATCCTGCCATCATATCCTTTAAGCAGAGGAGAGAGGTACATTTTGAGAGGACAATAATTTCCCCAATCAGCTCCTAGGTGGCAGAACTGGGATTCTCAGGCAGGTAAGGCTCCTCTAGAACTAATAGCAGTAATCATGATTCTATTCTACATCCAACTGCTTGGGAGGAAAATGAGGCTCAGTGAAGTTCATTAGCGGAGTTGAAATCACTCACCTTCACAATAGTGGCAATGGATTTCGAAGCCTGGTGTATCTAATTATGAAATTATTCACTTTATAACATTCTACCCTTACTATTAATTATTTGGTAATAATATGGCAATTTTTTTCCAATTCATTAGTTATTAACATGAGAACATCCTCCCATGCCTACTGCTTCAAGGGTATTGTACTTAAATTCCATATGTTAGTAATAGTTTTAAAGCCCTGTTTCAGCCTAATCCTGAGGAGAGAAGCTGTCGCTGATTTTTTTTTTTTCTAGAATTGACATCAAAGTGACCACTTTTGTTGCATATGAAAAAGACTTGTAGATTTCTGCTTTTACTTTGCATATTTAATGCAGTGAACTAGAGTAACCAGATTTTGGCTTTCTGCTAAGAATGTTCTTGGACATAAAACTGTTTTGAACCAATAAATATACACAATTTAGAGCATGAAAATTTGTCCATGTGTTGGAAGTCTCAAAATTGCATTTCCAGAATCACAATTATTTATTAACTTAACTCTAATTTACATTTCACTTGTTCAAAATTACTCTTCAATAGCTTCTTCCAATGTGTTATTCCTAATGAATTCATCTGCTTCTGTACCACTAAAACTATCTTACAGGTTTCCAGTTTTCTTACTTAAGAGTGCACTATGATTCTAGTATTTTTTTCTAGAATTCATATTTGAAATATTTAAGAATTCCCTAGTTAAACATACAAATTACCAATAGATACTAAAGTTTTGAATATATTTCAAATGTAGAAGTACCATTGATCCTTTTTATTCATGGATTCTGCATTTGTAAATTTGTCCATTTGTTAAACTGTATCTCAAACTCCCAAATCTATGCTTGCATCACTTTCACAGACATGCACAAAGCAATGAAAAAATGTGAGCCTCCTGGTACAGATGTTGCCAGCTGGGGTCAAACAAGAAAATGCTCTGCCTCTTGTTTCAGCTCCCACACTACAAATAAGTCTCATTTGGGCAGTCGACTTAGTACCGATTTTTCCATTTTTTTGAGCTCTCTGTTAGTGATTTTGTTATTTAAAATAGCTATCGGATGCCATGCCTGAGTGCTGTCCAGTGTTAAAACAGCAAGACGGCTGTGATATATCTGTACAGAGAAAGTTCAGGAGGGAGTTATAGTGCTATCGGTACTGAGTTCAGTTAATGAATCAATAATACACATCTAAGAAGGTGGGTAACTTTAAATATAAACATGCAGAAAACAAGATTATGTGTTGATTCATAGTCAAAAACGTTGTGACTAGAGGGTCACAGGAAGAGAAATGTGTATTTCCTCTAGGACCAATGGCTCTGTATGCTAGTCCCCTTATCCACAGGGGATACATTCCAAGACCCCCAGTGGATGTAACGAGCCTATATATAATATGTTTTTATGCAAATATGCCTATGATAAATTTAAATTTGTAAATTTAGGCACAATAATAGATTAGCAATGACAATACAATATCTTATTGTATTGTACACATCTTTTCACTTAAAGGTAGCACTTAATAGATTCCTTTGGCATATCTGAATTGCCAGCACCTTATAATTTAAACTTACCAAGTGTTTATTTCTGCATTTTTTCACTTAAGATTTTTGGACTGCAGGTGACTATGGTTGACCACAGGTAACTGAAATCATGGAAAGAAAAACCATGGATTAGAGTGGACAACTGTATTTAATAATCCACTGTACAGAGAACTTTATGGAACATAACTACCACAAATAATAAAAACCCACTGTACTTGAAATTAATTTCTTCAGTCTAAAACAGAAATCTTGCTGCTGAAACTTATTGCATCATTAGTACATTATTTCTGTATCCAACCAAATTGTTCCTGTTTAGCAACTGAAATTGTGAAAACTTTAAAGTATTCTTTTATTTTTTTAATAAAATGGATCATAGTAAAAATTGGCCAAAACACAATTATATTACTATTAATTTACTAAAATAAAGCATTTACCTTGCGATTAATTGTATGTCTGTGGCCTCTGCTAGATATAATAATTCAAGCTGATACTCAAGAAAGATTATATAAATTTAAATCTATTCTGACATTCACTAAAAACAGTAAATCACTTGGTCCTATAACAAATATATAGCTAATTTATTTTAGAGCCTTTACATTCCAAAACTTCTGTAAGGATTACATAATGTAATTTTAATATGTATTTTGTTACCATATGTATTTAACTTAGCTTTGTGTTCATTTTTCACATTTACAAACATCCTATCTAATAAAGAGGGGATATGCTAATTGACAGTCATGCCCTCACAAAAATGGTGGTGCCCATGGCCAATAAGGAGGGAATATACTAATTGACTGCCATGCCCTCAAAGATGGTGGCACCCACAGCCACAAGATGGTGGTGCCCAGTCCCCTCAGCCCCACTGGGGCAGCAGACGCATGGCATGTCTGGGCTCATCCCCAGGTGGGTCCGGCCACTCCTCGCGCCTGCCTCCAGAGTCCCCCGTCCCCACAGGCCACCAGCCACCCAGGGCCAGCCCAAGGCACAAGCAAGACTCGGATTGCAGCTGCCCAGCCACCTAGGGCTGGCCCGAGGCAAAAGCAAGCCTCAAATGGTGGCTGCCCAGCTGCTCAGGGCCGCCCGAGGCTCAGGTAACCAGGGCTGGCCAAGACTGTGCTGCCGGCAGTGGCAGCAGCAGAGGTGTGATGGATATGTTGCCTTCCCCTGATCACTGGGTCACCTCCCACCCCTGAAGGCTCCCGGACTATGAGAGGGGGCAGGCCGGGCTGAGGGACACCCACTCCAGTGCATGAATTTTCATGCACCAGGCCTCTAGTACTATTTAACATTGCACATGAAGCAAAAGCTTTATTATTGCAGTTGTTGGAGAGAAATATGTGACTATCTTAGGATTCTCCAGAGAAAGGGAACCAATGTTTTATCTTACCTAATAATATACAAACATGTAAATTGACTGTACCTCCACTACCCCCATAGCCAATCAGAGTGAGTATGCAAATTAACCCAACAAAGATGGTGGTTAATTTGCATACGTAGGTGCCCAGTGACCTGGGTCCCAGGAACTTTCTCAGTACCCAGGTCACTCCGAGGTAGGCCCTGTGTGGGCCCTGAGCAACCTGGGAAGGGCCTGAGCCAGGGGGCTCCTGGGCAGGGCCAAGCCTGCAATCGGAGCCAAGGGCAGAGTCAGCAATCAGAGGGAGCAGGAGCTGAGCTGGTGATTGGAGGGAGATGGGGCCCCTGCCCAGTCCCTGAGGCTTTTGGCCTGGGCAGGGGCAGAGCCAGTGATTGGAGGTTAGTGGCAATTGGTGTGAACTACAGAGGAAACACCTTTTCTGACTGCTCATTGGCTAAGCTCCCTGTATGCCACTGGTAATATACTTAGTAACTTGGGTATAAGAATCCAAAAAGGTGATCTACGGTTTTTCCACCACACTCCTGGAGGAAAAAACAAAGGTCTGCTGCTGGAGGGCTAAGAAATGTCATATCCTGCCCTAGCCAGTTTGGCTCAGTGGATAATGCCTAGGCCTGCCGACTGCAGGGTCTGGGTTTGATTCTGATCAAGGGCATGTACCTAGGTTGCAGGATCCTCCCTGGCTGGGGCCCAGGTCAGGGCTCATGCAGGAGGCAACCAATCAAAGTGTTCCTCTCACTTTGATGTTTCTCTGTCTCTCCCTTTCTCTTCCACACTCTAAAAATCAATGGAAACATATCCTCAGGTGAGGATAAAAAAAAAAAAAAAGAAAGAAAGAAAGAAATGTCATATCCTATGAAAGACACATCTTGAAAATGCCTAAAGAAAGTTGTCATTTTTTATGGTGAAGGGACTGGAGTTTGTGTTGATGAAAACACCTTGGTGGCTGCGGTGACTGGCAGTGGCTGCAGCAGCGGGGCTGGCAGCTTCCCCTGATCAGCCCAGTCACCTCCCACAAAGGGAGGTCAGACTGTGGCTTAGGACATCCCCTGAGGGCTCCCAGTAAGTGAGAGGGCAGGCTAGGCTGAGGACCCCCCCCTCCCAGTGCATGAATTTCATGTACCAGGCCCCATATATATATATCTACACTAATAAAAGAGAAAAATGCTAATTGACCATACCTTTGCTAAGTCCACAGCCAATCAGAGTGAGTATGCAAATTAACCAAACAAAGATGGCAGTTAATTTGCATATGCTGAGAGAGGGAGGAGTGAAGACTGAAGACAGCATAGAAGGAAGAGGGAGGGAAAGCAGAAAGCAAGGCGGCTGCAGGAGGGAAAGCACGGGCGGCAGTGGCGGCGGGTGGCGGAAAAGTGCAGGGCAGCAGCAGAAGGGAAAGCACGGGGCAGCAGTGGCGGGAGGGAAAGCACAGGGGAGTGGTGGCGGCTGAGGGAGGGAAAGCGTGGGGTGGGAGGCAGAGATGGCGGGAGGGAAGTTAAAACACCAGGCGGCGGCAGGAGGGAAAGTTGGGGGGGATGGCGGCTAAGGGAGGGAAAGCGCAGAGGGTGGGGGGATGGTGGCAGCAGGAGGAAAAGTGTGGGGTGGGGGGTGGGAGGCAGAGGCAGCAGGGAAAGCGTGGTGGGGTGGGAAAGGTGGCGGTGATGGTAGGGAAGCCCACCGGAAGACCTGTTCTTGCAGGAATCTTCCTGCAACGGGCCTCTAGTGTGTGTGTGTGTGTGTGTGTGTGTGTGTGTGTGTGTGTGTGTGTGTGTATGAGATTCTGGAGGCTGAAAAGTCCCAAGATCTGCAGTTGTCAAGCTGAAGACTTGGGAAAGCTAATGGGGTAGTTCCAGAGTTCCAGTCTAGAGGTGGGCAGGCTCACTCCCCAGGAAAGTCAGTGCTTCAGTTTGGGCCCAAAGGTAAGATAAAAGCATGTGCCAGTGAGAAGACAGTCAGGCAAGAGGAGTTCCCTCTTGTCTGGATGCTCATCACCATTTTGTTCTACTCAGTCTTGCAAATGATTGAATGAGGACCACACACAATATGATGAGAGATCTGTTTTACTCATTCTATTGATTTACATGTTAAACTCAAAAAACACCTTCCCAGAAACACTCAGCATACTGTTTGAACAGGTATCTCTGCACTCCCTGGCCCTGTCAAGTTGACACATAAAATGAACCATCACAGTGACCAAGATACATTAAGGTACAATCTTAAAATATATTTTTTTTTACTTAACAAACACATATTATAATATGCATTACTCTAAAACATTTACACATATTTTCTCAATTAAATTGCATAAACATTCCAAATAGTCGCTCTTTCATGGATGAAGAAATTGAGGCACCGTGAAATGAACTTGCCTAAGGTAACACAGCTGGCAAGCTCCAGAGCCAGATATAAACTCGTGCTATAACCCTAAAGCACTAAGTTATGTTGCCTTTTCATCTTTTTTTTACAAAGATTCCCAAACACCTAAACTCATTTTAACCTACAATAACAACCTGAGTTAACCATTGTTTTATAGGTGGGAAAACCTCATTTCAGAATAATTACTCAGGTTTAGAAAATTAGACATGAAGATAAGCCATTACCAAATTCCACTTTTTTTTCCCCACCATCCCTGATTTATTCTCATGGTAAAATGGAAGCACTGGATAAAAACATTTTGTTGAACTGTTTAGTACAACCTACTTAAATGGCATATGCAATGTACTTAAAAACTAATCATGTAAAATCAGAATTTCTAAAATAATTTTCTTCTGCCTGTTACAGCGTTATTGAGTTAATATATCATCAGGACACAATTGTTCCAATTGTAACAATGTGATTCATCATCATAAGCACACTATCACATTGATAATGTATTACTCAATCACAACAGCTGGCAAGAACATCCACAGCATCAGGCAATGTGTAAGTTTATGTGTTTTGTTATTGAACTAGAGGCCTGGTGTATGAAATTCATGTATAGGTAGGGTTCCTGGGCTTGGCCGGCAATCAGGTCCAATCTGCAGGGCGACCGGCCGGGCAATTGGGGAGGCCCCCACTAGCACCCACCTTGGCTGGCCTAGTGCCTCCTGCTGCTGCCGCCGGTCGGTCGGGGCCTGTGGGCTGGGGGCAGCTCCTGCATTAAGCATCTGTCCCCTGGTAGTCAGTATGTGTCATAGCAACCGGTCGTTCCACAGGTCATTCCTCCATTCAGTCAATTTGCATACTAGGCTTTTATTATATAGGATTTACTCAATTCAGAATGAGGGAGGGCAACATATTTGTGAAACATCAAGAGGAAGTTTAAAATTTCCTAAATTAGCTTTACTACTGTCGTGAAAATGTGAAACCAAAATGACATTTATTTGCAAACTCGTGTTTGCTTGTCAGGTTTATAGAAGTCATAAGAAAGCATCTACACCATGCTCTACTTGCTCCATCACCAACTCAACTGAATATAACCTTTACTCTGAAGATACCTTTAAAACCTGGTCTTTGTCCTACGTGTGCATTTCCTGGGGACCGAAGCTACTAGATAAGAGTGAACCACTTGAAACACCACCAGGTTTGGAGTTAAGGCAAATCTCTGATATCCTAGAACTTTCAGCCCTCCCCACCAAGATGCTCGCTTCCTCAAATGATATCCTGTCCACTATCAATGTCACAAGACTTGTGGAGTTCAAATAGAAAAGATAAATACTCTTTTAAACTATAACATATTATAAAACTACAAGGGATTCTTTAGAAATGATATGTGATACAGGATTGGCTTTGGCTAAGAAAAGGGTTGAATATTGAATCTAAAATAAATGCGTACAATACCTTTCTGGGATCTCTGTAAAGTAGAAGCCATTAGTATCCACCTTTTCCTTTTCCTCTTAAATAATTCCTCTGTGCTCACTTTAATCCATCAACACACCTCTCCTAGGTTTGGTTCCACCCTAGAACATGAGCCTTGCAGACCTTCAACCACCAGGGGCATGACTGACCAAGGGCCCCAGTGGCTGCACTCTGAAATCCATCACAGCCAGACTTCACATTGGTTCATTCTCAATGACTGGACAGGGCAGGGATACTTAAGGCAGGTCTGTCCCTAGAAAACATAGAACCCCTCTGACTTTACCTCTAAGCCTGACCTAGTTGAACATTCCTTAGGCACTAAGGCAATCTATCTCCTTCTCTTGTGATTCAATTTGCATACTATCTGAGAACTCACCCAAACTCCCCTAGATTCTTTTATCATTTTCTTCTCCTACATAGTTTCATTGCTAAAATACTTGTACATTTAATCCTATTTCAGCATCTGGAACACCCCCCCCAAAAACTGACTCTGGTTACCCTCTATGGAAAAATCAGAGGCAGCAGCAAAATTATAGCCATTTCTATCACCTTGTCATTGTCAATAAAATAATGCACTGTTGTCCCTGATGCATAATAAACCCTCACATATACTATGTTTATACCTTATACCTTAGAAGTATCAAATGTAATACAATTATTATCATATTGCATAAAAAGTTATCAGAGATATTAAGTAAATAGTCAGATGCAACTACACTAATAGATAGCAAATCAGAAATTTAACCCTGATTCAAAATGGAGCTTCTAAGAGCTGTGAGATGCTGCCTCCCAGATGTCACCTGACACTTGTGTTATAGAATTCAACTCACAGCTAATTTCCAGCCTTATGCACTGCCTTCCCAGCCCTGATACTGCCCTGTCTTACTCTAAAATCCTGACAACATTGCCACATTCATCACACATGGCAAGAGTTCAATAGGGTTCAATAAATACGCATTCATTAATGAATCAATATGCAGATAATGGGCAGGTTGGCTTTCTAAAACTTACACTTAGAGATACTCACTTCCTTTCCACAGACACTCAACTCAAAATGACAAGTTTTTTCCTCTAAAAGTTTTTCAGCATGAGCTTTCATCACAAGCTTCTAAATACCTGCACAGAGTCCTTGGAATTGGTAGACAGAAAAGGCTTACTTAATTTGACCAAAGCTCACAATTAGAAATGCGTACAACTTTTTTTTTTTACTGGATTTTAATATAACTTAAATTTAAGCACAAGACTACTATATGTACAAAAATAGGCATTCTTTTTATTTTGACACTGCTATATTTCTAATATATTTATTTCTGCACATAACTACATTTTTTTTTACATAGAATTTAGAAAAATCTATATATATATAAAAACCCAGTGATAGGAACAGTGGAATGACCAGAACGATCAGAATGACTGGTGGTTATGACGCGGACTGCGGCAGCCAACCAGCCTGATCCGGGCCCTAATCGCCCCCCTGCCAGCCAGCCCAGCCTCCAATTGGCCCCCAACACGCTTAAATCACTGTCTGGCTCCCTGGTGCATGTACATTTAGTGAAAGCACAAGAAAATAATTATCAGTCCCTTCAGTCCCCGACCAGAGTCTCCAGAGGGCTCTGCTAATACTGCAGCCAAGGTGTGGAATTCTCCCTCCCAGGCCCACAGCCCCAGGAGACCTTCCAAGTTAGCCAAAAAGGTGACCTAAGCATTCACGGGATGGTGGCCCTTTTCTGAGGAATGTAGAGAGACTGGGTGGGGATTTTGTGAAATTGCGACACCTTGCAGATTAGGTGAGCTTTCAATCTCTCTTTAAAAGGGGCAGCAAAGAGGACCCGCAGGCTGCCAGGAGAAACAGCGAAGGGTAGGCACATTCAAAAACAGAAAAAACTTTTTAAATAAACAGACATAAAGATTATATTGGGAAACTAAGAGCAGAATCCCGGGAAGAATGCAAAAATCATTAAAGGGCCATCATCCATCTTGATATACATTTGCAAACAACTCATAAACAACTTCATCTCATGGCACATGAAATGCAAAACAGTTCTGTTGTGGGTTTTCTTTTGGCCATCCTTAAAGTATAATTAGATCCATCTGGGGAAAGCTATAACCTCCAGCATTAGACCCCCTGGCTGGCCCCGCCCTGAATTGGCCACCAATACCCCGATCCGGGGTGGGGCCAGCTGGCCAACTGCCCTTGGCCCCTCCCCCCCGCCAGTCGGGCCTGATGGGCCCCCATTGGGGTGGGCTGGCTGGACCCCACCCATGCACAAATTCATGCACTGGGCCTCTAGTGTTAAGTAAAAGACCACTTATGGAAAATATAATTTACACTTTAATTACATAGGTCAAGTTAGAGTCAGAGCAAAATGTTGATAATGATGTCAACAGCATTATTTATCCCTAATCATAACTAAACATGCATGCATTTTTTTCTATTAAATACTTGAAAAAATATTTCTGAATTTTAATGATATCAGAAAGAAATTTATTTTAAGATATAAACCAAAGTCCTGGGGTATATTGTATAACAGAGAAAATTAACTCGTCTGAATAAAAAAAATAGCTTCTATTATCAATGTGTGCTTTTTAAAGATTTCCTGAATTCTCATTTAGTGTATTGTTCTTGAAATTACTACTGGCCAGTTGCATTGCCATGGCATAAGTGAATCAAAGAAGTACGAGTGTATTCAAAGTTGTAACATTTAGCACAAGAAATCTTGGAGCTCATTCAAATAACAATCTGATCCTACTATTTACAAAGTTAGAAATATTGTATTAAGTACTAGGTTTATGGAATAAGAAGAAAGGTTAATGGATTTTCTGAGTTTAAAGAAGATAAAACTTGGCTCATTAAACATAACATGGGTCTAAACTGAAACTCTAAGCTTAAATATCCATCAATACAATAACATGAAATCACTGTATTACATCCATTTCATTTATTCCACCAATTTTTATTGAGCACCAACTATGTGCAGGACACTTTGTTAGCTATTTGGGCTTCAAGCTTGCAAGATGTGTAAGATCTCGTTTGAGAAGTAAGACATGTAAACAAATCATATATATAATTTAAAGTTATATTTGATCCGAGAGGAAGGATCTGGTAAAATGGCAGCGTGAGTGGAAGGATCTAAATATTTAATAAAATACCAGATTTGACCAGAAAAATATTTAAAATAAAATCTGAGCTTAATTCAGCAATTATCAAGAATGTCCACCAATAAGGTGCAATAAGAAATGAATCTTACTGTTGTTTACTTCCTAGGCCAAATTCTGTTTAATGACACATCCATATGCTACTGTATTTTGTCAATTGAATTTAGGAATCCAGGAGGAATGTTGTAGGATAACTGTGGCTAAAGATTACTTGAAAATTATGTGAACATCATTGAACCTATTTAGTTTACAATAATAAAATTATTTCAAGTAGTACTTGCTAAATAAATAATTATCAATGCGAAGAATCTTCTATATTTTAACTTAGTGTCACTGTTATAACAAATTTAAAGTGCCATTTTTTTCACAAATTTTACTTTAAATTAAAGTCCTAATCAATAAAATAAGAAATATAATATAAATAAGAGTGAGTCTTTGGAGATAATAGCATTTATATCTATAAGCCACAAATAATTCAAAAATAATCATAATTAATAAACTGTATAGCATTAAGGTCAGTTGCTTTCTTATAAATCCATGATAATTATCCAAAGTATATCCTGAATATCCTGAAAAAATCTTGTTCATAAGTACAATGGAAAAAGCATTTTAATTTTTATTTAAAAATTACAAAAATGAATATAGTTTATAAATAAAAATCTAAATACAAAGTGAAAGACAAAAAATCTTGCATACTGTTACCATATAAGGAAAAAATATAAGTAGGAAACTATTATGAATTTGACACTATTTCTAAGGTTGATATATAGCCCTTTTCAATGACTTTTACCTGCAAAAGAAATACTTTTAAGTTCTGGCCAGGTAAGTCAGTTCGTTAGAGTGCTGTCCCAATGGTTTGATCTCCAGCCAGGGCACATACAAGAATCAACCAATGAATACATAAATAAGTGGAACAAAAAATCGATGCCTCTCTCTCTCTCTCTCTCTCTCTCTCTCTCTCTCTCTCTCTCTCTCTCCCTCCCTCCCTGTCTCTAATCAGTAAATAAAAAAAAAAAAATACTTTTCACTAAAAAAAAAAATATAAAAAAATTCCAGAATGTCTCCGAAGCCTTTTCATTTAAGATGCAAGACTAATCACCTGTATATGTCACCCCCACATTTCAATTCTACGGAATTGTAACAAAAGGTTATCAAAGTTTTACTCTTGGAGAATATGGAGAAAATTCAACATCACCATCTATATAGTATGCCAGGAACACCCTCACTGAACAAGTTGTTTTCTAAGCATATCTTTAATGAATTAATTTCACATTTTATCCATAGCCAAGTTCTTCCTTATAATTTGTTGACTCTGAACTCAGTGTTCCAAGGTCTTAATAAAAAGATAGGTTTTATAATAAGTAGACCCTAAGATGCTCCCAGTGACCTTCAGTTCCTGGTATTTACACTCTTGTGAAATCTCATATCCTTGAGTGTAGGCCAGCCTGGTAACTTGTTTTTTGATGAATAGAATACAGCAAAGGTGACTAGATGTTACTTTCATGTTTAGATGATATAAGATTGTGATTTCCAGCTAGCTAATAGACTCTCCCTTGCTAGCTTTGATGAAGTAAGCTGGTACATTTGCGAGAGACCCACCTGACAAGGAACTGAGGGTAGCCTCCAGCCAACACTCTTCATAGAGCTGAGACCCTCAATCTAACAACCTGCAAGGAATTGAATCCCAGCAACAATGACAGGTGTTGGAAGAAAATTCTTCCCTAGTTGAGCCTTCACAAGAACCTGGGCCATGGGTAACACATGGAATGAAGCCTTGTGAGATATGGCTTCATTCCTATGGCGCGATGTAACATGATTTTCGCCATAAGTTGGAACTCACCTACATAAGCACCTACGTCACTCATATGGAGCACATACACAGCAGTAATGAAGTGAAACAGTAAAAAAAATTAGAAGAAAGATAAAAATTCCTGACCTTTACTTGTGGTAAATGAATAATAAAAAAACATAAAGCACATACGTACATACATCAAAATGACAGAACTTTTTTTTTTATAAATAAATGGGACATGGCGACGCAACCATGAAACAACGTACGTCGAGTCTGACATAACCTGAGGACTTCCTGTACATTATCCTATATAATAAAAGGGTAATATGCAAATTGACCCTAATGGCAGAACAATCAGGGGGTTGCTATGATATGCACTGACCACCAGGGGGCAGACACTCAACACAGGAGTTGCACCCTGGTGGACTGTGCACTCCCACAGGGGGAGCTCTGCTCAGCCACAAGCCAGACTGATGGCTGAGAGTGCAGTGGTGGTGGTGGGAGCCTCTCCTGCTTCCTCAGCAGCACTAAGGATGTCCTGGGGGGAGTGGGCCTAAGCCGTCAGTCGGAGATCCCCCAATGACTCCTGGACTGCCAGAGGGATGTCTGACTGCCAGTTTAGGACTGATCCCCCGGGGAACGGGACTAAGCCGATAGGTAGACATCCCCTGAGGGGTCCCAGACGGTGAGAGTGCACAGGCCAGGTTGATAGACTTCCCCTCTCATTGTATATAATGTCCTAGGAATTAAAAAATATATATATTCTTTTTTTTCAATCTTTGGGGTAATTTCAGAAAAAATAATACATCCCTATTCTTTCAGAAATCAAAATTTTAAATTCAATAGAAAATATAATATGCATAGCTCATTTAAACATTCTGAAATTTAAAAATGTCTCCTAAAGTTTGATTTTTGAGGCCAAAATACTTTTATTTTAATCATATGTTTAAACTAATTACAGGTAGGATTGCCCACGCAACATTAGTGGTGACCTGAATTTCTCTTTTTCTATTTTCATGTAATTTCAAAATCAGTATTCTCACTTGAAATAACGAGTTCTCAAGTATTAGCAGGGATTTATTATACTTGGAGAGGTGTGAGAAGTCATATACATGAATAATTTTTGGCTTAGTTATGTCTTTCTAATCACTAAGTCAACTCTCTTTAGCAATAATAATGAAAGTACTTTTTCAAAAATTCACTAGGTAAAACCAATAAGAGTAAGTCAGATGCATGGTATTGTTTCCTCCTTCTTGCCTTGCTTTATGGTCACTGGATCAAGATGAAACTACAAGAATTCAGCTGATCTACTTAATAGTCTTTTCATGCTAGGTGTAAAGAAAATGGCAAAAAAGAGTAGTCATAAAATGAAGACGTAAAGCCTGGAATGATAACAATATGTCTAGGGCTGAGTTGTTGGTTTGAGTGGTACTTGGGACCAAGCAATGGGTCACGGAGAGAAAGTACAAGTCACTGCTATCAGCAGTAAGAATTAGTGAGAAGAATACTGATTTAAATTGACAGGCAAACTTTCAATTACTGGATAGAGTTTCTAGGTTAGATACATGCAGGATGTCAGAAGTACATACAAACAATTATAAAAGTAAAGATAGAGATACCTACATAAAATGTCAGTTCACTAGAAACTGAAAAATAAGGGGAGAGATTGCAAAGAGGAGATCCTAAAATAATGTAATGGGGGAACCCCTAATAGCTTACTAAAATTATTAAATAATTAAAAGGTAAAGGCATTTTTTAATGGGGTGCTAGAAATGCTATAATATATAATTTGAATCCTGATATTATCTAGAATATAAAAATGGTACAAGTGTAATTTTTGCTAAAAAAGAAAATTCTGTTTTTGTTTACACCTGAGTAAAGTTTCCTTTTTATTTAATGTTTAAACTACGTTTATGTAACCGATCTTTGTTACTTACTGAACTTTCTAAATAGACTGCTAGACTTGGTAAGTCAGTGGCCCCAAATACTAAACGAGTATCTACTATCACTGTCAATGACTTCTTCATCAAACGATATCTTGATGTCTTTGTTGCTAAAACCGTCAAAGCCAGTTTTATGTGCGCCACAATCCAGTCACCACTAAATATCTCCTTCATCAACTTGTCTATCAGTTGCAATGAACTGAATATGTGACTGTGGTAAGTGGCCTGAAAATAAGGTTCAGTATTATACGCTGCTCTAATGGCGTAACCTCAAGTTCTCCTCTCCACTCTGCTCCTGCAGGTCAAGTCCTCTAGCCAAACAATCCTCCTTTTCAAATGGACCGAAGGTGGTTCCCGCTTACCCCTGAGTAGCAGGCTCCAGGACTCTGTCAGCCCACACATTATTCAAATAAGCCAATCATGTGCTCCTGGAACCAGGGTGACATCTCGCCCTCTTGACACTACAAAGCCTGACTCCCTCAGCCCCTGGTTATTCACTCTGTTCTCCAGCACAGGCCTCTGTAGCCCTGCACATTGGTGTCCCTTCCCCCCGGCTGTGATTTTGTGACTAATAAACTGATGCTGATCTCATCTATTCAGAGTTGGCTCTCATGTTGTGGCCATCCCCATACTTCTACGACAGGATTCCCTTCCACACCAATAGGATGAAAAAGTGGTGAATAGAACAATGGCTAATTGTGGCTCAACCAATAAATATTTGAAGGTTTAATCATTTCACATAATAAGAAGACCTAAGTAGTCTTTTTCATGGCTGTTTCAAAGTGTTGACACAATGATTATGGACCTATGCTCTTTCAAGCATTACGAGCTTGAAACCTATGAGATAGGATTAATTTTCCTCATTTTATAAACTAGAAAGCTTAAGCACAGAGAAAGTAAGTAACATTTTCAACGTTCAAACACTAGTAAATTAAAGTCAGTATTCAAACGCAGGCCTATAGTATTCTAAATGCTTCGATGTTTCTGTACAATTAGATGAGGGCCAATAGAATTCCTGATATTATCATGCAGAAACTCATCAATTGGGAGGTCAAATGCACCTTGATCTGGCTTGTAAAATTTATAATTAGAAAATTCTGGAGGAAAAAAAAATATTTTCATTCCCAACAAGAATAAAAATCCTCTTTATGCAGAATCCCAAGAAATATTTCTTTTACCAGAAATGACAACTATTTCTCCTCAATCATTGTCTTCCTTATCCCACACCTCCTTCTCAAGGGCCCATAATCAAATTTTTTAAATGAACCTCCGTCCAAGCCCAAATAGCCTGATTAAAGATGCTGAATGGAGTGTCTCCCTAGAATTTGAAACTAAAACCTAAGGTTTCTAGTCAGTCTCTGGCAGGTCTGTGACCTCTAAAGTCATGTAGAAGGAAGTCTGAGCCATGCCCAGAAAAAGGCAGTCAGCTGAAGCAGAAGGACAAAGCAGATAAAAGGGAGAAACCGAAAGAAATCTTATACCTAAGAAGAATATGGACAGCACAGATAGTGAAGGGCAGGGAGAACAAGATTAAGAGCGAGAAAAGAGAGCAATATTCTTGGTCCCTCATGACTTGCTACTTCCTAGAGTCAGCCTTTCCAAAAGCCATAATGCAATTTACAACATCGGGTCTTTTGCCAGATCATTCCAAGGAATCTCCTTTTAGACTATAACCTAATTTGCTTTATTCTTTTTCTTGAAGGAACCCCACAAGAGAAAACAGAGAACTGCAGTACAAATTGAATTCTGATCTGCAAAAGAAAAGATGAATGAGTTTTGTATTTTTGGAAATACTAATTCTATTTACACTAAAAAAAAAAAATGCATATTGTATTTTAACAGAGATTATACTGATATATTCGCTCAGTGTGCTTATTTTCTATTTCCCAGCTGACATGGGAAAACATCTATGTAGATCGAGCTTACTCACATGTAATCTGGTAATTATAACACCTTAATACAAAGTCTGAAATAAATTACAAAAAGCAATTTCCACAATAATTGGAAAAATGCTCATGCATATTTATTACTATGAGTTCTTAAAAAATAATTATTTTCACATTTCTCCACTCCTTAGAAAGTATGAAATATGTAATAGTGATATGAACACTCCTTTTTATATTCCTTATCACTTCGTTTTCAATCTTTTTCAGCAAAGCAGTCAACTGACACATATAATATTCCAGTATATTTTACACATTGAAAAGTTGCCATATTTTGCACTCAGTTGTGTCAGATTTTCACAGGCTTCCAGATTATTAAGCACATTACTGACAAATGATTTTCGGGAAGCAGTCCATTCACATAAATTGTGTTAGTTTAATAATATAAAATAAGTTTGGGGGAGCAGACTTACTTGGGTTTTTTTTTAACTATTTTCAAGTTCATTTTAAGAAATCAACAGTTATTTAATCCTTTTACTCCTGACATAAATAGTGAAAGGTGGTAGAGATGATTTTTTTAAAAATTGAGACATAAGATCAGGTAATCTTATTATAAACAAACTCCTTACTTTCTCCACTGAAGATATCAGACATCAAGAAATAAAGTAAAAATCAGTTACGTTTTGAGTTGAAATAAATTATGAATCAGTTTTATAGGATAATACAATACTGAATAGAGAGAATTTATTCAAATTGGATGATGAAGGGCATCCTCACTGATCACAACTGCCTGTCTCTACAGCATCATCCTCTGCTGCTCCCAGTCTTTCACTTCACAGCCCTGCTGCTCAGAGTGGCTCAGAGTTCTCTCTGCACAGAGCCTGTTGTTGCAGGCCTGGACCTGTGTGCAGAGCGCACTCTGTCTCAGGGCATTCATCCAGAGCCTTTCTTTAATACATCCCCAGCACTTCCCCAACATGGAAGGTAATGTACTTTTCCTCCATTTCCCCATAATACTCCTTACCTAGCCTTGTCAAATCAGACAATGTGTTATAATAATCTTTCTATGTGCCTATGTCACCTGAATGTCTTAGGTATTTGAAGATATCGGTTATTTCATGCGCAATCTTGTTATCTCCTGCAAGTCCCTGGGCTTCTATTCTGGTACCACAGAAAAATTGCATCCTCACGCCTGTGCTGTATTTCTGGTTTAGTTAACAGCCTATCCCCAAATCTGCTCCCATCTTGAAGAAATAAAAGTACGGCTTCTCGACTGGCCGGTGTGGCTCCATCATGAGTGTTGTCCTATGAACCAGGAAGTCAGGGTTTGACCCCTGGTCAGGGCATATACCTGGGTTGTGGGTTCAATCCCCAGTGGGGGGCATGCAGGAGGCAGCTGATCAATGATTCTCTCTCATCATTGATGTTTCTCTTTCCTTTCTTTTCTGAAATCAATTATATAGCTATATATATAAAAACCTAAGCAACTGAACAACCAAATGACCTGTTGACCGGTCGCTTTGATGCACACTGACCACCAGGGGGCAGGAGCTACACCTGATGGACAGTACGCTCCCACAGCAGGAGCGCTGCTCAGCTGACTGATGGACTCACAGCTCGTGAGCACCACTGCAGCAGTGTGACCCTCTCCCGATTGGGACTGACTGGGTATGAGCCTGCAGCAGGCGCAGTGGGGCCGGGATGAGCAGGAGCGGCAGGCAGGAGCAGCAGGCAGCGTTAGACTGCAGGTTTTGGCCCGATCCCCGCAGGCCATGCCGAGGGACCCCACTGATGTACGAATCCGTGCACCAGTGTTCTAGTATATACTAGAGGTCCTGTGCACAAAATTCGTGCATGGAGAGGGGGTTGTCCCTCAGCCCAGCCTATACCCTCTCCAATATGGGACCCCTCAAGGGATGTCCAACTGCCCGTTTAGGCCCGATCCCACCGGGCAGTCGGACATCCCTCTCACAATACAGGACTGCTGGCTCCCAACTGCTTGCCTGCCTGCCTTTCTGATTGCCCCTAACCGCTTCTGCCTGCCAGCCTGATCATCCCCTAACCACTCTGCTACCAGCCTGTTTGCCCCCAACTTCCCTCCTCTGCCGGCCTGGTCACCCCTAACTGCCCTCTCCTGCAGGGTTGATCACCTCCAACTGCCCTCCCTTGCAGGCCTGGTCCTTCACAACTGCCCTCCCTTGCAGGCTGGGTGCCTCCCAACAACCCTCTCCTGCTGGCCATCTTGTGTCCACATGGGGGCAGGATCTTTGACCACATGGGGGCAGCTATATTGTGTGTTGTAGTGATGATCAATCTGTATATTACTCTTTTATTAGATAGGATAGAGGCCTGGTACAGGGGTGGGGGCCAGCTGGTTTGCCCTGAAGGGTGTCCCGGATCAGGTGGGTGTTCCCTTGGGGCATGGGGCGGCCTGAGCGAGGGGCCTATGGTAGTTTGCAGGTGGGCCACGCCCCCTGGCAACTCAAGTGGAGGCCCTGATATCTGGAATTTATTTTCCTTCTACAATTGAAACTTTGTAGCCTGGAGCGGAGCCAAGCCTGGGGCTCCCTCCAAGTCTGGCAGCCATTTCTGTTGGGGTTATAATTGAAACTTTGTTGCCTTAAGCAGGTGGGCCCGGCCAGTGTGTGCAGAAAGCTTTGCTTCCCCTGTTCCCGGCAGCAACCCTGGCCAGCTCTCTCAAGCTCCATTCTGCCGCCATTTGTTTGAATTTGTTTACCGTCTATAATTGAAACTTTGTAGCTTGAGTGGAGGCTTAGGCCAGGCGGAAAGCTAGGCTTCCTCTGTTACCTAGGAAACCTTGCTCTCTGTGGCTGTAGCCATCTTGATTTGAGTTAATTTGCATGCTCGCTCTGATTGGATGGTGGGAATGGCTTGTGGGCGTGGCTTGTGGGTGTGTCGGAGGTATGGTCAATTTGTATATTTGTCTATTATTAGGTAGGATATATATATATATATATATATATATATATATATATATAATGACTTCTCTCTTGCTGCCTTCACCTATAAATCATACTAGAAGCCCGGTGCACGAAATTCGTGCACGGAGGGGGGTTGTCCCTCAGCCCAGCCTGTACCCTCTCCAATCTGGGACCCTTCAAGGGATGTCCGACTGCCCGTCGGACATCCCTGGGATCGGGCCTAAACGGGCAGTCGGACATCCCTCTCACAATCCAGGACTGCTGGCTCTCAACTGCTTGCCTGCCTGTCTTCCTGATTGCCCCTAACCGCTTCTGCCTGCCAGCCTGATCACCCCCTAACCACTCTGCTGCCAGCCTGTTTGCCCCCAACTTCCCTCCTCTGCTGGCCTGGTCACCCCTAACTGCCCTCTCCTGCAGGGTTGATCACCTCCAACTGCCCTCCCTTGCAGGCCTGGTCCTTCTCAACTGCCCTCCCTTGCAGGCCGGGTGCCTCCCAGCTGCCCTCTCCTGCTGGTCATCTTGTGGTGGCCATCTGTGTCCACATGGGGGCAGGATCTTTGACCACATGGGGGCAGCTATATTGTGTGTTGTAGTGATGATCAATCTGCATAGTACTCTTTTATTAGATAGGATAGAGGCCTGGTACAGGGGTGGGGGCCAGCTGGTTTGCCCTGAAGGGTGTCCCTGATCAGGGTGGGGTTCCCTTGGGGTGTGGGCGGCCTGAGCGAGGGGCCTGTGGTGGTTTGCAGGTGGGCCATGCCCCATGGCAACGCAAGTGGAGGCCCTGGTATCTGGAATTTATTTTCCTTCTACAATTGAAACTTTGTAGCCTGGAGCAGAGCCAAGCCTGGGGCTCCCTTCGAGGCCCACAGCCATTTATGTTGGGGTTATAATTGAAACTTTGTTGCCTTAAGCGGGTGGGCCTGGCCAGGGTGTGCAGAAAGCTTTGCTTCCCCTGTTCCTGGCAGCAACCCTGGCCTGCTCTCTCAAGCTCCATTCTGCCACCATTTGTTTGAATTTGTTTACCTTCTATAATTGAAACTTTGTAGCTTGAGTGGAGGCTTAGGCCTGCAACGGCTGGCAGAAAGCGTGGCTTCCTCTTTTACCTAGGAAACCTTGCTCTCTGTGGCTGTAGCCATCTTGGTTTGGGTTAATTTGCATACCCGCTCTGATTGGATGGTGGACGTGGCTTGTGGGCGTGGCTTTGTTGGTTTGTTGGAAGTATGGTCAATTTGCATATTTGTCTATTATTAGATAGGATATCATATGGATTCATAGGCAGTCATTTCATTCTTTGAGTTACAAGCCAATAACATCATTTATATATATTTACTTATTTATTTGCTAAAATTGTTCCTCCTTAAGCCAAGGGCAGCTCTTTCATGTTGGCCCCGATGTCCTTCTGACATGACACTGTTTATTTGTTTGCTTGTTTGTTTCACCCTTACATATTTTGCTAGTACAAAATACTCCAGTCTCCTTTTAAATGTCCCCTTTCCCAGTTTTAGAATTAAGACTAGTTTCCTATTTTAAAGGATAACATTAGAAACCAGGTCTGAGTATTAGCTGTGATCATCATAATTTCATGTTTCTTTAAACAGATAAATGAATGTTTTATATATGTTAATTTATGTTATGTATATATTTCTTAGTTTTGTCTGATATATAGATACCTTTCCTGGATAACTGGAGTTCTTCTGTTTCTTGACCAATTGGAACTTTTGCTATCTTGTGTTATTCCAGCTTTCTCAACAAGGCACTTTAACATACCTAATCCTGGAATTATTTCTGCTTTTTGACAATTACCAATCCAGAGTAGTTCTCAATTCTTTGATTCTTTCCTAAAGTCACCTTACACAAGAACGAACTCTAAAATCAGCTTCTTTAAGCACCTTCTCATTGAGATACTTCATGGTTTTCCAAAGGGAGCCATCTCCTTGATGTTGTGAGCATCAGCAAACCTGACTTTATGTAGAGCTTTATTCCTGGTATAATCTGATAGTTAGGCCTCAACTGATGCAGCATAGAGATATGGTGGGAGTTAATTAGGGTAATAAAAAAAATACTTTAGCATTATGACTACTATATGATAAACACTCATATTTAAATATAACTAACTTTAAACAGTGTATTTGAGGGAAGCAGCTGTATTCTATTCATTTTGTATCTGTTGTAAAATAACATGCTCAGAAAGTAATAAATGTTCAATGAGCATTTGTTGAATAAAAAGATCAAATTCTAATAGTTAAACATTGCTAATTAAAAGATATATAAATTATAAAAGAACATGGAACATAAAATCATGAAATAAGATGTAATTTAATCTTTAAAATGATGATGAAGAGTATCTAGATGTTTTAACCAATATCACTCCAAGTACACACTATTGAACAGATATTTTGCATTTCTTATTAGATGATATATTGAAAGGATACTGGATATAGCTCTATGCTATAGGGTCCCTGGAGAATTGTTTTCTAACTCACCCTCCCACATCAAGTTTCTATTCCATATTAGATCACTAATCTCTTCCAAGACCCACAACCTATAAGCAAATTGGTTTCCTTGGAGGATCTAAATGGCTTTATACCAATGCAAGTTATAGCACAAATTTTGGCAAACTTATTTCTGGAACCAGCATTTTTTTCTCTAGATTCCATACTATCATTACATTTGTTAGGTTAAACAACTTTTGACCGTTGGGATTGCATTTGGTACACTAGAGCAGACTTCCTCTATTAAACTAATGATGCACTAAATGGCACGCTGATGACCCAAAAGAATAAATGTGTCTCCTTGAGAACAGACTTCTAACCAGGGAGAAACTTGGACATTAGGGAAAAAGATGGCTCATTAATGTTCAACCATCAGGTAGATCTTCAATAACCTAAGAATCCAGAAGGTGTCTTTAAGTAGTGAAGTATTAATATTCCATTTAAACATTGATAAGGCCCATCTTGTCTGTTCATTAAAGCACTGTTTCTACTAAGTAAATAGAAAAGAAGTAAATTTCCAGGGTACTCCTGTCAATTGATTAGGTTGTAGACTGATTTACTAGGATTATATTTAATTAAAGGCTTATTTGGTTTTAATGAGACGTTTGTAAATACTAATTTGCTTTTGCAATTCTTTTCACCTCAAAATCTCTCTGTATAAAAATAAGGTCAGTTTTTTCTGGCTTTGAAAAATTATACCCATATACATATATTTAACATTTGTAGTTACATTGCATAAAACTGTAATAAATATTTTTGTTTACATTAGAGGTTTTGTTTTAATTTTTCATTTATGGAGGTAGACAGATTAATGGGGTTGTAATAATACCAATCAGGTCATTTTAAAACTTTCCATTGGGAAAACCAAGATGGCGGCATAGGTTAAGCACCTAACCTGCAGCCGGGCACAACAATTTCAAAAATACAACTAGAGGTCAGAACGGACATCGTCCAGAACCACAGGAAAGTTGGTGGACTGAAATGACCACAGCTGGGGAGAAGGAGAAGGCCACGGGGACAGTCGGGGAAGCCGTAAAAGCCTGAGGTATGGAGAAACGGGCGGAGACACGAGCACATGCGCCTGCGGGGAGGATGGAACCGGAGAGGAGGGGGCGGCTGATGACCTGGCCGGCGTTCACTGGCAGGAAGGAGATAAAGGCTCCCGAGTGCGCTGAGCGCCGGCTCCGATTGCACTGAACCCCATTCCGGGCGAAACCCTGGGAAACTCACTCACTTTCGCAACTCCCCCGCCCCCGCAGGCCGCCCGGCCCGGGACGCTGGGGACGCCGCCGCAGCGGCGGCGCCCGGAGCCCGGCGGCCTCCCAGCACCCGTCCCCGCCGCGCAGCCCCCGCGCGCCTGGTGCCGCGGGCCGCGCGCCCCGCACACCGGACGGAGGCCCGGGCGCCCTCTCCGTGCACCTCCCGGAGGCGCTAGACTTCAGTAGAGTTGACTGAATTCAAGGGATTAAGAAGTATAAGTTGGGGGGACGCCGCGGCGGCGACGTCCGGAATGCGGCGATGGCGGTGCCTGGAGCTCGGCGGCCGCCCAGCGCCCGTCCCAGCCGCGCGGCCCTCGCGCGCCTGGTTCCGCGGGACGCGCGCACCGCGCACCGGACGGAGGCCCAGGCGCCCTTTCCATGCACCTCCCGGCGGCGCTAGACTTCAGTAGAGTTGACTGAAATGAAGGGATTAAGAAGTACAAATTGAGAAGTTTGAAAAAGATAGCGGCGGAGGTTAAAGGCTGTTCTGTTGCCTCGCACCCAGCGAAATCGGAGGGGATGAGGTGTGGAGGTGAGTGGGTCTGGCTGGTGGCGGGGGAAAGGGGCTTTTGTTCCAAACCTAAGGGAGATTAGCTCTCCATCACCCTGAAACCCATCTTCTGGCGAACCCCGGGAGACCCAGATGCCTGCGGGGAGAGGCGGGACTCTTGCGGAGGTGCGCCCAGCAATCAGTGTTTGCTGCTCTGGAGTGCGGAACGAGGGGACTTAGATACGTGGAAGGCAGAAGGACCAGACTCACAGACATCGCGGCTCGCCACACCATAGCCTGTTGGCGCCCTGAGACCCCGCCCCGCCCTGGGACCCGCCCTGCACATTTTGAAGACCTGCCCCGCAAGTCTTGCAGGCACACCTGCGCCCCAAGCAACGGCTTATACATGTGGGTGGCCTGCCCTCTGGCAGCGGACCAGATGATCTGCTGTTCTAGTCGGACTGCTCCAGGGCCACTCAGACAGGAGGAAGAAACTACAGTTTTTGCTGTAATCCTTGCTGAGTGCCTAAGGCAGTAGCTGATCTACACCCCATTGGAGACCCAGAAACGAGGGCATCTAGTGGTCTGAGGGAGATGACACCAGATTTCAACCACGTGCATAAGGGACACATTCAACGGGAATATTCAGTGAGTGCCAAAGCTTTGCTGCACCAAGACTCGGCCCATAAACGTGTCTCCTGCACAGCAACTCTTCCTTTATAGACAAAGAGAGCCCCCCCAGTGACACCAACAACAATCAAGACTTAACTATACAAAGGAGGACCAAGATGGAGGCATAGGGCGGAAGCCTGATTGTTGCCTACCACAACAACTTTGAGACTACGACAAGAGAGCAGAGCAGACACCATCCAAGACCACCATAGGGCTGGCTGAGTAGATGCTATACAACTAGAATAAAAGAGGGGTATGTGGGATGATGCTGATGCCGGTGACCCAAAGACCACACTTTAAGAACTACGGCTCAGGCGACACAAAAGAACTATGGCTCAGGCGATACAACAGCGGCCTGGAACGTGCTCGGCACAGTTCCCCCAGCGGTCTCTGGCTGAGGGGATGGCTCCACTGGCAGCCAAGCACGGACAGACGAGCCCCTATGAGACATGGGGTGGGAGACTCCGCGCTTGCTGACCTCTGAGTCCGTCAAGAATCTCAACGCCCCGGAAGCGGCCAGGTGCGCATGCTCGGCGACCGGCCACCGATGCAGACCCAAGGGCCGACGCAGCGACGCCAGACTGGCCCACCGCCATGCACCGGGTGCACCGGAGCTTCGCCGAACCGCCGCCCGACGAGTTCTGCAGCAGCCATACTGGAGCTCTGGAAGGATGGCCAGGGGAATTGCTGAGGGGGGATTGACCGACAGGAATTGGGATCGGGAAGACGGGGCCCCGCTGAGACCCGGGTGCGGGCGGGGTTGCGCGCCTCTGGACTCGGGTGTGGTCACACGCCTCTGGGTATAAGTGAGGCCTCACGTCCCTGGGTCTAGGTGAGGCCACATGCCCCTGGGTCCAGGTGAGGCCGGACTCCGGGTCCGGGTGAGGCCAAGTGCCCCTGGACCCGGATGATGCTGGATCCCATGCCCGGGCGAGGCCAAGCGCCCCTGGGTCTGGGAGAGCCCACACACCCCTGGGTCCAGGCGAGACCATGTGTCCCTGGATCCGGGTGAGGCCGCGTGCACCTAGGCCCGGGTGAGCCCAAGTGGCCCTGGGTCTGGGAGAGGCCAAGCGTCCCTGGGTCCGGGTGAGACCATGTGTCCCTGGATCCGGGTGAGGCCTCGTGCACCTAGGCCCGGGTGAGGCCACGTGCCCCTGGGTCTGGGAGAGGCCAAGCGTCCCTGGGTCCGGGCGAGACCATGCGTCCCTGGATCCGGATGAGGCCTCGTGCACCTAGGCCCGGGTGAGCCCAAGTGGCCCTGGGTCTGGGAGAGGCCAAGCGTCCCTGGGTCCGGGTGAGACCATGTGTCCCTGGATCCGGGTGAGGCCTCGTGCACCTAGGCCCGGGTGAGCCCAAGTGGCCCTGGGTCTGGGAGAGGCCAAGCGTCCCTGGGTCCGGGTGAGACCATGTGTCCCTGGATCCGGATGAGGCCTCGTGCACCTAGGCCCGGGCGAGCCCAAGTGGCCCTGGGTCTGGGAGAGGCCAAGCGTCCCTGGGTCCGGGCGAGACCATGCGTCCCAGGATCCGGGTGAGGCCTCGTGCACATAGGCCCGGGTGAGCCCAAGTGGCCCTGGGTCGGGGAGAGGCCAAGCGTCCCTGGGTCCGGGTGAGACCATGTGTCCCTGGATCTGGGTGAGGCCTCGTGCACCTAGGCCCGGGTGAGCCCAAGTGGCCCTGGGTCGGGGAGAGGCCAAGCGTCCCTGGGTCCGGGTGAGACCATGTGTCCCAGGATCCGGGTGAGGCCTCGTGCACCTAGGCCCGGATGAGCCCAAGTGGCCCTGGGTCTGGGAGAGGCCAAGCATCCCTGGGTCCGGGTGAGACCATGTGTCCCTGGATCCGGGTGAGGCCTCGTGCACCTAGGCCCGGGTGAGCCCAAGTGGCCCTGGGTCTGGGAGAGGCCAAGCGTCCCTGGGTCCGGGTGAGACCATGCGTCCCTGGATCCGGTTGAGGCCTCGTGCACCTAGGCCCGGGTGAGCCCAAGTGGCCCTGGGTCTGGGAGAGGCTAAGCGTCCCTGGGTCCGGGTGAGACCATGTGTCCCTGGATCTCGGTGAGGCCTCGTGCACCTAGGCTCGGGTGAGCCCAAGTGGCCCTGGGTCTGGGAGTGGCCAAACGTTCCTGGGTCTGGGTGAGACCATGTGTCCCTGGATCCGGGTCAGGCCTCGTGCACCTAGGCCTGGGTGAGCCCAAGTGGCCCTGGGTCTGGGAGAGGCCAAGCGTCCCTGGGTCCGGGTGAGACCATGCGTCCCTGGATCCGGATCAGGCCTCGTGCACCTAGGCCCGGGTGAGCCCAAGTGGCCCTGGGTCTGGGAGAGGCTAAGCGTCCCTGGGTCCGGGTGAGACCATGTGTCCCTGGATCTGGGTGAGGCCTCGTGCACCTAGGCCCGGGTGAGCCCAAGTGGCCCTGGGTCTGGGAGAGGCTAAGCGTCCCTGGGTCCGGGTGAGACCATGTGTCCCTGGATCCGGGTGAGGCCTCGTGCACCTAGGCCCGGGTGAGCCCAAGTGGCCCTGGGTCTGGGAGAGGCCAAGCGTCCCTGGGTCCGGGTGAGACCATGCGTCCCTGGATCCGGATGAGGCCTCGTGCACCTAGGCCCGGGTGAGCCCAAGTGGCCCTGGGTCTGGGAGAGGCTAAGCGTCCCTGGGTCCGGGTGAGACCATGTGTCCCTGGATCTGGGTGAGGCCTCGTGCACCTAGGCCCGGGTGAGCCCAAGTGGCCCTGGGTCTGGGAGTGGCCAAACGTTCCTGGGTCTGGGTGAGACCATGTGTCCCTGGATCCGGGTGAGGCCTCTTGCACCTAGGCCCGGGTGAGCCCAAGTGGCCCTGGGTCTGGGAGAGGCCAAACGTCCCTGGGTCCGGGTGAGACCATGCGTCCCTGGATCCGGATGAGGCCTCGTGCACCTAGGCCCGGGTGAGCCCAAGTGGCCCTGGGTCTGGGAGAGGCTAAGCGTCCCTGGGTCCGGGTGAGACCATGTGTCCCTGGATCTGGGTGAGGCCTCGTGCACCTAGGCCCGGGTGAGCCCAAGTGGCCCTGGGTCTGGGAGTGGCCAAACGTTCCTGGGTCCGGGTGAGACCATGTGTCCCTGGATCCGGGTGAGGCCTCGTGCACCTAGGTCCGGGTGAGCCCAAGTGGCCCTGGGTCTGGGAGAGGCCAAGCGTCCCTGGGTCCGGGAGAGACCATGTGTCCCTGGATCCAGGTGAGGCCTTGTGCAACTAAGCCCGGGTGAGGCCACGTGCCCCTGGGTCTGGGAGTGGCCAAGCGTCCCTGGGTACGGGTGAAGCCAGATCCTGGGTCCGGGTGAGGCCGTGCGCCCCTGGATCCATCCGGGTGAGGCTGGGTCCCAGGCCCGGGTGAGACCACGCGCCCCTTGGGTATGGGTGAGGCCACGTGCCCCTTAGTCCGGGTGACGCCGTGCCCCTGGGTTCGGCCGAGACCAAACCAGAAGGAGTCGGACCTCCATTACCACCTTTTGTCCACCATCCAGAGCTGAGGGGTCAGTGCTGACATGTACACATAAGGAACTACTGGACATCGAAATTGGGTCTCAAAAGAACTGTTGGTCCAGGGGGAAGCTCGCTACAGATTGATTCATTTGCCTGTCAGCATAAATATTACGATAATGCTTGGGGTTGTGTTGAGGGTGTAGAGTATGGTTAGGAGGGTACATGGAGAGCAACTTGGGGTCAATGGAGGGTGTTTGGGGTGTGTATTGAGGGTAGATGGAGGATGATTTGAAAGTGCTTTTGGGAGGTTAATGGTTTCAGGGCCTATTGCAGATCATTTGGGGGAACAAGTTGGGGGTAGTGGTTCGATTCCGGCCAAGGGCACATGCCTGGGTTGCGGGCTCGTCTCACATTCAGTTCTTATTAGTATATATCTAGTGACATATGATCTCGTTCATCTAGAGGAAATGATGAATAACATAGACTGAGGAACAAGAACAGAACCAGAAGCAAGGAGGCATCGATCGGACTATTGGGCCTCAGAGGGAGGATAGGGGAGGGGAGGGGGAGGGTGGGGGGAGGGGGAGAGTTCAACCAAAGGACCTGTATGCATGCATATAAGCCTATCCAACGGTTAAGTTCAACAGGGGATTGGGGCATGCGTGGGGAGAGGGGTGGGATGGGAATGGGGGGATGAGGACAAATATGTGACACCTTAATCAATAAAGAAATTAAAAAATAATAATAATAAATAAATAAAAAAAAAATAAAAATAAAATAAAAAAAAAAAAAAAGAGTAAAACTTTCCATTGTATTAGCACAGGACCAAAATCTGAAGTGAAAAGTGGTGATGGAGTTTGGGAGTAGCATGCTCTTACCCAGCAAATCCGAGAAGCTAGAAAGAGTAAAAGACCTTGAACTCTTGGTTTCTTGTTCAGTAGTGAGGCAGGTGAAAGAAAAGGAAAGTTTTTACTATGTTTCAAATATGAAGACAACTGCCTTTACCTGTTATGATCTAAGTGGCATGTTTTTATGCTGGTGATAGATATGGCTTATTCATATACTCTCTTACTTGACCTCTCCTTCCTACCCTACTCTCCAATAAACAAGAAACATCTATAATAAAAAAAAAAAAAAAAAAAATAATACCAATCAATAAGAATGTATAATCTAACTAAACTATTTATTTATTTAACTTTTCATTTGTAATTATAGATCAACAGAAATTTGCAAATATAGCATAAAGATACTCTGTACCCTTCACCCATATTCCCCCAATGATAATATATTACTGTCATAAAATATCAAAACCAGGAAATTGAAATTGGTAGCCATTAACTACCAATATTTAATTCCACTAGTTTTTAAAAAATGTGCACTATTTCTTGTGTTTCTGTGTGTATGTATAAATAATTGTATTCACTTCTGTGCCACGTGAAGTATTGTGTAATCACACCTAAAACTTCTTTTGAGAAGAGAAGTGTAGTGAGATTCAATTTGATATTAAAATTATTATGCTAAGACTATATCTCAAGCAATGAGCACTGTGGACAATTAGTAAAAAATTATCTTGTAGCATAACATTAAAATAAGAATTTAATTACTAGTATATGGTTAATATGTTACAGGAAGAATATGCTTGAAAAATGTCTCATAAATATGATAAAAACAAAAATTAATAATAAAATAAAATTTTCTGTATATATACATAAAATCAGGAAAGGTTTTATTAATAATGTCTAATATTTATTTAAAGTACAAAGTTTTCAGTGACAAATTATTTTATAATTTTTAATAAGCTATATTTTTAGAGCAGTTTCAGCTTCACAGGAAAGTTGAGCAGAAGGTAAGAGATTTTCCATATACCTCCTGATCCCACATGTGCATAGCCTCTCCCATTATCAACATCTCCCGCCAGATGGTATATTTGTTACAATTGTTGCACCTACATTGGCACATCATTAACACCCATAGTCCATAGCTTGCATTAGACTTTATTCCTGGTATTAGTATACATTCTATGGGTTTGGAAAAATGTATAATGACATGTATTTACCATTTTAAAATTATATAGAATAGTTTCACTGCCTTAAAAATACTCTGCTCTTTGCCTATTCATTCCTCCCTTCCTAACTCAAACCCCCACACCCTAGCAACCACTGACCTTATTGTCTCCACAGTTTTCCCTTTCAAAAAAATCTAGAAGAACTTATGTTTAGCCATAATTTTAGATGAAATACCAAAGTTGATAAACTGGACTTCTTTAAAATTAAAGTGTTCTACTCTGCAAAAGACACTGTCAAGAGAATGATAAGACAAACCATAGACTGAGAGAAAATATTTTCAAAAGACACATCTGATAAAGGACTATTATCAAATAGATACAGAATCCTAAAACTCAACAATAGGAACACACACACACACACACACACACACACACATTTAAAAATAGGACAAAGACCATAACAGACACCTCACTAACGAAGATATACAGATATCAAATAAGCATGGGAAAAGTTGTTCCACATTATAGGTCATCAGGGAAATGCAAATTAAAACACTGAGATGCCACTACGCACATATTAAAATGGCCCAAATTTGAAACACTGACAGCACCAAAAGCTGATGACGATGTGGAACAACCGGTGCTCTCATTCATTTCTGGTGGGGATGCAAATGGTACAGCCACTTTGGTAGACACTTTGATGGTTTCTTATAAAACTAAACAGAAGTCAACCACACAATCTAACAATTGTACCCTTTGGTATTTACCCAAAGGAGTAAAAAGCTTATATCCAGACACACACACACACCAAAAACAAAACAAAACAAAAACCAACCACAAGGATATTTATAGAAGGTTTATTATAATTTCCAAAGTGTAAAAACAACCAAGATGCCCTTGGTGAGTAGATGAATAAACTGTAAATGGATTAATAAATAATGGTACATCCAGACAATGGAATATTATTTAGCACTAAAAAGAAACGAGCTCTCAATCTATAAAAAGACATAAAGAATCTTTAATGTGGTGATCATTGAGCTCCCATGGGGGAATGCTGCTTAGCCAGAAGCTGGGCTCAGGGCTGGCGAGCGCAGCGACGATGGCGGGAGGTAAGGAGTGAGGGGGTCCCAGACTGCGAGAGCCCTGGACTGCGAGAGGGATGTCTGACTAGGGAGCAGGCGTAGGCGCACATCCCCCGAGAGGTCCCAGACTGCGAGAGGGTACAGGCTGGGCAGAATGTTGTGCACTGGGCCTCTAGTACTTTTATAATTGTATAAGATCATATATAATATTTAAATTCCTGTCAGAAGAAACTAGTAGAAGTAAATGAGGTTCTCTAAATAATAGCTTTGGAGACAAAGCACATATAGTATCCAAAAATCAAAGTGAAAAAGAACAATCAAATTAATAATGAAAGATACAGATCTTGTTCATTGGTTGAGACTAGATAAAACATTTGTGTTGGCGCACACACACACACACACACACACACACACAAAGATGATATCTGGAACCCAAAGCTAAAAGAAAATATGTTTATGTGAGAACCTAAGAAAAGTGATTCTTGGAATGCAAGTCACCTGAAGAATAGTATAAATGAGAACATGGGAAACATCAATCACTCAAATCTCTAGAATTCTACAATCGTTGAATTTTTTTGGGGGAAGGGATCATCAGGTCTGAGAATAAACAACTCCAAAGTAGATAAAGAGTAAATAAATGTGTGTTTTTTTTAGAATTTATTTTAGAAGTTATGGATATATGTGGGTATCAACTAAAATATGGAAAAAACAACAAAACTCCACCTTCCCCAATTGTTCATACTTGATGACTACAAGATGCTCTTGACTGGAACTAATTAAAATATATATATATGCCAACAGACTAACAGCTAAACCTATAACATTATAGAAGAAGAGAATTTCCTTAGAAGGGTCATTAAAATGAGAATATTTTGGAAAGCTACATAATCAGGCATCATAATCCAGGTGAACAAGAAGTTAGACAACTCAGTGGAGTAAGACAAAACCAATATTTATAGAAATATTTTTTTTGCATGACCTTTTTATATTTCCTAGCTTTCTTATTTTTTTTACCATAAGTAAATTTGATTATTTATGTTATAGCTGGATATTCCTTTACTTTTTACCTTTTATCAGGAATAAAGAAATTAAAAAAAATTTAACATGTAGTTGGGAAGTATTAGTTAACTTTAGGAAAAACAAGTATTAAAGAGTAAAAGTGAAGATTTTTTCTCTAATTGTAGTGAGATTATTATGATCATTGTCTTTAGAGAAAGAAAAAAGGTATATTTATATTGTGACAGTATAGTTAATGAAATGTACATGTGACCACACAAAATTTGGCAGCATGGTTCAGAACAGGCTATGTTGAAGGAAACTATAACCCATCTGAACTTCTATCAAACCTATTCATTGATAGAAATGTAAAAGAAACTGTATTCATTTTTATATGGCTGCATAACAAATTATCACAATCTTGGCTTAAAACAACAAACATTTATTAACCTACCATTTTATGAGTCATGCATTTCAATGAGAATTATCTGAGTTATCTGCTCAGTGTCTTATAGCCTGAAGTTAAGATAGTGGCTGAGGCCCTCTCTTAAACTCATTGGTTGTCTGCAGAATTAATTTTCTGTGGTTGTAAAACTAAAGTCCTTTATTCTGTCTAGCTATCTGCTGGGACCTACTCTCAGCAACTAGAGGCCACCTTGAGTTCCTCAACATGTGCCCTCTCCTCTCAAAATATGGCAGTTTGCTTTGTCTTCCAGACCTGTAGGAAAGCATGCTTTGCTCTTTATTAAAGGGTATATTGGATTAGTTCAGGCCCAACTAGGGTAACCTCTCTCTGATAAATTCAGAGTTAATTAATTAATGCTATTTCATCATATTCATTGGCACTACCCACACTCAAGGGGTGATGCTTATACAGAGTATGTATACAATGGGGTGGAATTCTTGGGGACAACTTAGAATTCTGCCTACTATAATCACAGAGAGAAAAAAATAGAGACAATCTATAATAATAAAAGTGTAATATGCTAATTAGACCAGACAGCCGAACAACCTTCCGGATGTCATTCTGGATGTCCTTCTGTACTAAGCAGCAGTGGCAGTGGCCGAGACAGAGGCGGTTAGAGGCGATCAGGCAGGCAGGCAAGCAGTTAGGGGTGATCAGGCAGGCAGGCAAGTGGTTAGGGCTGATCAGGCAGGCAGGCAGGCAGTCAGGTGATCAGTTAGGAGCCAGTGGTCCCAGATTGTGAGAGGGATATCCAACTACCAGTATAGGCCTGATCCCACAAGGATCCCTGCAGGATTGGGCCTAAACTGGCAGTCGACATCCCCCAAGGGTTCCTGGATTGTGAGAAGGTACAGGCCGGGCTGAGGGCCCATCCCCCCATGCACAAATTTCATGCACCGGCCCTCTGGTAGAATGTTAAAGAAATGGTTGAAGTGATACCACAGCACTGAATCAGACAATCTCTCTTTTCCCACATGATGCAAAGTGGTATAAGGAATAAAAATGAAATGCCTATAAGTGTTGCAAATCCATTTAAGCGTAAATTGTACAGCTATTTAAAACATACTTTCAGATAATATTTATGATGTGGAAACATACACAGGTTATAATGTCAAGTATAATATAATTTTTAAAAATAGCTTTTACTGTAAATGTTAGTGGTGGGTATAGCTGGGAAATTAAAAATTCTGAGAATGCCTCCTCTTCTTTGTACTATTTTGTGTGTGCTCCAAGTTTTCCAAGATAATAAATTATTTCTGTAATTAGAAAAATGTAAACATTATAAAAGTAAATTCCATGTATTTTAACAAAAATAGTCATTTTTTGGGAGATATGTCACACATAATGTAAAAAAATTGGGCAGAAAACTTTGCCAGTAAATTATACAAAATAAAGGTGTAAACATTGACATAGCAATAAGCATGAGACTGAGTTATTAGAATCCTTAAAAGAGTCTAGAATCTTTATATTTGAAAATTGCCTCAACTTGGCAAAGCAAGTAACTATAGACTTATAAATAGAAATTCGATTTAAAAATCATTACATTCAATAGAAAAGAAAACCATTTTCATATGAAGTTTTAGATGAATCAATAATTTATAGGGGAGACAATTTTTAAATTAATTTTTTTTGTTATTGAAGAAACTCTGATAGAATATATAAACAGAAATTTTGAATTATGTTTAAATCACAAAGCCAATTTTGGTTTCTCATATGACCTCTACAAGTTACAGGAAATGTCAGAGGGAACATTAAAATGTTATTGTATAAATTTGCATATGAAATTAAATTCAGACTTGCACAAAGCTAATCTGAATTGAGTTAAATATTTTAGAATAAATATTTCTTGAGAATTATCAACTCTAGGTGTTTTAAAAATTATATTTCTAAATAATTTATCAGAAAAATTTCCCAATGCTGTAACAGCCTATAAAATACTCTAAGTCTAGTAAAAGTTGTACCAGTAGAAAAATCTTTTTCTAAATGAAAGTTATCAAAAATTACTTGCAATATTTTATTTACCAAGAATGAGTGATGTTGCTTTTAATAACATTGATTGAAAATGAATATTGCTAAAAATATAAATTGTTATGATTTGGAAAGATGCACAGGGTATAATGTCAAGTATAATATGAAATTTTCATAATAGCAGAAAAGTGAGTCAAAAAATCATAGGATAAATCAAGAGATCACCTTAGTAAATTATTATTATTTATGTTATTAAAATTATGATACCAAAAATATTTCTTTTTCCAATTTTTAATTTTTATCATATTATTGCAAATTAGCAATAATACACCTATCATGTATTTAAAAGTAAAATAATTTTGTGGGAAATATTTTTATATTTTAGCAACTTTAATGGCACTTTTTACCTGCTTTGGGAACAAAGAGCCTTGCATTTTTATTTTATGTTTGGCATAGCAGTATATGTAACCAGCCCTGTCCATGGTTTATGGTCTATCACTACCATCTCACCTAATAATAGACAAACATGTAAAGTGACCATACCTCTGCTACGCCCACAGCCAATCAGAGTAAGTATGCAAATTATAAGGCCAAAGATGGCCGCAGCCCAGTTGCTCCAGGCGCAGATTGGCCAGGCAGGGCAGGACGCCTGCTATGAGAGGAAGGACGGGGGGCAAAGGGATCTACAGGAGCGGAGTGCCACAGCGAAGACAAGACTGCACACTCCAGAGTCTGCAGCAAAGACGAAAGAGGCAGACTCGGGCCAGAGCGAAGGCCTGGGTCCTGGGTGCTGGAGGAAAACTGGTGCTGGAAGCCAAGGGAAGGAAGGCCTATTGCATGAATCTCTTTGTACAACGGGCCTCTAGTTATTTATATTGATGCTCACATTTTTCAAAATGTAGTCAGTGGGAGTCCTTCAAAGCAGGCTTCTGTATCCTTTGATATGTCCACTATAGTCACATACACTGTGCACCCTGAAGACAAAATAAGGATTCTTGGTGGCTAACTGGGCTCAAATCAGTAAATAAAAAATCAGAGACTAGCAGACATTTCCACACTGGAGTCTACTCTTCGCAGAGAAGCCTTTCTGTTAAACTGTCTGTCTCTGTCCTTACCTCCCTGCCTCTGAGTTGAACTGCTTGCCTTTGCGCTGAACTGCCTGCACTGTTTCTGCCATCTGAACCAGTCCTTATGAAGGTCTTCTGGAATCCTACTTCAACCAATAGGATTGAGGCTTTCCCCTTCCAATCAGAGCTAGCAGCTCTGACCAATTAGAGCAGCTCTATTCTGACCAATCAGGACAGTGCCTTTGGACCAAACTGTGAAGATTCTGAGTCCTCATTTGAATGAGAATGAACCAATTAGATAGAGACCAGGGCTGGGGACTTCTGTCCATATAACCTAGCTCCCCTCTGGCTCAGAAAGCATACTTTCCAAAACAGAAGATCAAAGACTCTGTTTCCCTGGCTGGAGCTGAAACACTCAAGAGTCTCACCAGAGTAGAGCAGAGGGAACCATCATGGAGCAGAGCTGCCTGGATAAATAACAGCCTGGTCCCAGGGTCTCCTGGCCCTGGGGCAACCTAACGATGGTGCAATAACATCAGTGAGCTGTTCTATAGCAGTGTTGTTTTCACAGCATGCTGTATTACAATTGAGCTGTTTGCACTAAAGTTTCCTTCATTACACCCAAAAATGGGGATTCCTGTTTACATCTGAATTGCCAACAACCATGGGGTGACAACACAGAAACAAAATGTATTAGCGGTAGCCTAGGACTGGTCCTGAGGAGATAACAGGAATGATTGCTAATAAGTAGGGGCTTCTAATTTGGGGTGATGAACATATTCTAGAAATAGATGTGATGGTTACACATCTCTGTAAACATACTAGAGACCTACTGACTTACACACTTTAAAATGGAAAATATATAGTTTGTGCATTATATTTTAATAAAGTTATAAAAAGTCAACTTGGTACTTGGTAAGATTAATTGCTCAATCCTATCTAATAAACCTATCTAATAAAAGAGTAATATGCAAATTAACCATAACTCTGCTACACCCACAAGCCATGCCCACCAGCCAATCAGGAGTGAGTATGAAAACTAACCCAACCAAGATGGCTGTGGCCACAGAGTGAACAGGAGGCTTGGGTTTCTCCGGCAATGAAGGAAGCCAAGCTTTCCACACACCCTGGCAGGCCCAGGCCTCTACTCAAGGCTACAAAGTTTCAATTATAGAAGTTAAATAAATCCCAACAAAAATGGCTGCGGCCATGGAGCAAACAGGAGGCTTGGCTCCGCTCAAGTCTACAAAGTTTCCATTATAAAAGATAAATAAATCCTAGATACCAGGGCCTCCGCTTGGGTCATCGGAGGGCGTGGCCAGCCTGCAAACCACCACAGGCCCCTCACCCAGGCTGCCCCACTCCCCAAGGGAACCCCCACCCTGATCCGGGACACCCTTCAGGGCAAACCAGCTGGCCCCAACCCGTGCACCAGGACTCTATACTATCTAATAAAAAAGTGATATGCAAATTGACCATCACTCCAACACACAAGATGGCTGCCCCCATGTGGACATAAGATGATCAGGAGGAGAGGGCAGTTGGGAGGGACCAGGCCTGCAGGGGAGGGCAGTTAGGGGTGACCAGGTTGGCAGAGAAGGGAAGTTGGGGGTGACCTGGCCTGCAGGGGAGAGCAATTAGGGGTGACTAGGCCTCCAGGGGAGGGCAGGTAGGGGAGCATTTAGGCATCAATCAGGCTGTCAGGGGAGTGGTTAGGGGTGATCAGGCTGGTAGGCAGAAGTGGTTAGGTGCAATCAGGAAGGCAGGCAGGCAAGCAGTTGGGAGCCAGCAGTCCTGGATTATGAGAGGGATGTCCAACTGCCCGTTAGGCCCGATCCTAGTAGGCATGCCTCTCACAATCCAGGATCGGGCCTAAATGGGCAGTTGGACACCCCTCGAGGGGTCCCAGATTGGAGAGGGTGCAAGCTGGGCTGAGGGACACACACACCTGTGCACGAATTTTGTGCACCGGGCCTTTAGTATTATAATAAAATATCTTCTTAGTTCCATTTTTCCACAAGGCCTCTGCACTCTCAGTATGCATGCTCTCCTCACTCCATTGTGGCTTCAACACACTGCTCTGTCTTACTATAAATCTTGGGTGTACATTCTCTACCCCTGTGTATCAAAATATAGTAATATTTTCAGGTGTTTATTTCACCTATCCTGATGGGTCCTCTGGATCATGTCATGATAAAGACAATGGTATTTGAGCTATAAATTCTTCACTGTGAAACTATGAGTTGGTGCTAATATCTACAACATAACACCTCAATAGCTATTCTAACTTTACCTATTTTCTCCATCCTACCTAATAAAAGAGTAATATGCAAATTGACCCTAACTCTGATACACCCACAAGCCACTCCCACAAGTCACACACACCAGCCTATCAGGAGCAGATAAACCCAACCAAGATGGCTACAGCCACAGAGAGCAAGATTTCCCAGGCAACGGAAGAAGCCAAGCTTTCCGCCTGCCCTTGCCGGCCTGAGCCTCCACTCAAGCTACAAAGTTTCAATTATAGAAGGTAGCCATGGAGCTGGAGAGAGCAGGCCAGGGTTGCCCCCAGCACCAGAGGAAGCCAAGCTTTCCACCTGCCCTGGCTGGCCTAGGCCTCCACTCCAGGCTACAAAGTTTCAATTATAGAAGGTGAATTAACCCCAACAGAAATGGCTGCTGGCCACGAAGTTTCAATTGTAGAAGGTAAATAAATTCCAGATACCAGGGCCTCCGCTTGGGTTGCCAGGGGACGTGGCTGGCCTGCAAACCACCACAGGCCCCTTGCTCAGGCCGCCCCATGCCCCAAGGGAACCCCCATTATGACCCAGGACACCCTTCAGGGCAAACCAGCTGGCCCCCACCCTTGCAATATGTATCTGTTCTAAAGAAATTTCAAAAACATGTTTTGTATGTTAATTAATTATATAGTCACAAAATACAATTAGACTATACACCAAGGACTTAAAGTAGACTACTATAATCAACATGCAGTTTATAATGGTTGGTTGATTACTCTTTTGAATGTAATTTAAATATAATAAAAATGAGAAACATAAAAACTAATTCTGTTAGAATGTGAGTTTGGAATTGTAGCTTTTAATGGTTGAGTCCACACTGATAATAAATAATATCATGCTGTTTAATTACTGGGAGAGACTCTAGCTATTTAAAGTAGATATTTCATGACACTGATAATTATAACAGTGCAAATGCATTTTAAGATTGTTTAATTTAGTTATTTATTTAGCAAATAAAAATAGATTCCATTTATGTATATAGTAGATTTAGGTAGAAATGAGGTAGATTTAAATATAGTTGACTATATTTAGGAGTACATCTATTCTAGACTTGCCTAGCAAAGGTCTAAATTATTTCTGACAGGATTTATTTAAAAACAAATTTAAATATTATAAAAGTATGTTGACATAGTTACTAAACAGTGGCATTTCACTGAAAGGAAAACGGATACATTTTGCCTGTTTTTAAAAACACATAAGCAGAATAATTCAATATAAAGATCTTGGAAGCATTTTATTACATTTAATCGTATATTTTTGATATTTTGGTACTACTGTAAATAATCTTGTTTTTTATTTACAATTTTTTAATTTGCTCATTGATAGCACTATAAATACAATGTATTTTTGTATATCAAGTTTTAACTGCAATATTGCAAAATTAACTTGATTCTAGTCATTTTTTGCTAATTTACTTAATATTTTTAATGCACAAGAATATTGTCTAAGGATAAAAATACGTTTACCTTTTCATTTCCATTCATTATGTCAATCACTCTTTTTACTTTTCTTGTTATTCTGCATGGGAAGTCAGTAAAATCCTGAATAGAATGATGAAAGCAGAAATCCTAGCCTTGTTCCAGATTCTCAAAAAAAAAGCATTCCGGTTTTCATTACTGCAGATGATATTGCCTCACTTTTGTTTTTCATAGCTTCACTTTACTAAGACAGAGAAATTTTTTCTTTTCCGTCTTTTTGAAAGTTTTATCTTAATGCAATGTTAAATTTTGCTAAATGCTTTTCTATAACTAATGAGATTATTGTATGATTTCTCTCCTTTATTTTGTTAACAGAGTGAATTATACTATTGATTTTAAGTAGTAAAAAAATCACTATACAGTTTGAGAGTATACCAACTTGTTCTACATGTATTGTTCTTTGTATTATTGCTAATTTTGTTTTGTGAACATATCTCAGGCTGCTGTAATAAAAGCAAAGGTTGGGTAGCCTATTAACTACAGACATTTATTTTTTGTAGATCTCGAGGCTAGATATTTCATATCATGGTGTCAGCTGGTGGGGTGATGCCCTCTTCAGGGTCAAATCTGTATTGTATTCTCATGTGTTTTAAGGACTTTGGAAACTTTATCAAGCCACTGTTATAAGGACAAAAAACCCATTCACAAGGAATCCACCTTCATGACCTAATCACTTCCCAAAGTCTGCACCTCCTAATACAAACATCTTGAGGGTTAGGTTTTAACAGATGACTCTTGGGTATACACACGTAATTCATACCATAACAATACATTCCAATGTTTACAGGTTATGTCGCACTTTAAAAAAATAAAGAACAGAAAATGAAGAAATATTAGAAAGAGAAGAATGTATGCCTTTACAAGAAGTGCCATAAATATGAAAGGAGGTGAACCATTTACCCCTGGACTCCAGTAAAACATCATGAAACAAGTAGCATCTAAAGAGGATTTAAAATAATTTTAGTATCATATATGTATAGTTGGAGAAGCTGGGAAAGAGAACAGCATAAACAGGTTCATAGCCAAAAAAGGGGCGGGGTGTAATGAGAATAAACAGGCTTACTTGAAGCAGACACTTTCTGTATTAGAATAATGGATTTGGCAAAAGGTTAAAATAACAATCTGGTTTTAAAGCTCATTGAAGTACTTCCGACAAAATTTGAGTTCACCTAGCAGAGAGTTGGAAAACATTCATTTTTTAAGCATTATGTTTAAATGATCAAACAAAATATTTAAAAATAATAAGTGGCCATGATAACAGGAAGCATTAAAGAATAAGACTACAGAGGAATGGTACATATTGAAGACTATTATAGCAATCTCCGGAAAGCCATGGAAAGCATGTAATGAGTGCAAGACATGTAGTAGATTCCAGATGTGGTAAAACTGAATTTGGAAGATGAGGAACAGGTGGGTAGCTAAGATTTTTTTTCATAATTTTTAAACTAGTTGATAGGAGATGGTGAAACCTATTTTAAGATGGCAAGAGAAATAGCTTTTTGATCAGGGGAAGTAATGTGTTTAATTAAAGTGTTAGGTTAAAGTTAGGCGATAATAAGACATCAGAAATAACAATCCACCGACCAATGAGAAAGGATGTGAGGGAAAGGAACATGCCCACAGATTAAAGATCTTTAAGGAAATAAGGCTGAAGAATTTCTAAATATATTGGATATTATAACAGTGTTCAAATTATAAAATATTCCAATCAAATTGATTACCTGAAAATTAGTTTCTTAACAATACATTTTTAAAAATATTTTTTGAAGAAAACTCTGAGGCTGTTTAAAAACTCTGTTCATGAGAACTGTTTAATGATATGGAAAAATTCAGGTAACAGTGAAAAATTTAGAACAGAAACTGAAAATCCACTTTCCTATCACAACATATTCAGTCATCCCATTCAAATCACCAGGCCCAGAAAGTTTCTAAATACAGAACTTCAGCCAGGAATTGCTTATATGTCTCCCTCTTGCCACTTAGCACTGTTCATTGCAAATAGTAGTTACTCAAATATTCTTGTCTGCTATATATTTATGAGGGATACAATAGACAAATAGAAAAGAGATGTAAAATAATAGGTTGGGTATAATGACATTTACAAAATAGCCTTTCAAAATGGGAAAGCCCATCAAAATGAAATTCACTAGAAAAAAACAACTGTCCATAAAACTGTGAAAAGATGCTTAGTTACATTAGTAATCAGATGCAAACCAACAATCGGATTTCACTTTGGCATTTATAAACTATCATATTTGCATATGATAGCACTAACTTGTTTATAAGGGTGTGGGTCAAACAGAACAGTTTACACATTCCTGGTGAAAGTATAAATTGTTACAGCCACATGGAGAATCAATTTCCTGTTTTAGTTTCTATCATGGAGATACTTTACTACCTGAGAATAAGGTTACCTGGTCAAGGTAGGTCACTGTTTAATATTCATAATGGTGGAAAAGTGGAAACAGATTAATTAAGGAAATTGATACATTTCATTCAAATAATGGAATTTATTTTATAGATAACTAAATCTACATATATGGCCATGAATAAAGCTAAAAAATACAGAATAGGACAAATCTGTTTTCAAGAGTTTGTGTATGGTATGCAACTATTCAAATATAATGCAAAACAACAAAAATATGGTTATATGAATGTGCAATGATGAGCCAAAGCTGGTGTGTTTTTTTCCCCATATGTGAGAATAGTACATACAAACTTCAAATTTCAGGAGAGTGGTTATTTCTAAGAGGCAGAAAAAAAGGATGGAGATAGGGCTTGGCTAATACTTGCAATTATTTATTTATTTCTGAAGAAGAAAAACATGATAAACAAGACAGGGAACTAAGCCTACCTGCTTATTCTTCAACAGCGAATACTTAAGTATGTATTATGCTGTCGTGAACATAATATTTCAAAATTAAAATTGATCATTTTAAAATAAATAGTAGAGTTGTAGAGATCTTCTCTCTAACATCAGGTCTGCTGGATTTAAATAGCCATTCCCTAGAAGGATGTTCTTTTCAGAGGAAACTTCAGAAAGCCCAAGATTTTGTAGCTCCAAAGCAGGACTAGAGTTTTCAATATGCAAAACGAGAGAAATGTCCTTGATTAAAGCTAATAAAGTCTCTGAAGAGCAACTACATATAAAATTTCTTGTTAATTCGTCTTTGGTTCAATTAGAATGGGCCGTATTAAAATTTAAGTATGGCTTCTAAGCCATATACATACCATTAAATTTGCAGGAATAATGAAACCAACTGATTTTATTCCTCTTTAATAATACATTCCTATATTTGCTCTTAAGGTAAGGTTAGCATTTATTTATTGATCATGATGCATTATCTACACAGTGGAAACTACTAAGCAGTTTTTATCTCCTGTGATACTTGTGAATAATTTAGAAACTAATTTCTGTTTTCTTTTTCTCATTAAAGTTTCTCTTTTTTAAATGTAGAAAATTTAAGTGACCGAATGGCTTAGTTTGTTTCTATATTGCCCAGATGGCACAAGAACATAAAGTATCCAGATAGAATTTACAGACAAACATATCCCCTATAGTTTCATCTTTTTCTGCATTAATGACTTTTTTCTCCAAGAATTTAGGAACAAAACAACACAAAATGATAAAGAATATACTCTTTTCAAACCTGCCTCTACATCTAAATGCTAAATTCTCCCTCAATGCTTTACATAGCCAGATATTTTTAAATATTTCCATTTCCTCATTTCTCATCAACTCTTGAAGAAAAGACATCTGGCTTCAGCCACTATTCTAAATCCTTTACATTTTATCTCGCTAATATCTATAATTGTCTTTTGAGATGTATCTTATTTGACCTCTGTGTGGATGTCGATGGTATGAATCATTTGCATTTTTCCATGGAAATGATACTTGAGGAAGAATTGTGATTTCAAAAGATGGAATTAAAGTGCACCTCGAGATATAAAAATAATAGAGATTAGTGAACAGTTGAGAGAACATTTTTTGTCCTGTTAATCCCATAGTAAATTACTTTTGCTATTGTTTTGGGTTCCTTTAAATCATTTCTTAAATATACTTTCTTTCCATTTCAACTCATATCTCAGCTTGTTCTTTTTTTTATCAGAGCCTATATAATTGCATTTGACTAATCACTTTTGTAAAGTAACAACATCTAAATGCCCCAGTTTCCTCAGCTATAATTTGAGGGTGTGAATGGTACCTATTTATTGTGTTTTTGCATGGATTAAGTTACTTACTATCTGAGAATAATTAGAGTTAAAACAATGACAAACTGACCAAAGAAATAAATCTGAGAATCCAGAAACAGATTTATACATATATTATCAAGTAATTTATTATAATGGCAATGGTGAAGTTGTGTGCAGGAATCTCAATCTTTTCAACAAATGACCAGCCTAATGGGATAACTATATGGGAGAAACCTAGCTTGATCCACACACTTCTAACATCATAAACACAAAGCATTTGCAACTATATAGGTCTCAATGTGAAAGGAAAAGCAGGAAAGCTTTTAAAAGTACAAAGGAAGACATTTTAATGATTTTGGAAGAAACAAAGATTCCTTTTTTTTTTTTTTTTGCAGTTAAATATATTGTGGTGACATCTATACTAATAAAAGAGTAAGATGCACATTGACCATACCTTTGTGATGCCCACCAGCCAATCAGGAGTGACTATGCAAATTAACCTAACAAAGATAGTGGGTTAATTTGCATATGCAGGTGCAGAGCGGCTGGGGGCAGGGCAGCAAGCTTGCGTCATCACCATGGCAATGATGCAGGTGTTCTGCACCGCCCCAGCTGCTCTGGGCCTCTGGGCAGCATGGGAAGGCAGAAAGGCAGCTCCAGGCTGGAGTGCAAAGGCGGCTCCGGCCCGTGCGAAGGCGGTGCTGGCAGTCAGGGTAAGGAAGGCCTATTCTTGCATGAATCTTCATGCATCGGGCCTCTAGTTGGTTAATAAAATCATATAGGTTGCAAGTGTACAAGTCTATACACATCACCTGTATATTGTAATTTGTGTTTACCATCCAAAGTCAAATCTTAGGGATTTCTTACACACATACACAGTGCAACCAGAAGACAAAAAGAAAAAGTTAAACCAAGTATACTAATATTTAGAAATGAGGTTCGCCAAAAGTAGCTAGTAAGAGAATGAAAAGGCAGACCACACATTGGTGAATGATACCCACATTACATATATCAAACAAAAACACTTGGGTTCAGTATGTATGAAGGGTTCACACAAATCCATAAAACAGAAAAGAGAAAAATGGCAAAAAACATATACAAAGACAATAGCCAAGCATAAACAGGTGAAACTAATCTATACTGTTGCATAATAGTGGTTGTTCTTGATGAGGGTGGAGGTGTAACTAGGTTTCAACAGACAGAGCTGACAGTGGGGTCTTGTGGGGCCTGGCAATGTCCTGTCTATCTGAGCCCTAATTACAGGTGTTCAGTCTGTGAAAAATGATCCAGCTGTAGACTAATGACATGTTCATATACATACAAAGTGCTTTATGTAAAGTACCTGGCACATAGTAAAGACTATACAAATGTTAGCTCTTATTACTACTACTAGTAGCAGCAAGAGTAGTATTTAAGCAGTGGCCACATTTTGTTACATCTTACTTTGAATAAAACATACCAATTTTCTGTTTGCTTCAAAAATGTTTTTCAGAAGTAAGCTTTCCCTTCAATTTTTTTTTTTTTTCAGGGTAATACTCTCCTGTGCCTTATGGTTCAGAATTTTTATAGACCTCATGTTGATTTTTTTCCTGTGTGCTCATCCTTGAACAAAAGAACATCTGCTCTGCTGGGTTCTTGCCAACAACAGGATGTACCAATTGCACTTGACCCCCACTTAGTGTCCACATGAACCCTCGTGGGCTCTCCCACACGGATGCAAAGCAGGTTGACACAGCTCCTGGTTTAATTTTTGGAGTCTAGCAGAGATTCATGTAGGGCCTTTTCCACTGCATCCTTTCCTGCTCAGCTGCTCCATTCTCTGAAACACAAGGAAAATAATATATGTCCTATATCAAAAGCTTTCTAAGGTGTGCTCTTCAGAGGCAAGCTGAAGTGTCGATTGAAAAGAGGGCTTTGAAAATTCTATTGCATAGGTGAACTTTATGCATATAATTTTACTTGAAAGGAATTAAATAATATGATTCCTAAGAAGGTTTTCCAAAGGAATAATGCATAGATGATATAAATTCCCTTTGACCAGTTCCAGTGCATGAAATCCAGCAATACCTCCCCCATCCTACCTCCAAACACACCCATGCATGCACTGCTCAGAGGGCTATGCCAATCAGTTTAAAGCTATCATTCTGGCAAATAAGTGTGCTTCCAATTTTATAACTTTATGGTGCCAGCTACCTAGTAATAATTGAAACAATTATTACAGGAAAAGTAATGATGCAGTTAAGGGGGAAGCCACTGCGTAGACAAGACATCACAGAATAATTTCATGGCCTTAGGACAGTAGCCACCCTGCTTCCTAGTCAGTGTAGACCCCAGGTTTCTGAAGTATGAAAAGGAGGTAGGAAGAAGAAGATGATGCAGAAAGAGGAGAGGAAAAAGAGAACAGAGGAAAGAGGAACTCTAGCTTTATTATCTATTTAAATATTCAGTGTGGCTAATAGAGTCTGGCAGTAGGCTGAGTGCCTTATACACATTATCTCAATTATTTTTACAAAGGCCTCTGAGATAAGTATGCTAATCTGCATTTTACATAAAAGAGAATTAAGAATTAGAACTGATAAGTAATTTGCCCAAGACCATACTTGGAGAAAGTAGAAGGGCCATGATTAAAATCCAGTCTTCATTCAAATGCTTATCTCTTTAGTGCCTGGTTGTGACCCTTTTAATAGAAAGTTTTAAAAACACATAATAGATATTCTGGCCTCTTGGCATTCTCATCAAACAAAGCAATATTAAAATTAAAACTGCCGTACTTTGAAGATAGTCACAAAACAGTAAGTCAATGTTATTAAAAATTACTTTATTATATGTATGACATTTAGCCAATAGTATTGCTAAAAGTGATAATAATAATCTATTTATGTAACTTTTATTTGGAGGAATTTGGAAACAAATACTAGAATTAACCACATTCCATCTCTATTGACACTGCAAATATTATGCATAGGAAAATAATTTTTAAATGTACCACACACAGGAGAGTTATTGTGTCACTCATAAATCTACAATGCTGTGATGGCCAAAGAAGGAAATCTACACTTCTTTCCTTGGCACTGAAAACCCTGCACAATCTCGTCCAACCAATTGAATATCTCCATTTTGCTCACAATGCACTTTCTCATCAAATCTAACAATTTTTTAAAACTTTATCTTTATTGTTGAAAGTATTAGTGATGTCCCCCTTTTTTATTCCTATTGACCCCTTTACCCAGCTCCTGGCCCCCACCCAGGCCCTCACCACACTATTGCCTGTGTCCATGGGTTATGCATATGTGCATATAAATTACTTGGCTAATCTCTCCCCAATCACTCACCCACCCACTCACCCATCCCCACCTTCCCTTTGAGATTCATCAGTCTATTCCATGCTTCTATGTCTCTGGATCTATTTCATTCATCAATTTTGTTTATTAGATTCCACATGACCTTTTTTTAAATTTTTAAATGAAACTTAAAATCCGGCATAATAGCTGTTTAGATACATGTTTTGCTCCAAATGCAGGATCAATATCCAACACAACTGTATGTTATCTCCATCTCTTTTAATACCACTGTACGTACCCCATGTCTTATATAAGGGGCTTAAACAGTCACTACTGAATATATTATTCATAAGTATACAAAGGCATTTGATAAACCTGGTGTTGATTCCAAGTCTACATTCATAGTTGTATAACCATGGCTTATTGCTGGGGCTGACCAGCAGCCCATGAATGATGGGTGAACAGGTTACTACAACACAATTTCACTGTGAAAGAGAGGGCTAAGGGGCTGTCTGGCTCAAAGGATCAAGCAGTCCCGATTTCCTGCCTTGCTAGGGTTTTATTACAGTTTGCGATAACATTTATCTTTTAGATACAATCAATAGGGTGAGTAATATTGGGAGGACACATGTGTTTACATTGTCTTCTGGGCAAGGGCATCCAAAGATTAGGAATAAGGATTCCAGTAAACACCCTGGGGTCTGCATGTACACAGACTTGTTTGAAAAGGTCAAGGAATAATTAGGGGCACTGCCTTCAGCACTCCCCTAAGTCTCCCCTAAGTCGGAATTCCGATAAACAGGGCAGGTGGCCTTCCACACACTTCCCTTTTCTCAGAATGTCCTCCATACAAACTTTCCAAGCAAGTCTCATGCCCTCCTTAACATGCTATTTATTTAGTCTCTCTGTTCCCTCATCCAAATATGAAAATAAATTTTGTAATTAATCTACAAAGTCCAGCGTGCAGTAAATACTAACTGTAAACTTTCTAAATTCAAATTCTCAATAAAGATTTTAGGATACTGGACTATAAAAGGTCAGAATTCCTTCTCTTCCTTTTCTACATATTGTCTAAATCACATTCTTACTGTTTACTAAGTTAGCTTTAATTTTTATCATTTTCTAGCTATTTGCCTCTAAAGCTTTTTCTGTTTGGCCAATCTAACTGAAATGCAAGGATAATTCTAATAAACCAGGGTCTATAATTTTTTCCTTCAATTTCTTTCTTCCAACAAACAGCAAGTGCAGCTTGTAAAATAGAAAAAGCTCAACAATTTTCCAAGAGGACAAGAGCATAAAGATGGGCAGTTGAAATGTTTCATGCATATCTATACACTTTTGCTCATGGCTTTAGAAAGCTTACAATGGCTTGTGTTCCAAAAAGATTATACTCATCAAATATCTATCTATGCATTCCCTATAAGCAGCATTCAAAACACACCAAATATTTGTTGAACTATTAGAATGACAAGTCAATTAGGATTTGTATGTGATATGCAGTTTGTGATTTTAGCTTTGAGCACTAAAAGAAGCCGATGCTGTTAAAGCTCTATGTCCTTTCTCATTGCTCCTTCATGTTCCCTTCTTCAGCCTGTGCAGGTTGAAATTCTGACAAGCATCCAGGTCTCAAGAATGAACCCCTGCAACAGGATATATAGCTTCATCCATCTCAATTTTGGTTTGGCAGCCATCAGAGTTTCAGCATCTTCTGTCCTTCCAGGGCCCTCTGTGTAATGTGGATTGCTGGTTGTTCTTTCACATTTTAGTGGTTGTTGTGACCATATATTATGTGAAGGAGCATTTCACAACTTTGTTAATCTTTCAAGGATATGTAGAGTGAGCAAATCAGCCCCCTCTTTCAGTTTGCAAACACAATTTAGAAAGGACCCATAACACTTTTAACAGAAAATGGCAAATCAACAGAAAACCATTTAGTGTGAGGGCACAACCTAGTTTAAAAACATGATACCTTTTAAAATTTAATTTACTGGGTGACATTGGTTAATAAAAACATATAAGTTTCTAGTGTACAACTCAATAAAACATCTTCTGCATACTGTATCCTGTGCTCACTACATAAAGAGTCAAGTCTTCTTTTGTTCCCATTTACCCCCCCCCTCTTGTGTCCACTTCCAGATCCCCTCACCCCCCTTTCTCTCTGACTATCCCCATACTGTTGCTCATGTCTATGTGTCAGATTTTATATATATATATGCTAGAGGCCTGGTGCATGGGATTTGTGCACTGGTGGGGGGCATGCTCTGTGGGGATCAGCCCACTGTGGGAGCAGCTACTATCCTGGTCATCTGAGTGGCGCTCCCATTGTGGGAGCACACTGACCACCAGGGGGAAGCTCAAGCATTGAGCATCTGCCCCTGGTGTTCAGTGCGTGTCATAGTGACTTGTTGGCCAGTTGTTCTGGTCGTTCCGCTTCTCAGTCACTGGGCTTTTATTATATAGGATATACTAGAGGCCTGGTGCATGAAATTCGTGCACAGGGGTGGGGGCTCCCCTCAGCCCAGCTTGCACCCTCTCCAATCCGGGACCCCTCGGGGGATGTCCAACAGCCAGTTTAGGCCTGAGAATCGGGCCTAAACTGGCAGTCGGACATCCCTCTCACAATCCTGGCCCGCTGGCTCCTAATCACTCACCTGTCTGCCAGCCTGATCACCCCTAACTGACCCCCCTGCCGGCCTGGTCACCCCCAAGTGCCCCCTTTCTGCCAGCCTGGTGGCACCTAACTGCCCCCCTACCAGCCTGGTTACCCCTTCCTGCGCCCCCTGCTGGCCTGGTCATCCCCAACTGCCCTCCCACCAGCCTAGTCACCCTTCACTGCCCCCCCCCTTTCAGCCTAATCACCCCCAACTGCCTCCTGCATGCCTGGTCACCTCTTACTGCCCACCCTGATGGCCTGGTTGCCCCCAACTGTCTCCCCTGCCTGCCTGGTTGCCCCTCATAACCCCCCTGCCAGCCTGGTCACCCCACACCGCCTGCTGTTCAGTCGTGTGGTCATCCCTCACTAACCCCCCTGCTGGCCTGGTCGTAGGCAGCTAACTTGTGAGGGTGTGAGGGTTAATTTGCATATTATCTCTTTATTATATAGGATATGTGTGTGTGTGTGTTTGTATAAACACACACACACATATATGTACATATATATACACACACATATATACTGCATATATATATATACGTGTGTGTATATATATATATATATAGATTGAGAGAGAGAGAGAGAGAGAGAATTTGACCATATATATTTGACCCAAGATTTGACCCAATGAGAAATCACTTCTTCCCTGATGCTAAATATTACAAGTCAAGCAAATCTATCAGTATTGTACTAGTAAGTCCTAATGTTATTTTCCTTAAAATTATTTCTAGAATAGAAACCTTCACTATTCCCTGCATTCAATTGGCCAGCAAATGTGGTTCAGGCCATTTTCTCTTCTTACCTATATTACTATAACTACCCTTTTATAGGTCTCCCTGTCTCTACTACATACTCCAAACTGCTTTCACAATGACATTCCTAAAATAGAAAACTGATGAGGAATTACTTACTGGAAATTACTCAATGGCTACTTACTCTTTTCAGGATAAAAATCAAAGTTTTTCACTAAGTTGTAGTACAACCTTTATGACCTGCCACCTAGTCATTTTTCTTTCCAATTTCAACATCCTCACCAAATGTATATTACTATCACAACATGATTTCAGTTTGCAGAAGGTTCTATCTTCTCTCTTCCCCTCTGACTTGGTGATACGTTTTCACTTTGCTTAGCATACCCTTGCCTCACTCTCTTTAGACCTGATTACCTTCTTGCCTTCTTGCTTAATTGCCATGATTCTTATCATGTGTAACCTCCAAGAAGTATTCTCTTACCCACCCGGGGAATTAAATACAGAAATGTTGTACCTTTTCAATAAATATGGGTAAGTCAGATTCATGCTTTTACTTACCATAGGCAGGGTAGCTTAAGGATTTCAGCTGCTTTTAACCATTTTAATCCAATTCATTTTTTTCCCTCTGCATCTTCAAACCTATTGAAATCACAGAAAGGAAAGTTTTATTTTTGTTCTCTCAAGATTTGACTGAATATCAGTTGGGAAAATACTTTGTATATATACTGATTCTGGTCAAATAGTAGTAAGAAATGGTCAATATCCTCATTATCATCACTATGACCATCCAGTATCAGCATGTCATCATAAAAAGATCAGCTGACTCCAGTTTGGCCCTTGTCCCTTGTTGAATTTAGTGGAGAAGATATTAATTGGGTTAGGAAGTGTTTAATACATCTTGGGTACCAGTATACATGAATTCATTCTCACATTAATGCTATTAGGTAGGTAATATTGTCTTTATAGATGAAGTATAGAGAGGTTAGGTAACTTGCCAAAGTCACAAAATGAGTAAATGTGAAGCCAAGATATAGAGGCAGGCAGTCTCTTTACATTATGTCATCGTGACTTTTTAAATTACTTCTTTCTATAATAAGATGTTGAGAATGTATCCTGAAATTGTCAGATGCACATAAGCAAACAATATAAGAAACATATGATTAAAAGAAAAAAAGCTATACTATTTAACAAAATTACCCTAAAAATTATCAGGGTAAGCTTATGAGTATTTGTTCAATCTTACAAGTTAAATGTGGAAATAAAAAAAAATACTTTGCTATACCTACAATATTTGAAAATATCTTGTTGATTATACTCTGTAGTTTAGATGGGGGAATTTTGTTAATAAATTGTTTTATTCTTCTGTCAAAATAAAATATTGGCCATCCCAGAGAACTGAGTGGAAATATCCAAAGAGAGCTGTAGGCGTTACTATTCAGTAATCTTTTAGAGGGCTTCATGTCTTGAGTGCAGCAGAGTTGGACTAAATGATTTCTACATTCACTTCTGCATATAATATATTAGGATTCTGCCATGCTTCACTACTTGCTTGAAAGTTCTTCTTAAAAAAAATGCCCAGGCTTAATTGAACATGCACTTTTAACAAATTGCCAGTGATAGAATCCACAACCCAGTGATGAGCTCCCAACCACTACCTCCACATTAACATAGACTCAGTTTCTTTCTTTTTTTATTTTTTATTTTTATTGATTTCAGAGAGGAAGGGAGAGGGAGAGAGAGATAGAAACATCAATGATGAGAGAGAATCATTGATCGGCTGCCTCCTGCACACCCCTATTGGTGATTGAGCCCGCAACCCCGTCATGTGCCCTTGGCCAGAATTGAACTTGGGACCCTTCAGTCTGCAGGCAGCCTCTCTATCCCCTAAGCCAAACCAGCTAGGTCTAGACTCAGTTTCTTAAGAGGTTTTTACTATCCAATTTCCAAGTCAACTAACTAGAAATTTGTACTGATAAAAAATGTGTTCCCTGGAAAGCCCTTTGAGACAGACAGATCTCATCAATAAATTATCTGATGTTATAGAAGGCAAAGTTTGCCAAGGAAAGGCAAGATATAAAATGAATAAGAAATTGCATCAATGCATGGAGGATTATTTTCTTTTTAGTATTAATTATGAACTTAAAAAAATAAAGAAGAGGTAAGAAGGAGGGAGAGAGTGAAGGAAGGAGGGAGAGATTGACTTCCATGTTTTGATTAACTTTAAAATCTAGGTTTAGCAAACTGGCTAACCTGGACATTTTGCATTCTCTTTGCAATTCAATAACTTTAAAAGTGCTGATAGCCGGACTTCTTTAAACAATTTTAGACATAGCTGCCTGACTCTCAAACTTAGCAGGTATTTGAGATCTATCGATTATGTACAAAAACTTCTTTTAACATTGTAATTTCTGGAAGGCTTCCATATTTAGTGTCAATCAGCGAAGTTGTTCTCTCAGGCTCCTAGGCAAGTTAGTTACTCTGAAATGTGGTTGTAATAATCAGGCATGCCCCAGTGTAGCCTTGATAATTTGGGTTCTCCCAACTCTCATGTACACGACAATGTCACGGGAGCCTCCTCATGCTTAATTAATTAGTTAATGCAGAGGCAGTGAAGCAATGGTGGTAATGTGCAGCAGCAGCCTGGAGAAATAGAGCATCAGTAGCCAAAGGCCCTAGTTCCCCATTCCTTTAAAATTCTTGTATTGTGAAGTCTGGGTTCAAAGCTCGAGCCCGTAGGCTTCTGTTCGTTGGCACGACTACCTCACAGCCTCAGAAAGCTTTTTAATATTTATAGTGAATAATCACATTATTTTTCTAATGGATGTGTGCATTTCCTGTATACATGCGCAATGTGTGCTTACATAATTCTCTTCCTTTTCATGCTCTCAATATTTTTAGCCTCAAGAAGTAAACAGTGGAGAGGTATTATATCAGCACTTGAATTGTGGCTCCTCACTACTGTGGACAATTTTCCTTAATTGATGTTCAAAAGGGGAATGACTTACAGTTTCATGGTAATCAATGGCAATATTCACTGAATGAATTACCTGCCATTTTTCTCTTTTGACAATGCCTCTATGTCAAGAAAAATATTGCTTAGAGATGTATTGTAGTAAGTTAGACTTGACATCAATTCATGAAAGGGAGAGACGAAAATATAAATTAAAAAGTGTTTGAAAAACAATGTTTACATGCTGAATACGCTCTTCTTTTATAGTCAGATGTTGGTGGAAGGCCCATAAATTGTCACATTTCCGTATGTCTCCTCCTTTATACAGATTATTTGTACCTTGTGTGTTTATTATGGAAACATAATGTATTTTAAAAAAAAAAAAAGGCAGTATGGTGCTAGTAAAATATTGGCATTTCAGGTTCAGGTACACCAATTGTGCAAATTATTTGATCATGTAAAAAAGTCACTTAGGAAGAAACCAAACCTGGGTTCTGTTACTTGTATCAGTTATCTACTTCAAATATTTTCTAAAACTGGAACATAGCTTAGTTCCTTAAAACTGATCATCAGAGATATGGTTAAAAATATCTCCAAATAGATACCCACTGAGGACTTTCTTAAAGCAGCAATTTCAGTCTGGAATTCCTGTTGCTCTTAGAACATCAGTGCTGCCTGGATATCTGCCGTCTAAAATTCCCAGTGTATTTCCATATTTACAAACATCCTGGCTGGACATGTTTTGGAATGTCTCTGCCCCCACCTCAGTGAATCTGCCCTTCTTTCTACCCTTAGTGCCTGCCTACTGAGTAGCCACATCTGTCCAAACCCTGTGCTTTCTCAGCTGTTTCTAAGACCAAAGTAGGACACCTAATTCCAGGGCAGCCCATTCACAAGAGACCAAAATTCAATGTTGGGAAGGTAGAATTGGGAAACTGAGGGACTAATACCAAAAGAGTTGTGAGTGGCTGAGCTGAAACATCAGGTCAAATCTGGGGCTGAGGAAGCCACTCTTTGAATTATCTGCAAGGGAAGCTGCTCAGCAAGAAGGAAAATGGAACAGATTTTGGACATGTTGGGCATTCAGTGAGCATATGTAGATTAGCATTCATTAATTATAAGAGGTAAAGAGTCAAATGCCATTGAATCCCTCTATTACCACTATTATTTTAAGCCAGAAAGAGTAGACATAGAGATTCAAGTCTTCTGATTATTCCAGAAACCACAAGAATATGACCCCTCTTTCTATTCAGAATCCCTAAGATAGATGGCTTTAGAAACAAAGCAGAAGATGAGGTATTTAAGATGGAGAAAGGCGAGCTCATTTTCATGCATCACTATTTCTATAGTAGAAAGATCAAAAAGCCTGTGGCTCAATGACTGATGAGTCAACCGGCGCTAGAATCCAGGGCAGGTGAAGGAAGGAGGAATGGCCTGTGTTTTCTGTTTTGTTCACCACATTCATATGAATAGGCTTCGCTTTTAAGAGCCTGAATATCCATCATGCTCGCTTGATTTTGCGGCATACAAGTTAAGAAGAAATTTAGAAATCCTAATGAGTGTCATCCTTTCTAGCTAGTGTCATCGATATCACAGGAAATAATGACAAAGGCATAATTCCACATAACCACTCACCAGTTTTGTTCCCCTTCTCTGAGGAGGTATGTGTACTGGGCATAAAAATAAATGCTGTATGTTAGTAATGGATTCAGCTGAGACTGGGCCAATGCAATGTAAAAGATACCTGCGATCAGAAAGCTAGATCCCTATTTCAGCTTTGCCATTGAGATAGTGTTTGTTTAGGAAAATTGATTACATTCAGAATCTGTTTTCTTAAAGAGGTGGTGGACATGCTTGGTTGGATTGCTGCAAGAATTAAGACAGATGTTTTTGTCCCGTAGTAGATATCCAGAAAGGGTAGTTATTAACATTATTATCACTTCTAATAATTATTCCTCTGCCTGACTCCAAGGTCTCTGAAGATAAGGCACATGTGTTGTGTCTCTTTGCATGTGTTTGTGGAATCTTACACAAGGCCTGGAACTCAGTAGATGTTATATTTATTTATTTATTTATTTATTTATTTATTTATTTATTTATTGTAATAGAACTGCCCCACACAAAACAAGGACTTAATGTCAGTGAAGTGAAAGTAACAGGCCAGATGTGAGAGGTCTATGAGACCAGGCCCATGGGAGAAGACCAGCCACCCACAAAGCAGCAAGCAAGTACAGGAAGTTTGTAGACACGTAGGGCATTTTCTAGAGGAAGGCAACCACAGAAAATGGGAAGTAATAAGCATATATAAATTAGTGAGGACCAGAAAGAGGACACCAGGTAAACACATTTCAATAGGCTAGAGCGGCCTCAGCTCTGATAGTCGGCAACACAGCAAGTAATGACAGCACCAGGGAACATTTTTAGAAGTTAGTATTGAGTTGCCAGATATAGGACACCCAGTTAAATTCAAATTTCAGGTAAGTAATTATTTTAGTATAAGTATGTTTCATACAAAACATTATCTATTTTTTGCAATAATCTTTCCTATCATGTATAACTAATATTTTTTCAAAAAATTTTAACAAAGAATATGTTTTTATTGATTGTTAGAGAGAGACAAAGGGAGAGGGAGAAAGAAAAACATCGATGAGAGAGAGAAACATAGGTGGGCTGCCTCCTGCATGACCCCTACTGAGGATGGAGCCTGCAACCTGGGCATGTGCCCTCACCAGGAATCAGACTGGTGACCACTCAGAGCATGGGCCAATGCACAACCAACTGAGCCACACCGACCAGGGATAACTATTATCTTTTTAAAGAAGAGGAAACGAATGTTTTAAGATATCCTTATGTAATATCTAGAATAGAATTATACTAAAAAGCAAACAACTATTTATTGTTTATCTGAAGTTCAGATTTAACGAGTGTCCTCTGCTTTATTTCTTCATCTGGCAGCCTTAAGTTAGTATGTGAAAATTAGGATGCCATTCTAAAGCAGGACCCAACTATAGCAAAACAATGGCTTGCTAGACAATAATAATAAGACAAGAAAATGATGAAGACAGAGGCCCAGATGCTGGACTTCAATCCCAATCTACAAAACAGCTGTCTCTTCAGGAAGTAATGCTGAGAAGCTCTTCTCAGTTTCCAACAACGTAGTAAGACTGCATCTGATGGCTGAACATTTTACCTTCAAGAATCCAAGGTTTCCTTATTTCCATCTGAGTAAGAAGTGGACTGGCACTAATACCTGTGACAGGAACAAACTTGAAATTGCAGAAGTGAGAAGGAACAGGACCAGGAATCCAAGCAGGTTTTCATTTTTTTAAAAAATATATATGTTCATGTTTCACATTGTATTTAATTCTACAAAGTGCCTCAAATCCCTTTAGGACATAAGCTCAGGTAAATCCTTAAAGAATGAATAAACAAATAAGCAAAACCCTGCCTAAGGCAATTATAGGAAAACCAAGATAAGAAAACCCAACCACGATCCAAGGAGCCACTTGATTTTCTTCCTACCTCAGCATCCTGAGCACCCTTTGCCCCTTTAAATGAACCACTTGAAATCCTTGGCAAATTAAACTTGCAGTTTCTTTTTGGAGCTTTTGATTAGACTCTGGGGTATAGGCATTCCAAAGACTAGCTTGAGTTACTGTAAATAAATGTGATTTTGGCAGATATTAATTAGAACTGCTTTTTTGGGAAGCTATTTTCAGGTCATGTAGTTTTTGTTACTTAGAACCTCATTTTCCTTAGTTTTTTACGGTCTTAAATTCTTATCTATATGAAATACTATGACTGGATTTCACAATATTTCCTGGGAGTGAGTTGGGGAAAATCATTATTTCATAAGATCCAGGACTTCTTTTTAAAAAACATATGTGTTTGTTTTTTTTTTATTATTGATCTCAGAGAGAAGGAGAGGAGTATAGAAACATCAATGATGAGGTAGAGTCATCAATTGGCCGCCTTCTGCACGCCCCCTACTGGGGATCGAGCCTGCAACCTGGGCATGTGCCCTGACTAGGAATCAAACCGAGACCTCCTGTTCAAGGGTAGATGCTCAACCACTGAGCCAACCAGTTGGGCACGTCCAGGAACTTCTTTAAGGTGACAGAGAAACATGCTATTATCCACTCCCTGGGTTCAATTCTCTACAGTATAAGCTCGTAACAGATGCTACTAAACTGACTTAAGTAACATGCAGTGAAAAGCTTGACTGAGTTCAACTATTATTACTTCTACCAGCTACACTCCTAATCTGTCCCCCTAAATCAAAATCTTTAACTTATGATGCTTTCTGATGATGTCCATCACACAATAAAACATTTCCACATTCTTTTCTGTTGTAAAAGTTGCTATATGTCACCTAACTCCTATCCTAGAGGTCCATACAAAGATTGGTTTTTGGAAACCTCTACCACTGAGATAGGAAAGGAATGTTAATATCAGGCACTTGTTAGCACAGCATTCTCTTTGGATCATTAAAGGAATGACAGTAGGCCTCAAGATAAAAATTATGGCTATAATAATTCAGAATCTTTTTATTATCTGAATATATAAGTATTAAGCTGTTTCAACATTAAAAGAATGAAATAAATGGCTGGTACCCTCTTCATTCCATGCTCTGTCTCTGTTCTGTCCATGATTCATTCATTCCTTTTGATTTTCTATTTCAAATACATTGAAACTTTAGAGAAAGCTCAGATACTGTGATCCTTTTCAATAAGACAAAGTCACCCAAATTGCTGGCTTTCCCTGAAAAATAATGGACAAGGGATCCTTGATTCTTCCTTTAGTGTTAGAAGATAACAGACTTCCACATATAATACCTCAAACAATCACATCTAGTTAATGAAAATAAAGAGCATTCATCTAGGAGTAGGCCAATTGGGATAATCCAGTATGTGCATATGTAATATAAATATGGAAGCAGGAAAGATGAGGTATCTGGGTTCGTATTTCTCAAATTATTATTAATTAATTAGTTAATAAATTATTATCTCCATACATTGAAGGACTTGAGGTACAATAGAGATAAAGATAAATCTTAGCTAAGACTACAAATGGCTAAATACACATTCCCCAGTAGTGTTGACTATGACAGAGTTCTTGTTCACATCAGACTCAGAAGCTTCCCTTTTTCAAAAAGAGAAAAACATAACATACATGAAGTAAAAAAAGTGTTTCTCATTTGATGTCTCCATTGCATAGATCAGTGTTCTGTTTCAAAAGGTCAAATTCATTCTGGTCAGTTCAAGCAGAAGGGATCTCTACAGGTATTACATTGCTCACAGAATGAACATGGAAGTTGAAGGAAGTCTGCAGTGTAAGCTTTAAAAGCAGAATCAACTTTAAAAGCTACATGATAAAACGTGATTGCCAAGGGAACTCTGAGTTTCTTTCATAATCATGAAGCACTCAGATCAGCATCTATCAAAAACAAAAAACAAAAAATTGTACCCCATAAATGCAAGCACTTCTAAGACTGAGCTTAGCAATAGAAGCTGTAGACTTATCAGAAAACATTGCTTTACATAGAATGCCTCCAGCAACCACATCCAATTAAGGAAATTAAAGTACTTTTGAGTAGGTGTAGCAAATTGGGGAAACTCAGTGTTGAGTTTTCTTTATGGTATGTGCAGTTTGCTAGGAGGAATTGATGCTGGTGCTATATAACACCTTGCCCATCTGGCCATTAAATATCTAGACACCTTCTATCCATGCTTACACTTCCAAACAACAACACTAGCAACAGGAAAACATTACTATCCAATATAATGCAGCTATGCCCCATAAAAATAAAAACATACTACTATAAAAGAGATGAGTCAACATTTCAACATTCACTATACCCATTTCTAGGTAATGTATATCCCTTTGGTAAGTAAGTCAGTATTCTCACCTTTACATTCTGTAACCTATGGATTAACTTTAAAAATATATCCACACCAAAACTGTATACTATATAAAATATTAAAAAGCAAAGGAAATAAGAATTTGTATAAAATCAATAGATAGATAGAAGAAAGATAGATGATAGAAAACAGATGGAAGATTATAATATAGACACTTAAAAAACCCTTCTTTCTGCAACAAGGTACAAGGTTGTAGTTAGGATTTCTGATTTCTTTCTTTCACTGGATATTTGACATGTCCTTTGCCTTCAGAAAAACCTCAGTTGGTAAGATTCATCAAATGGGATAAGTCAGTGATTTATTTCTGAGTAATTTACATACCTGGAAGTGATAGTATTGAATCCTCATAGTCTAACATTAATATTTTCTTAAGAAACTTGTTAGTTGAAGCCACTTTGTAGAATCACAAACATTCTCATCCATGCCACCACTGGATAAATCTGCATCAATCCCCCCCCAGCATCGTAGTAAAATCCTTATCTACCTGTTGTTTCTGAGTCATGTGGAGTCCCAAACAGTAAGCTGTAGTCTCAGCTTTAAGTTCCATGGAATCACCATTGTGCCTTGTAGCAAATTATATTCTTCCCTTACATATCAGTCCTGTAAGTGAGTAAGGCTAAACATTGAAAGACAGAAAGCAAACACTTCCCTATTAAATCATTTTTGTGTAATTGTGAGAGTTGCCATTCCAGGCTCCACCACTTGCTTTCATGTATTCTCAGAAGAAATGACAAAGGAATTTTCATCTGTAGGACAGAAAGCTGAAATAAATGTCATGTGCTACCACACTAGGTACCAGGAGCTTTAATCTCATCAAAATATTGCATAAACTTAGTGTTAATGGTAATTGGTGTTGGTTAAAAACAAGATTTTGAAATGCTATCCTAGCTTGAATACTCTCTGGGAAAGAGATTCTGAATGAGATGCTCTCAGAATCCACAGAAAAGTCACCCTTTTCATAAATCTTCATTTCCAAAAGACATGTCTCTTCTAATTTTCATACTATTTATATGAAATAGGAATATCAATAGTACAGTCTATTCCCCCATCTGTAGTCTCAACATATTCAAAACCTGACTATAGCCCACTAAGCCTGTTTCTCTTCTGTCAGTATCTGAAATTACATCCCCAGATGGAAACCTCAGGTTCTTCTCAGTGTGCTCCTTTCTCTCACCCCTTCGCTCTTCATTCAATCGAGATCTTAATTTCTATCTGTACGTTACCTAAATATATGCTACCTAAAGATCTGTCAGGTCAACCCATCTATGAGTAACTCTACAGCCTTATATTTTCCTAAATAGCCCACCTCATACTTTAAGTGGATTTTCTATCAATTTTATATTCATTTTTATTCATCTGGTTGATTCACTTTCTACTTCCATTGTCTAAAACACTTTTCTTCCCTTCCCACTTTCAATTTCCCCTAAAATCCACCCTCCATAGAAACTTTGTCCTCCCACAGACACCCACGTACCTCACTCATATTGTCCTTCAAACCTTACCATTGAATGTAGTTTCCTCCAGGCAATTATTGACCTCCTACATCTGGGAAAGGAGATATTCCACTGGATCCCGTAGCATCCCGTCCCTCCACATCTTATCTTCACATTGTAAAGATAAGACTCATTGTAACTCAAATGTATGTTTCATTATACCCATTGCCAGAGGGACAGACATTAATCATGTTTATAATTGTGAACTTGAACTTAATGCAACTACATAATGCTAAATATTTCTTAAATCAAAGCAATTTAAAATGAGCATTCATGCCCGTCTACTGTGAGCACACAATCATGATGTATGGCAGTATTTGTCTTCAAGTAAAAAAATCTTGAAGGTAGTATTTCATTAAAAATAACACTTTTCTTATGCTGTGATTTTAATGGGGTGTTTCAGGTAAGCTATGATTGACAACTCAGGCAATCAGCACCCAGGAAAGTTACCTGTTTGAATAATAGTGCTTTAAGGCACAAGAGAAAACACCCACATAGAGCAGACTACCCAGTAGGAAAATCCCTGTCTCTTTCTTTTTCTGACAATGTAGCTTCCAGCAAGTACCAGAGTAAAATGATACCCAAGAATCTTTGGTCCTATCAAGATCCAGATGAAAACTTTAACACATTGAGGAAATTTTTATTTTAACTCAACATTTTCTGTACATTAATAATGGTTTGGATTATGGCAATAGTTATACAATGCAAAATGTTAAAGTATGTTGTCTATGTTATACTGAAATTAAAAGATCAACTAAAATAATTATTGTTAGATTTTGCTTTGATAACTTTCATAAGAATTTTAGACAGCTTAAATGTTATTTGAGGAAAAGTAACATTGAAAATACTACAGGGATTTGATAAAACATTCTATTTATTTCACAGAATTAAACCAGAGCTTAAAATCTGTTTCCTTGATCTGTCAACTACAATAAGTAAATTTTATCTAAATGTCTGGTTTCAAAGCATCCTAGTTATAAATTAAAATAAAAATCAAAGTGTGAAAAATATGATGAGATTATTTAATTAAAACAAATGACTTTTCTATAAAATTTATATTATAATTATATATATGATTATTTTATAACTACTGTATCAGTTAATTTGTAACCATGTTTTGAATTTTTTTAATGAGAGGAATTACTATTTATAGTTGCAGAAATTAAGAGTATGGTTTTGTAATTTTTTTCTACACCAGAATTAATCTTATGCTTGAAATCTGTTTTCCAAATATTGATATATATTTGATATCATGGGCAAAACTTATATTAGCGCCAAAACTAATATGCTCTATGTGCAAGCATTCAAACTTATTCTCAAGTAGATATTAACATTTGCTCTTCCATGGCTTGAGCTTTGGATGCATACTCAAGTCTGTGAGTAAAACTATGAAAGTTGATATCATAGTTAATATGCCATTTTTGACATTAAGAATGTGTTCACATTATAAGAAATCATAATATTACTTTTGCACCAAAAATAAAAAAGAAAAGTGTTATTTTGTAGTATATACTCATATTTATGGCTAAATTATATGTTGAACTCATTTTGAAGGTGATACAAACACTAGAATAAAACTCCTCAATGTATGTTCTACATAATTCAGGGATCGGTTGAAAATCAGTTGAATTCAGTTAAAAATCATCATTATTATGGCATATAAGTTCTGTAATAAAAACGTACTGAAAAATTAGTCTTAAAATTACAACAACCAAAACCAAGCAACTATTTACATGTCCTTTGCCTTCAGAAAGGCAAATACTAACTTGAGAAACATATTCAAAGAAACAAATACTAACTTGAGAAAAATGAAGACAAAACGCATCAAATTTTTAAAAAAGGAAATGTTATCAAAATAACCAAATATTAATTTGCAATGTACTCTTCTTCCCCAAAATCCAAGCTGCATACAAAGTACAAGCAGTTCTCTAAGTATTTAGTGTGATGTGTAGTGTTCTAAAAAAATTCCCCATGTCCCAAACATCTTACAGTCAAACTACATCATTAAAGTTATTTTTTTAAAGAAAGTTATTCCTAGTAAGCATGAAGTTAAACTCATTGGGATGTGGCATTAAATCAGCTTCACAAAAATTTGAAATAACACCTGTAGTGGACGGCTCATACAAGCAGAGGTAGAAGTCATAACAGTAAATTTACGAAGGGATGCCCTGACTGGGCGGTGTCGTGGGAGTGCTTGACAGGAGGCCTGAAGGGTGTTGGGCTGAGACCAACAAAGTAACACACTTTGGGTGAAACACCCTCTAAAAAAGGCATAAAATCCAACTTCCCTTAGTTAAACATATCCTGGGCTTGGCCTTCTTTCCCTGACCTTCAATACACAAAGCCCCAGGCAGAGTCTGCAAAGCAAGCGTCCAGCTAGAGTTGTGTCCCTTAATTCTCTGCTATAGGTCTCCATTAGGGACAAATCATTAGAACTGATTCTTAGTATCAAATACACAACATGCTCTCTAATATATTGTGTATTTAAAGAAATCATGAGGAGAGTTTTATAAACTGACTTGGAAATGAAAGAAGAGAAGATAACATTATGGATTTGGGGTCAGATAGTTATTACTCAAATTCTAATTCTGTCTCTTAGAAATTGATCTTATAAAAGTAAACATTTCTGAAACTCTGTTTCCACATTTGTTAAACAGAGAATATCATACTTTCCTTGGAGGTTTTCTTTGATTGTTTGATGAGAATAATAATAAGATAATTTATTTAAATTGACTTGCACATAATAGTAGATTTTAATAAATGAAAGTTATTATTACTATTATCATTCAAATTAGAGTTAGAAGCTTAATTAAAGTTCAATGAGTATAGCTTTTTCTCCTTAAGATTCAAAAACCCTGAGTTCCAAACCATACCTTAAGCACTCTAAAATCCACAATATACTATTAATATTCATTTATGGCTTTAGTTTTCTCACTAACCTATTTCACCAAGATGTTTACTGTATAGATATACAAATAATAAATAGAATACAATGCATTATCTAATGTGTTGTGCAAAAATCTAATCTCTAATATTATCTTGGAGAATTTTTCCCCTGAAATTTCTTTACTGTCCATCGAAATTCTAAATCATAAATTTATTTGGATTTTTACAGAAAGTATTTATTAAGGTTTTTATATAAAATTTAATTGAAATCTAGTATTAATTTGATCTTATTAATAGCTTAAGAACACAATAAGACATTTGGTCTTCATTAATCTATTTTACTAAATGTTCATTCTGAGTATTTGATGTTCCTTGTAATTTATTTATTAAATGTTGAGACATGTCCCAAATTCATCAAGTTGTTTATTACACACACACACACACACACACACACACACACACGCATGCACAAACACAATTATGCATAGTAGGCAAGACAAAGTAAAGCATGTTCATAAGCACTATAGAGTGTTAGTAAAAGAGACACACTCAAGTATAGTAATTTAGATAAAGGAAAATATTTCTCTTTGGAAGAAACTAGGGATCCAAATATTCTTGCAGTACTCAGGAGGCAATTATATAGTTTTGAGGAGAAAATAAAAACAAAAAAACCCAACACACATCCTCTAAGGTTCCAATTCTTCAAATGTTCACTGTTCTTTATTCCTTAGCCTCAGGTTAATATGTGCCTTGAGAGCCAATGATGAATATCATAGACAAGGACATTCCATTCCTCTAGAACTTCCTCCATATATTTAAATTAAAAAAAAAAAAAGTATCTTAAACCTTAAGCAAAAGAAATACAATTCACAGTGGTTTTGTTTTGTTTTATTTTTTTTCTGGTTGTTTGTTTGTTTTTAATCCTCACCAGAGGACATTCTTAGAGAGGAAAAGGGGGAGAGAGAGAGTGAGAGAGAGACACACATTTTTTGTTGTTCCACTTATTTATGCACTCATTGGCTGATTCTTGTACATTCCCTGACTGGGCATCAAACCCTCAACCTTAGTATATGGGACAACATTCCAACCAACTGAGCTAACCAGCTAGGGCTATACAAATTTTTGTGTGGTCATGTTTTCATGTCTTTTGAGTATATAACTAGGAGTGAAATTTCTGAGTCATATGTTTATTCTATGATTAACATTTTGAGGAACTAGAAAACTGAAATCCAAAGTGGTTGTACTATTTAAAAACCTGCCACTAATGTATAAGGGTTTATATATCTCAAAATTCTTGATGACACTTGCTCTTGTCTCTTTTTCATTATAACTATCCTACTGAGTCTGAAGTCATTTCTTATATTGATTTGCACTTTTCTAATATATAATAATTTTTATCTTGTTTTTATGTGCTATTGGTCATTGGTATGATGTATTTAAAGAAATATCTATTCAAATACTTTGCCTACCATAAAACCAGTTATTTATATTTTAATTGTTGAGTTGTAATAGTAATTTGTAGAAACCCCGGATACAAGTCTCTTATCAGGTATATGAAGATTTTTTCTCCCATTCCTTATTGTCTTTTCACTTTCTTAATGTTATTATTTAAAGAACAAAAGCTTTTAATTTTGATAAAATACAATTTATATAGTTTGTACATGCCCATATATTTTTTTCTAAGCCTTTTATCTTTTTCACTTACATTAGGTCATTAATCAACTTGAGTTAATTTTGTGCATTAGATGCAGACACAAAATCATTTTTATTTATTGGTTTTATTTGATATCTAGTTTTTCTGATATTATTTGCTAATAACAAAACAAAACACAAAAAAATACAAACACACACACACACACACACACACACACACACACACACACACACATAAATAACCTATTCTTTCCCCACTGAATGGTCTTACCACATTTTAAAAAAATCAATTATCTGTAGATATAGGAATTATTATTGTTGTTGTTGTTTTATTTCATTGTCTTTCAGTTCTATTTCATTAATCTACATGGCTGTCCTTAGGGTAGTATCACATTGTTGTGATTGCTATAGCTTTGTATTGACTAATGAAATTGGAATATGTGAGTTATCCAACACTGTCCTTTTTCTCATTTTTTATTTTTTATTCAGGATTCTTTGTAATTACATATGGATTGTACCATCAACTTGTTCATTTCTGGAAAAAAACACACTATTGAAATTTTCATGGGGATTTCAGGAATTTGTAGATTATTTCATTTTGGGAAGTATTGCCATCTTAATAATATTAAATTTTCATCCAATGAACATGATAAATCTTTCTACTTATTTAGTTTTACTTAATTTTCTTAATAATGGTTTATAATTTTCAGTAAATAAGTCTTCCACTTCTTTCATTTAGTTACTCCTAAGGACTTTATGCTTTTTTAAGTTATTTTAATACAATTATTGTCCAAAATTTATATTCAGAATATTCATTGCTATTTTATAAAAATTTAAATGTTTGCATATTGATTGTATGTCCTACAATCTTGCTGAACTTTCTTATTTCTAACCGTTTTTATAAATTCCTTTTGAGTTATTATGTATAAGGTCATGCCATCCACAAATAGAGACAATATTACTGCTTCATTTTCAATGTGAATGTGATTTATTCAGTTTTCTTGTCTTATTCACCCTGAATAGAACCCTCACAACAGTGTGAACAGAAAGTAGAAATCCTTGTGTACCCTTAGGAGAAAAAGATCAATTCTTTCACCATTAAGAATGTTAGGTGTTGAATTTTTGTAGATCCTTTTTATCATGTTGAGCATGATCTTTTAACTTCCTATATTATAATTTTTATTTTTTATTGCATTTAGCAAGGTTATGACCATGAATACTTTTTGGTATTAATTATTTAATAATATTGTTTATTTAATGAGTCACTATTATTATATCACTAGAGGCCCAGTGCATGAAAACTCATGCACTTGGAGGGGGTGTCCCTCAGCCCAACCTGCCCCCATTCACAGTCCGGGAGCCCTCAGGGGCTGGAGACGACCTGGCGATCAGGGGAAGGCGACACCCCATCACACCTCTGCTGCTGCCACTGCCAGCAGCGCAAGCCTTGGCCAACCCTGGTTACCTGAGCCTCGGGCTGCCCTAGGTGGCTGGGAAGCCACCATCCGAGCCTTGCCTGTACCTTGGGCCGGCCCTGGGTGGCTGGGGGATGAGAGGACTGGGGGACTCCAGAGGCAGGTGCACGGAGCGGCCGGGCCCTTGGCCTAGCCTTGCCGTGCACCTGCCGCCCGGGCAGGGCTGAGGGGACTGGACGCTGCCATCTTGTGGCTGTGGGTGCTGCCATATTTGAGGGCAGGGCAGCAATTAGCATATTCCCTCTTTATTGTCTGTGGGCGCCACCATCTTTGAGTGCGGGACAGTCAATTAGCATATTCCCTTCTTATTGGCTGTGGGCTCATCCATCTTTGTGACAACATGAGGGTCAATTAGCATATTCCCTCTTTAGTAGATAGGGTATTTTAATTCTTTAAACATGGTTTCTTCAGTATTTTGAACATATTTAAAATAGCTACTTGAAGTCTTTTTGTGGAAAGTCCAACTTTTGGGTCTCCTCAAAAATAGTTTATGTTTCCTGTTTGTGTTCCTCTGTATGAATCACTTTTTCCTGGTTCCTTGCATGTTTCATACTGTTTTAAATTAACCCTTTGCACTCGCTTGCTTTTTTCTCGATTCCTTTATTCTAATGCTAACCGTGTCGAGTCACACTCGACATCCGAGTGCAAAAGGTTAAAAATGGACATTATTGATAATATATTGTAGGAACTCTAGATGCTAATTCCTCCCTAGGAGCTTACAGCTATTATCAATTATTTATATGCTTCTTTATTTGTTTAATGACTTGTTTAGACTAATTTTGTGAAGTCTATTTCCTCTCTGGTGTGCAGCTTCTACTGTTCTATATGTGATTTTTTTTTAGTTGTTTTTATCTTTAAGCCTGACTTCTTAGGATTTGATCCTGAGTCAGCACCATTTTGTGGTCAGCTACTAATTGATCAGTGTGCTTAAGATCCTGTGCTTAAGCTCCCAGAGTCAATAACATTTTCACTCTTTATTTTTGGAACTGTGTGTGGCTAGGAGACTACTTTTACAGTTTAGGGGCTTTACAAGTTATGGTTCCATCCAGCGAGGGCCTATTAGCTGGTACATTGCCTCTCTGGTTAGTCTTGAAACTGTATGCTGAGGGCATAGTCACAGTTTTCCAGACCACTAGGGATGACTCTAATTTTAACAGGGTCCTCTTTGATGGTCTATTTCCCTCAACTCTCAATTAAACTTCTTGCTGGTCCACTTCTATTAGTGTCATACCAAGCTGTTGGCCCCCACTGATTGCCCGTTGATTGCCCTATGGTTTCCATAAACACACCCTGCAGCACAATTTGCTCCAAATAGAGTTACTTCCCTCAGGTAGAACATGTTATTAGCAGTCTATGAGGCTTGCTCCACTTATATGCTCCCTACCTTCTCCCTTGCAGCACAGAGCAATGCTCTGTGAAGCAGGGCTTGAAGGCAGAATTTATCTTTTACTGTGTCTTTCAACAGGTTTCTACCCATGGAGTAGGATCTGTACCTGTGAGAAGAGGAACTGGTGCTACCACCCAGCTATCCATCGCCCATCAGTAGAAACTGGAATTCCACAGAGGTGGAATCAACTAGGCTGGCCTGGAATAGCTTTTCCACACCAGAGATAGGAGCTGATACTTTGACCCTGAGCCACAGAATAGTTCCTCCCAACAGAGCTGTGGGGACATGGGGGACTGCATTCTTCACCTACTTCCCTGCCAGACCTTCCCTAGAGAGAAGGGGTTGGGAGTGGAAGAATGAGGCTATTACCAGGCTGCCACCATCCACTATAGAGAGCTTTTGCAGCATAGAGCTGGGGAAGATGGGATCTACCACTGGTTTTTGGAACCTGCTAGAATAACTTTCCTAGGGATCTCAGTGGAAGTAGGTGTAGACCCAAACTCAAAAGCTATTATGACGTCCACTGTTATCACTAAGTTTTGCCAATTATCTTGTTGAATAAATGTTCCCCAATTTGTTGTATGTCAATCTCCAGCTCAATCTCCAACGACTATGAATGATTGACTTAAGTTTTGACCAGTTTATAGATGTCTCTCTGGGTGACACCTTTTGCCACACTGTTCATGCTGCTATTCCATAAGTCTGACCTTATGATTTCTTTTCCAACTCCAAAGACCAAGTTAGATCAAATTACAATGTTTTAAAATTACTGCAATCAGCCATAAATGAGAAGGAGAATCTTGAAATAACCTTTAAATAATTGGAAGGGTGGGCAGGCAAGAGTTTGTAAATAGAGTAAAATTTATTTTGTGACTACTAGTCTTCCACAAAAAATCAGATTTATGAGCTTTTTTTCATGAAGCATCAGGATGCTAATTTTGCAAATTTCTTACAGCAAAAATAAGATTTTTAATATTTCCAACCTACTTAATTTTAAATTGTTCACTTTTCTTAGTCCCTTAAATTTAAAATCAATGAAGCTTCATTTAACATTATTATAATGTATATTTATAGCACCTACCTATAAAATGTATAATTCTTAGGATTATTTAAATATTTCATTAGAAATTCAGTTTTTGTTTATGTTTTTAAACCTCACCCAAGGATATTTTCTCATTGATTTTTTTTTTTTTATTTTATTTTTTTTTTTTTAGAGAGAGTGCAGGAGAGAGGAGAAAAACGGAGAGAAACATATCAATTGGTTGCCTACTGCATGAGCCCAGACCAGGGCCCGGGCCAGGGAGGAGCCTGCCCTTGACCAGAATCAAACCCTGCATCCTTCAGTCCCACAGGCTAATGCTCTATCCATTGAGCCAAACAAACTAGGGCAGAAATTCAGTTTTTTAACTCAGGAACACTTTCTGTTCAGTGAAACTTTGTAAAAAAAATTAAACTTGACTATTTTATATCATTAGTATTAAAACTTCAAAATAAGATCTTGTTTTCATTGATCATGTGGCACTATTTTTGTGGTTGAGAGTTAAAGCCATTTTCATTAGTCTAAATAATTCAAAATATAATTCCACTTTTACTCTTTCATTAGTATATTTTCCTTTTTAAATTTGTGGTACACCTATGCACTCTAATTATAGCATTTTAATTTTTAAAAATCTCACTGAATGCTTGCTATGTGTGAGATTCTAAGCTAATTAAAAAGAAATACAATATGCTCCTTAACCCAGTAAATTTTTTTTATTATCTAAAGGGAAGTACATAAATTAATTTAAAATAAGATCAATGAGCTTTGGATGCAAAAAAAAATACTATGACACTTTAAAATAGGAAAAGATTACATCAGATTAGAAGAATCAAGAAAAACCCCACTCATAATGTATTTGACATGTTTTTATTCATCTGTCATTCAGCTTCTGCTATCTAGGAATGTACAAGATGTATGTATAGAGAAATGACAGGTATCATGTATTTTATTTTAAGGGTAGCTTTTTAACAAATGTCACAAAATTTATAGTGGGGTAAGGCAATTTCTCACACAGTATTTCAAAGGAGAAATATTATTTCTATTATCTAATTACAAGGTATTTTTAGATATGGACTATCTTAGAAAATGCCTATTAATTTTTTAAAAATCATTAAAATGTATAAACCACATGATGAATATAGTCAATTTTGTAATGGCACATATATAGAATCACAGACTTCATACAAAGTAAATTAAATAGTTTTTGAAGACTATACAGTCTAATTGTGGAAAATAGAAAGCAACATTAAATATATAAATATTTTCAAGTTTAAAAAAATACTTCATTTTTAAAATCCCAGGGACCAAAATGCTGAAAGAAATGTATAAAAAAACAGAAAAGGCATGTCATCATCTTGAATAGTGTGCCTTAAACCTATCTATTTCTTAAAAGAGTGATTTGAAACTGAGAGTAACTGTAAGAATGAAACACTGACTAATGCATTTAGATGGGGTTACTGATGAAAGGTGACATTTTTTGCCTGTTTCTTCCAGCGGGAGCAGTGGGTTCTTATACTTCCTAAATAATGTCATCATAACCATAAAGACCATTATGCCACTGATTGAAAAATCATCGCCTCATAGTAAATGTTCACTGCACTTGCAATCACGTTCCCATATCAGTATTCTAGAAAGCATCTTCCCTGGTTTGTTGTTTTTCTAACTTACAGAGATAGCTTTATAGTTGCTATTATTGGGAAAATATGATTTAAAACAAAATATTTTTCCAACATAGGAAATCCTTTCCATAGTGGTAGTAGAGAAAGATCTGAGAAGTTAATGCCTATTCAATAATAAAATCCAGAGGTTATCTGCTAAGAGATTGCAAAGATTAAAAAAAAATTCTCACCGTTTTATACAGCCAAACAGATTCAACTCCTCACATACATCTTCTCAAGATAAACAATAACTAGTCCTCAAGTAAGAGGACTTGATAGAACCATTGGTCACACATACCAGTAGTTCTTCCTGACTTTACTTGGTAACTGAGGTGACATCTGTGATCTGTGTGTTAGTAGGCTTTATCCAGAGGGAAAACAAGCTTCTCATAGCCTTATGACGGAGGTAATTTTGCAAATTGGATCAGGCACTAACCCCTACCCTCCAACAGAAAATGGAGATGGGGTGTTATATCCCTTGATGTTTCCAGGTCTTTGAGAATGACAATTTTTGTTCATAAAGCTGACAAAAAGTATCTAATTTTCAAAAGAATTTACTTACATTTCAAAGAGATAAAAAAGTACTTACAATGTTAAGTTTCTAAAGTAAATGCTCTGATAAAAATGTCCTTATAGTATATAATAAAAATGTTTTATAAAGATTTTTCTACAGGTTAAGATATACACAATATTATGTGTCACAATGCAACTGATTTTATTGCTTTAAAATACAATCTATATATATGAAAGCCCAGCAACCAGACGGCGCAATGAACAGAATGACTGAATGACCATTGGCTATGACACGCACTGCGACAGCCGACAAGCCTGATCCGGGCCCCAATCAGGCCCACCCCTGCCCGGCCTGGCCCCCAATCCTCCTCCAACACCCTGATCGGGGGGCGGGGCCGGCCAGCCAACTACCCGCAGCCCCTTCCCCCCACCAGGTCAGCCTCATAGGCTCCCATGGGGCAGGCTAGCTGGACCCCACCTGTGCATGAATTCATGCACCAGGCCTCTAGTAATAAATATTTTTTAAAATATTGTTCTCTTTTTAAAGAACTGATTGACATTTGCTGATGTATCAAGCTTCTTTACAGTCCTTATGAAATGTACATGAATTTTAAATTACAATTTTTTATGAAATAACTAGCTATTCTGATAATCCTAAGAATAAGAAAGTCCAAGAGATCTAAAAGGCTACTTAAAAAACAGGCACTTACCAGGTTAAATTATTGACCATTGATATTGAAATAGAAATTATGTTTTTTCTTTCTTTTTTAATGATACTTGTTGAATTAACAGTCAATATATAAGGATAGTTGGTCTGTATTTTGTATTAAATAGGCTTCCTCTTGAAAAAGCCATTGTAATATGGTTTTCAAATGAAATGTCATTTTTGGTATGTGGCGAGAATTGCACAAACATGAATAGAGATTGGCATTCCATTTTTTCTGATGCCAACTCCTCTTCAATAACTAACCTACAAGTATATGAGAAAGGAATGTAGCAGTTCTATTCTATGAACACCTGTTTTTTTGTTTTGTTTTGTTTTGTTTTACCAGTACAACCCTTTCTTAGCTATTGAGAAGCCTGTAATTTTAGCACTTGCTAGAAACACATACACATAAATTACTTTTGTTGTTGAAAATTTAATCTAATCTTTCTTTTCCAGAGATTTTAATTACTATAAAATTAATGCTTTATCTTTCATTTTTAGAAAAACAGAGAACAAAAATTGTATTAACTTAAGGACCAATCTTTTGAGATTATCTAGCATAGACTGCATTATGATAGATCTAATTTGTTTGTTTTGTACTATTCCTATTCCACAGTGATATAATGGTATAAAATATTATATTTAATATGTTCATAGAAGCTTAACTAAATTTTATGAGTAAGTCAAATACTTGTTTTAAATTAATGTATTTTAATAGTTATTATGTGAAAATGAAGTAATTGCCAATTTTAAGTTATTATGTGAAAAGTTATTATGTGAAAATGAAGTAATTGCCAATTTTAAGAAGCATTTTAAGTGTTATAGCACTTAAGTTTTGGATTCTTTGAGGCAACTAAATTGTAAATTAAAATCAATATTGATATCTTAAACTCCATAGATAATCTAAGGATAAATTTATTTTGATCAAGAAGAAATAGCCAATGAGTTAATATCTAGTTGTAACATTCTTATTATAAAAAAAATAATTGATTCAGATAACCAAAGGACTACTAATTTTTAAGTTAATGTTATTTTTTAAATTCTATTAGAAAACAAAAGAATTTGGTAATGTAGAAAGATTCAGCAGTATATTACACAGAATTTATTATTTTCTTGGCTGTACTCTCTCACATTTGTAAAATGTATTTAATAATAGCCACAGTTTCTAAATAAAATAATACATGATACCCTGTTGGCAATAATGGATTAGCCATCCCATTCAAATATACTTCACTAAGTGTTCTCCACTAGGGAAATAATCTAAAAAGAACATAGTTATTAAACCCATTTAAAAATAAATATTTATTGAATCAATAGACAACAATTATAAAATTGTGTAATATATGTTTTTATGATTATGGATTTTTTTCACTGTGATATCTAATATTATATTCTATAAATTATACTTTTGATTCAATAACATTCATAAAATATTTTTATTCAGGATAGACTATGAGCCATCATTGCCATGTGTGCTTTGAGAGAATTCAAAATGTAGTGGATTAAGGTTAATTCCCTATTGAGTAGGGTTTTAAGACTCTAATTAAAGTTCAGGGAGAGCAGCCAAAATTTCTGGCATGTGATCTACAGAAGTACATGCACATTATTGCTAAGTAAAGGAGTATTATATTTTTGGATTACAATGAAGATGAAAAGCAATTGAAAATAAAGCCAGCCATGTAGAGAAGATAATCTTATCAAATATTTCTTAAACATTTCTATTTCATTAATGCTAACATTTTATTCTTTTAACTATTCCAATAGAAAATTAAGTTCTTATTCATCTGCACTAACAATATAAACAGTTAAATTTGAGACCTAAGGGCTAAGATGCTTAACTTTGAACATTATATGATAGACATTTTGTTTAAGTCTATATTTATATAAATATTAATGTGCTATGAATATTCAGCTCATGAATTGATAGAATTCAAATATTTTGCTAATTTAGCATCAATGTCTTATCTATATGTTTTATTTTCTTATAGAATTGAAGGTGAAAATTAATCATTCTAAGAAAGGCTAAAAATTTTAAACACAGACAAATATTAGAAAAATATCAAATGTTAGCATATAACTTTGAAAAGTTATATGTTTTTTTTTCACTTTAACATATTATATTTTACTTAACCACGTATTTCCCCTTAATCACTATTGATACCAAATTTTTGGATTGGACACCCGGATTCTTTGTCAGCCAGAATCGAAGAATGAATCCATGGACAGAAAGTGGTACAGCAAAGATGGAGATTTATTGAAGAACAAGTACAGACTCCCCCGTGGGGAGAGGGAAAGAGTCCCACAGATGGACAGAAAGTGGTACAGCAAAGATGGAGATTTATTGAAGAACAAGTACAGACTCCCACATGGGGAGAGGGAAAGAGTCCCACTGCAATAACTCCCATGTAGGGAGGGGGAAGAGTCCCCAAAAAGTTATATGTTATCTTTAATCAATAGTAATTAATTACATGAACTAACTACATTCCCAATATACCTAAAATATTGTCATTTCAACATCTAATCAATGTAAAAATTAAGAAGATACTTTACATTTTTTAATACCATCTTAGAAACCTGGTATGCTATTTTAACTTACAGAACCTATTAATTCAGACAAGCCCTATTCAAATGAACAATACAGCTACATGTGTCTATTGCTCTCTTATTGGACAGTGTGGCCCAAATAATCCTTATGATATGCTACCCATCACTTATGGCCTTATTTTTAAGTTCCAGATAGTGTTTCTGACAGAGTAAACTCTCAACATCCTCTATGAAGCTTAAAAATCATAGCTTTCCAAGGAATTGCCACCTTTAAATCTCAAGTCTAGTCAACTCTGATCCATTACACAAGCCTGGCTATTTCTCACTGAGCCTTCATCTCTCGCATGGTTGTTCCTTTACACAAGGTGAGTTTTTGTTGAATGTGAATTGCTCTATATGCAGCATATCATTTAAGCCTTTTACCTGTCTCATAAGCTAGGTACAATGTTATTTATATTTTATAGATGAGAAACCAAAGGGATACAAGGTTAAAAAACTTGGCCAAGTTCACAAAGGTAGCACATAGCAGGGCTGGGATTTCAACCCACTGATTGTATGCAAGACTCTTCTCTGATTTTTTCTATCTCACTATAGCACTTTAAAATACAAGTCCAGCCAATATAAATAGGAAGTTCTCAGGGCCTCAAAGTGTGTTTATTTTTTTAAATTTAATGAGTGATTTATTTACAGAAGAGGCAATAACATAACTAATAAAATGTTTAGCTTTATTAGAGATCAATGAAGTAAAAATTAAAATACCCATTAAATATTTTTATGTATCAAATTAGAAAAATTAAAAACTGCTAACTCATTATCTTTTGATTTCTAGGCCTCCTCCTATAATAGGATATGCATCTATCCTCCCAGATATGGGCAAAAGTTTCAAATGTAGGATAGTCTAAGTAGGTTTTTGTAGATGCTCTTTATCAAGTTAAGGAAAGTATTTCCCATTTGTAGTTGGTGAACAGTGTTGATTACAAATGACACTTGTATATTTTTAGAACACTAGAAGATTTATAAGACAACTTGTCCTCATCCCAAGTTGTGGTCAGCATTGTTCTACAGAAGGTCTTAACAGATGAGACAAGAGAATGGAAATCACAGGTAAATGGATTAAAAGGAAGAAACAACATTGTCATTGTTCACAAATACTATGCTTTTATGGATGTAGAAAATCCAAGAAAATCTTCACAAGAACTATTAGAATTAGTAGAGATTTCAGCAAATATGTTTTTTTTAATATATTTTATTGATTTTTTTACAGAGAGGAAGGGAGAGGGATAGAGAGTTAGAAACATCGATGAGAGAGAAACTTCGATCAGCTGCCTCTTGCACACCCCCTACTGGGGATGTGCCCGCAACCAAGATACATGCCCTTGACCGGAATCGAACCCGGGATCCTTCGGTCCGCAGGCTGACGCTCTATCCACTGAGCCAAACCAGTCAGGGCAGCAAATATATTAAATATCATCACTATACAAATGCAAACTCATGTGTCATTAATATCGCCCATGTCTAGAGGGACAAATCCATGTCACATTGTTAGAGCAGGCCTAAAAATCGTGTTTACTATTTCATAGGATATATTATTTACTATTATTTACATACCAACATGAACATCGTCTTAAACTGAAACCTTTCAGGAAAAAAATTTAACACGTGTATATAATTTCTAAAGGCCAATTGGGAACATTCAAAACTATCAAGAGTGACTTACGTAAGGGAGTAGGACTTTGGGGATGGCTTTTAATTTTCATCTTTGTAATTATCTGCTTTAAAAATATCTACAATAAGCAGTACTGTTGTCTAATCTGGAGGGGGAATATTTTTTAATAAAAGAAAGGCATTGGATAAAAATCTATTCAGCATCTATATTTACCCTACCACATCCCTACGGAGGCATTCTAACTAGCCAGAGAGTTCTTGCCAATCCAAACTGCTTTCTGCCTCATTAGTCCCATCTTACTTTAATCTTTATCTAAAAATATTTTTTTCTTCTTCATTCCTTGATAGTATATATGCCTCAATTTCTGCTACTCTGCTTCCTATAACTATATCCTTAAATTATGTGATATATTGTGCCCCGCCCTCCCCCCCCCCCCCCAAAAAAAAAAAAAAAAAAAAAAGCCTTGACTGACTAAATCTCCAATTGTTTAAACTTCCAATGGGGCTTGGGGGGAAAAAAATCTGATCACTTAAAATGGCCAGGTTTTACTCAGACTTTCTGGGTTTCTCCGACTTCTCTATGCCTATTGGTGTGAATCCCTAAATTAATAAACCTAAACACCAACCTGAACAGGTCAAGGAGGTGACCATGTTGGATCAGGCTGTAGAGGGTTTGAATGAAGAGCTAGAGCTGCAGACACATCAGTGGGCCACCCTGCTCACAGCCCTCCCACTGCCCTTGGCATGGACCCCTTGCTCTGTGGTGAGGGGTACACAGGAAGCTTCCCTACTCTAGAAACTCCTACCTAGCAAAAGAGATTTCCCAAGGTTTTCTACTCACTTTTACGAGCAAAGTACATGGATGTAAGACTGTGAGGATTTGTCCAAATTCAGAAAGATTGCATCATAACAGTTTCTACAGAACAGAGCCTGGTAGAATAATCTGAGAAAGTCTTTTTAGGAGAAAGTAGCATTAGCATATCATGGGACATGTTAGCTAATCTCCTTGCTGATCTCCTAAAGATCTTTCCTTGCCACAACAAGAGCTAGGAACTCACTATCAGGTGGTCCTAGTCCAAATTATGAGAAACTGTTTTTGTTCGTTTTTTTTTTTTTTTCCTCTACTTCCTTTATTCCCTTCCTATATAAGGAAGATTTTAAGCAAGAGAACTATTTAATGTCTTAGTTGCTTCCAGAAAGATTAAATCTTTAAAAAGGAACCAAAAAGAGGACAATGCTAAACTAAAGATTTTAGTGGTGGAATTTTAGACAGTGTGACACCTTCCCACCCCAGCTATGGCCTACACTGTGCATTAGAGGCAGGCCTGCTCACGATTTCTCTGCCATGTTATCCATCAAGGGCTGGGGAAGTGTGAGATACTGTGCTTTTAGGTAAAGGTATTATAATCTAGGCTTCTTTGGGCCAAAATGTGTTTATAATGAGTGCTATGAAATTTAGCACTTAATTTTAGGAAATTGTTATAGCTGAACCCTTTGCTTCCCCTGTTTTTATTATAAACTCTGTAAGGACCAGGGACATGATTTGTTTTTTTCTAACGACATGCATCACATAGAAAATCTGCCAGAAATGTAAGTGATGCATGTTATGATACAGCCCTTTACAGTCATTTCCTTTAGAATTGACACTTATCTGGCCTATATTAAAATGCTAAATAGTAACTTCACACCAGGCTAAGCTATCATCAGGAAAAAATATACCTTACAAGCAAAATATGATACAATAAGTCAATCATTGGTCATGAAGTTGTTCCAAAAGATTTTCAGTAAAAAATAAATCAAGAATAATGAGAAAAGCAGAACTTGTGGGGACATTTTTTTCTCTCCTTATTCTCAGGCCTATACTCGAATTCTGATTGGCTAGTGAGGAAAATTGGTTCTCAAGTGTGGCACGCTGGATAAGGGTGGTAAAGGAAATCAATGACTATGTAAATAAAGTGATTAAACTTAAACACATCTTATCATTTAGTCATTAATTTTAAGCATCCAGGCTGTTCCCTTCAGATTCCACAATTTACTTAGCACCCAAGAAACATTGATTATATTCTTATAGTACTAATGGATTTTCCAACAAAGGCAACTCTTTACTTTTCAACATGTTCTATAGACTTCAAGTAAATTGGCAGCATAAGGAAAATTGTAATATAAAAGGTTGTAGCAAATATATTTGAGCTAGGTACTCTATGTAAACACAGAAGACATTTTGTTTAGTGTTACATCTAGACATATAATAGAGCAATATACCAAATGATGCATATCGTTATCATTAATGCAAATTAGGTGTCCCAGTGACCAAGGTCTATTATTTCTGGAAATTTTTATTCTTTTAGAAACTGAATAAGCCTCTTCTCAGAAATTATAAATTTAGATACTTTTTGTCCACAGGCTTTTATAGGTATTCTTGCCTGATTAATCAATAAATTTGCTAGATCAATGATATTTTAAAAATAAATAATTGAAGTAAACATATCTTCTTAAATGGTTTTACTAAAAATTAAACTTATTATGGCTGTAGAAAGTAATATCATGTTAAAAGGGAAATTTAAATTCTTTCAAAAAACTCTTTCCAATGGCAATTAGACCATTTGTTATGCAAGAACAAGAGTAGTTTGTTTTTGTTGTTTTTTTTTTCCAGACTACTACTTTTCTGAGTTTCTGAGTCTTTAGTTGGCTTTTAAGGCAAGTATATTAATATTGTACTTCTAAAATTTTAGATTACTTTACAGTGTGACATTTTAAATTAATGACATATTCATTCAAAAGCTGAATACATCACATACTGTTTAACAAAAGTATAAAAATGATAGTTCCCATGCAGAACCACCCCCTTAGCTAACAGTTTTTTTTGTATGTTTTGTTTTTAATTTTCTCTAGCTAACAACTTTTGTTTTAGATGCTGAATCTGAGATGATGATGCCAACTGTATTAATATTTGATCTTCCTATTATCTTACAAATCTTGGATCACTTTCCTAGTTCTAAATACTCATTAAATCATGGTTTATACAATATCATTTGTTTAAGACCTATATAAAGCAAAGGAATTGAGGAGACCAAAAATGACTTATACATAGAAACTTGCTTATTGATTTGATATTTTTGAAAGTTTTCAATGTGACCTTCTTTATAAATGTAAAACTAACTCTCACAAATCTGAAGTAGATTTTTACCTCAAGTGAAATGTACCAAAGAATGCCATGTTCAAAATTTAACACAATTTAAAAAATATTATAAAGTTTCAAAGTTACAGATTTTATTTCAAGGAATAATCTATTTTTTTTTTGTTTTTCTTCAAAATGATAATTCTATTTTTCAACACTGTACATAATATTTCACATATCAGATTTTAACTTTTAATTAAGGCAAAATTCTTGACCATTTACTTAATTGTAAAGAATATTTTAATTATTAAAGTTTAACAAAAATAAGTTGCACCCTAACCAGTTTGGCTCAGTGGATAGAGCATCGGCCTGTGGACTGAAAGGTCTCAGGTTCGATTCCAGTCAAGGGCATGTACCTTGGTTGCAGGCACATCCTCAGTAGGAGGTGTGCAGGAGGCAGCTGATCGATGTTTCTCTCTCATCGATGTTTCTAACTCTCTATCCCTCTCCCTTTCTCTTTGTAAAAAATCAATAGAATATATTTAAAAAAAGAAGTTGCTATTGTTATACTTGCTTCTTTTAAAAATTAATTTAGAACTAATTATTTATGATTTTTAATATACACCATTTCCACTGCCCTATCCACATTTTCCAACGAAGCTGAGAATATAAGAAATTAAATGCCCAGAGAAACTAAAATATTGAACTGTAATTCTCGGTTAAAAAAAAAAAAATCTGCCCAATGGGCATGGATCTGTGGTTGAGCATCGACTTATGAACCAGGAGGTCACAGTTCAGGGTTGGGGACTCAGTGTCATGTCTGGGTTGGGGACTCAGCTGTCGGAGGCAGCCAATCTATGATTCTCTCTCATCACTGATGTCTCTCTCTCTCTCTCTCCCTTTCCCTTCCTTTCCAAAATCAATAAATATAAATATATATATATATTTAAAAACAAAACAAAAATCTACCATAACTCAATTCTATTGTATTTTTTCATAAAGTTTAACTTTTGAAAACAATGCTTTTGAAAGTGTAGGAAAAGTTATAATTCTATGTTTTTAAAGTAGAATTCTTTTGTCAGACTGGCTGCTGTTTATAAATTCTTCAATATTAAAAGCACATTCATGGGAGTTATGAATATAAAAGTGAGGAACACATATAACAGATGGTTGGTACAACCTCTATTTCTTATTTAGAGCAACCTTTCTCACTATAATTTCACTATGCATCTGTTCAGAATGTGATCATTCAAGTCCTTGTTTTGCTTATAATACAAAGTGCTGGGCATTGAAGTGAGATGCATTGAGATTTCAGAATTTACAATCTTTTAAGTTAAACAATAAATGTATTCTGAATGACTCATGTCTTTTCATAGACCGGGTTATAAGTTAGAAACGATTGTGGATAATATTTTTGTAAAACATCGAAGACATTCTGAAATAAGAAATATATGTAGATTGCTAGATACAACTGGTTTTATTTCCATCATTAAAAATAAGCAAAAGCAAACAAACAAACAAACAAACAAAAAACCCCAAACACAGAACAATAGAAAAGAGCATTTTGCACTTGGTTAATATTTAAGAGTAATTTAATTCAAGAACTAAGCTGTAACATTGAAAATATTTAGAGAAATAATCCAAAGTAAATTCTGAAAAAACAACTCTCATACCATTACCCATAATACCTTGGCCTAATTATTATCTGAATAACTTACCTTAGACTCTTGCAAAATTTGTAAAGCTTGAATAAACATGTTATTAATTAAAAAATAAAAAACAAACAAAAAAAATAAAAAATAAAAAACAGAAATGCCAATCTTGACTTAAACATATAATTGAATGATTTGTGACCTTGGTCAAATAACAAAACATTTCCATTCTCACTTTTCTCATTAGGAGAAAAACAATAATAGTTGCACTTACTGGTGATGCATATAAAAGTATCTATCAAGCCAGGACTTCCTGAGGAAATCTAAAAGCACTGTAGGTGTCCCCTTACTTCCAACAATGATTACTAAGCACCATTATAGAATAACTTTCTGTCTACTACACTAACTCTAATTATTAAAAATGTATTTTTATTGATTTCAGAGAGGGAGAGGGAGAAAGAGATGTGAGAGAATCATTGATTGGTTGCCTCCTGCATGCCCCACCTGGCGATCAAGCCTGCAACCTGGGCATGTGCCCTGACCAGGTATCAAACTATGACCTCCTGGTTCATAGATTGACGCTCAACCACTGAGCTACTCCAGCCAGGCCTACTCTAATTTTATTATGTAGGTTTCATTTGTATCATTTAAATATGAGTAAACCAGGGTTTCTCAATAGTGGCATTATTAACATTTTACACCAAATTGTGTTTTGTTGTACAAGGCCATTCTGTTCACCATAAGATGTTGACTAGCAATCTTGGCCTCTGTCAACTAGATGCTAATGGAACACATTGCCACCACCCTCTACACCCAGCCCAAGTTATTGACAACCAAAACTGTCTCCACATATTGTCAAGCATCTCCCATTAGAGACCAGTTAAGTAATATACAATTCTAAAGTGTGCCAGAGATCTGCTGGATTTCAATGTCATAACATATTTAGATTCAAATATATTATTTGTTTGTTTATTTGTTGGTTGTTGATTTATTTTTTTAGGACATCATAAGAACAAGCTTAATAAATGCCTTTCTTTAACAAAGAAAAAAGTTAAATTGCTTTATAGCTAATTATCAGGAAATAAAAATGAAATGAAACAAGTTTAAAATAGGGAGAAAGAGAAACAGGTAAATTGACTAAGCTGGTTCCACAGGGCAATATTTGATGAAACAGATCAGAAACTCAGCAAAAATAAACTCACTTTAGAAACCAGAGCAACTTCGTAAGACTGAATTCTCTAGATATTTTTTGGTCCCAAAATTGCCTGAAAATCATTTTATATACATAAATTCCCAGGTGCCACCCCCAGATTTGGATTCAATTTGACATGGGACTAAGAAATTAGCAATTTGCTGGTACCCTAGAATATTTTGATGCAACTAAAGATCCACATTTTGAGATTCTGAAATTTCATATGAAAAAAGCCTTGAGTTTTCTGGGGATCTTGCACTAATTCTACCCCAAATCTGAAACTGAGCCTCTATTCATCAGTATCAAAATGGAGCATGATTAAGGTTTTTTATCACTAATAAACTCTTAGTGAAAAAGAATGTGTGACTATGTACCCACTTACATTTGTGTGAGTGTTGTGATCCCATTTACTTGATTGCTTTTGTAGAAAAAACTTGCTTTTCAGTTAAAAAGTATGCATTTTCTAGAGCATACATTTTAGATAATTGAATTCTATCTCTGTTCGTTTCTTTGCACTATTCTGGGTCCTAATAGGACTGATTTCGCCTCCCTCCTCTACTGGGGCTGAACAGCAGACCCTGAGTGATGGATGAATGGATTAGTCCAACACAACTGTTTTCTATGAAAGAGAGGGCTAAGGGACTGTCTGGCTAAAGGAACCAGACAGCCTTGATTGCTTGCCTCATTAGGCTTTTATTGTAGCAGCAGTTTGAGACAAAGTTTAACTTTTAGATACAATAAATAGGGTAAGTAATATTGGGAGGACACATGTGTTTGTAATGTCCTTTAAGCAAGGACACCCAAAGATTAAGTATAAGGATTCCAGGAAACACCCGGGGGGTCTGCAAGTGCACAGACTTGTTTGGAAAGGTCAAGGAATAATTAGAGACAACCCCTTCAGCACTCCCCTAAGGCAGAATTCCAATAAATAGGCCAGATGGCTTTCCGTACACTTCCCTTTTCTAGGAAAGTCCTCCTTACAAATTTTCCAACCAAGTCGCATGCTTCCTCACACTCCTCCATCCAAATCCCCTGTGGAATATAATTTTTGTTTCCATTTGCAACTCATCTATAATTCCTTTATTTCATATAAATGTGTGCTGTTTTGACTTTCTTTTGAACTGGTTATGTCATCATCCTGGTTCCCTCATGTTATATAAGTCAAATAAATTCCTTAAAATGTATTATTTTTATATCCATATAGGAGTCATCATTTTATCTTTTTCTGAAATTTACCTTTAAACATTTTTGAAAACTTTGCTTCATGATTTTGTGATAGCATGAATTAAAGAAATTTTATTTCAATATTTTGGACTTTTTCAACTATAAAAGATGGTTAATAAAGATGCATAGATCTAGATAGAAGACTCATATTGATGACTGTTTATCTATAATAATAAAAGGCTAATATGCTAATTAGACTGGACATCATTCTAGACATCCTTCTTGATGAAGCCGGGGCCAGAGGGAAGCCAGCCTGGGTCTCGGGTGCCTGCAGACCCAGGGGAAACCAGCCCGGGTCTTGGGTGCCTGCTGGCAGCCAGAGGAGAGAAGCCCGGGTCCTGGTTGCTGGAAGGAAGCCAGTGTCAGCGGCTGGGGGAAGGAAGGCCAACTCATGCATGAATTTTCATGCACCAGGCCTCTAGTTAAATAAAAATATTTAATTGTCTTACCCATAAGTCATTTAACAATTGTTATTGAATTTTAGCTAGTAAAATTTTAGTGTCTACTACTTTGTATCAGTTGGTCTCACAAACTAAATAGAAAAGGAGTATTTCCTTATTTTGAGGAAACCAAAATTAACTAAAATCTTTATTTCACAAGAACTTTATACAGATTAAAGACTTCCATTTAATAGTTTGTTTTCATTTTAAATTATGAGAGTTTTATAGGTAACTTTTTTTAGCATGAATGTCTCACTATTATGGAAATGTTTCTAATTGTCTGTTTTTGTAAAATGATAAAATACACTTCAGATAATGACAGAAATATAACTTGGACCAGTCTTATTGCTAAAGACATCCAGCAATATTGGAATAAAATTCTGCATAAAGGCTTTCAGAAAATTAAAAGACAGAGATGTCCTTTGTTGTCTGTAATAAAAAAGAAGCACTGACAGAATGGTTAACTATTGAACTAATAGTGAGCAAACTAAAAATCTAAATGCAGGAAGATGAAACAAGTCTTCAAGAGTAACAGGGAGGACTGTTACTTTGAGCATACAGTAAAAGTAAATAGGATATAATTGATGGCATTTGTTAGAGAACAGATTCATATTTCCTTAATAATTTGATTAGTGTAATGAATGTCTTTAAAGTTGAATGAGGGAAATTATCTAAAAGTGACTCTTCATAAAGAGATTTTCAGTAGGTTTCAGATAGCAGATAACTAGATTATACATGTTAACCTGGCTAAGGTTTAAGTTTGTTGTTGCTGTTGTTGTTTTAATGAATGAGAACATAGTCTAAAATTTCCTTTTTATTGCACAGTTTCTTCACATTCATTTCTATGGTGATGGTTAGAAAAATGTTTATTTCTATTTCTGAGTAGGCAGCTTTGTAATCATAATGGTATTCTTTTTTTCTCTTTTCCTTTCTAAAAACTCAACATATAAACAAGTGGATCTACAGTGTTTATTTCATGGAATAGTCATCAAAGAACTGTAAAATAATGAACAGGCAGAATGCATCACCATTTCTTATTCTGTAAGTTAGGAAATTTTACTAATAAGAATCCACAATAGGAGCTAAAAAGTATTGTATGTATTTGTGTTTGCATTATCTTTAATAATCTATTAAAACAAGGTTCATGATGGTTGCTACTGAATATACATTAGAAAACCATCAGTTTAAATTGGCAAAAATTGTACCCATGTATCCAGTTAAAGAAAACAGGATTCCTTTTGAATGTAACTCTTAAATCTTTGAAAACATCTGATACTGTACCCAATTAACTATAGAAATTTAAAAAAAATGAAATTAGTTTTATCTAAAATTACTCAGATTGGATAGAAATTTCTTAACAAAAAACAAACAAAACTAAACTAAACTTAATTTCATCATGGTTCTCCTCAATAATTTACTCATTTATTTTAACATAAATATTTAACAATTGAAAGGAATTTTAGATACAAGACAGGCAGTGTTAGGGAATAAAGAGGGTCCATGGGAGAGGAATGCATGTGTGAAGGGCAGAAATAGCTCCAAGATGCCAGAATGCTTTTACAGAGGATAAAGAAAAGTTACAAGATAAGGGAAAAGGAAGGCATACATTCACAGAGCACTCATAGAGGATAGGGAAATGTTGCAAGATAAGGGGGAGAGGAAGAAGGGCATACCACGTGGGCCTTGAGCTTTAAACTGATACTATGTAGCGGAATGACCAATGAGGAAAGCACAGGGTTTCCTAAATTAAGGAAGGGTCCAATTAGAAAAGGTCATGAAGAGACAAAGAGCTACAGCCTTTATAAACTGGAGACAAAGGGACACAAAACAGATTTTTTTAGGTTGATTTTTTTTACATCAGAGAGAGAGAGAGCAGGCTTTTCCTACTTGGGGATTCTCCTCTAGGTGCCCCTCTGCAGGGAGAGTTTGTATATGCTTCCAATAAACTTCCACATTTTTATTAAAGAAATCTGTTAGTTCAAAAATTTTATTCTTCAACTTCTTTGGACAAAGATCCACAGAAGAAGAATCTGCACCCAGAACCTCAAATTGCACAATTATACATAAAACTAGTAGTTAATAAAAATAAAATGTTTATAAATTACTAGAGGCCCAATGCACAAAATTTGTGCAAGGGGCTCGACCTTCACAACCCTGGCTTCATCTAAAAGGTCGTCCAGACGGTCATCCCGATGGTGGTCCAGATGGTCATTCTGCTCTTCTGTCTAATTAGCTCTTTATTATATAGGATGAGAAACAACAGTTATAGAAGTCTATTATCATTATTACTCTTATTATTAATATTGTCAGTTAATATTTATCAATTACTAGTATTATGTTGAGCCATATTATTAAAGGAACAACAACATGAAGACATTGCCTATTTTTATATTCCCATGAAACTATAATCTTTTTTGCTTGTTGAAACTAAGTAATCAATTAAATTATATGTTCCCTAATTTTGTCTTTATTATAATTTGTCACAGCAAAGAGATAGCCTAGGTTATGTGATGTGCTTAGATCACACACTTATGCCATCAAAGACAACACATTTTATATTCTTTCACTAAAAATAATAATAAAAATAATAATCTATATATATAAAAGCCTAAATGACCATTACAATCGAGAGACTGGAATGACCTGTCGACCAGTCGCTATGATGCACACTGACCACCAAGGGGCAGACACTCTACTCAGGAGCTGCCCCTTGGTTGTCAATGCGCTCCCACAGTCAACTTCCCATGGCCCCACCTTCTGGCTGGCCCCCCAATCAGCCCTAATTGGAGGGTGGGCGGGCCAACCTCCCGTGGCCCCTCCTCCGGGCCGGCCAACCTCCCAAGGCCCCTCCCTCACACCACCAGCCAACCTCCTGCTATCCCTTCCCCGAGCCAGCCGGCTCCCCAATAGGCCTCAATCGCCAGCCAAGTCAAGGTTCCCCATCTGTGCACGAATTCGTGCACCGGGCCTCTAGTTGTAGATAATAATAAAGTTCTTATCTAATGACAAGACTGCATGAAGGACTAGTCACAAAACTATATGTAAAAACAAAAATATTTTACAAATATAACATATGAGAAATTGAATTTTATTTTGGTCTCTGCTAACTGAAAATGCTAAAGGCCTTTTTGAAGGATCAGCTAAGCCCAAGGCTGCAAGCTTTTGTCTTGATCTGAATTGTTAGTAGCCAGCATAAGATCTCATTAGTGATTTGACCATAAGGTCTTTCAATTACCACCTTCATATTATTATCATTACTCCAAGGAAACATATTAAGAATATTGGAATATTTCAACACTAGAGGCCCGGTGCACGAAATTCGTGCACAGAGGGGGGTTGTCCCTCAGCCCAGCCTGCACCCTCTCCAACCTGGGAGTCCTCAAGGGATGTCTGACTGTCCGTTTAGGCCCGTGGGATCAGGCCTAAACGGGCAGTCGGACATCCCTCTCACAATCCAGGACTGCTGGCTCCCAACTGCTTGCCTGCCTGCCTTCCTGATTGCCCCTAACCACTTCTGCCTGCCAGCCTGATCACCCCCTAACCACTCTACTGCCAGCCTGTTTGCCCCCAACTTCCCTCCTCTTCCGGCCTGGTCACCCGTAACTGCCCTCTCCTGCAGGGTTGATCACCTCCAACTGCCCTCCCTTGCAGGCCGGGTGCCTCCCAACTGTCCTCTCCTGCTGGCCATCTTGTGGAGGCCATCTTGTGTCCACATGGGGGCAGGATCTTTGACCACATGGGGGCAGCTATATTGTGTGTTGCAGTGATGATCAATCTGCATAGTACTCTTTTATTAGATAGGATAGAGGCCAGTACAGGGGTGGGGACCAGCTGGTTTGCCCTGAAGGGTGTCCCTGATCAGGGTGGGGGTTCCCTTGAGGCTGTGGGGCAGCCTGAGCGAGGGGCCTGTGGTGGTTTGCAGGCGGGCCACGCCCCCTGGCAACGCAAGCGGAGGCCCTGGTATCTGGAATTTATTTTCCTTCTACAATTGAAACTTTGTAGCCTGGAGCAGAGCCAAGCCTGGGGCTCCCTCCGAGGCCCACAGCCATTTGTGTTGGGGTTATAATTGAAACTTTGTTGCCTTAAGCAGGTGGGCCCGGCCAGGGTGTGTGGAAAGCTTTGCTTCTCCTGTTGCCAGTGGCAACCCTGGCCTGCTCTCTCAAGCTCCATTCTGCCGCCATTTGTTTGAATTTGTTTACCTTCTATAATTGAAACTTTGTAGCTTGAGTGGAGGCTTAGGCCTGCAATGGCTGGCAGAAAGCTTGGCTTCCTCTGTTACCTAGGAAACCTTGCTCTCTGTGGCTGTAGCCATCTTGGTTTGGGTTAATTTGCATACTCGCTCTGATTGGACAGAGGGTGTGACTTGTGGGCGTGGCTTGTGGGTGTGTAGGAGGTATGGTCAATTTGCATATTTCTCTATTATTAGATGATAGGATAAAACTTTTGTTTTGAAGAAAAATAATTTTATTATGTGGTTGAATTTTTATACTACAAAAATAATGTACTTTTTTGTGAAAATTGTTAAGAGAAACACTAACATATTTTTGAGATAGGTAATAATATGGTTGGAATTGAAGTAAAAGACTAGGGGTGGTGTTTTGGACAATTTACAAAGGAACTATTCTAAATTATAGGTCTAATAGGAAAGTTTTCAATAGTCCATTAATAATATCAAAGGTTATAGTAAATAAGATATTTTAAAGTTGTAAGGTTGGAAGATTTAGTATTTAAAGAATGAAGGTTGGGTGGGATAGATTTCTTCTCTTAGAAATTCCAAAACCTATTGTTTGGTTTTGGAATCCTCTTAACCATTGAGTGCACTTCTATGTCCCATATAAATAACCTTCTAATTAAATACAAAATCTTGTATCCTATTGCTAAATTATTAGGACTATAATTAGTCCTAAATTATTAGGACTAATTTAGCAATAGGATACAAGATTTTGTATTTAATTAGAAGGTTATTAATATGGGACATAGAAGTGCACTCAATGGTTAAGAGGATTCCAAAACCAAACAATAGGTTTTATATGTATACTTGTTTTTAAGAAAAAATAAAAATGAAATTTCACAAGAAATAAAACACACACACAGACAAAAGGATTCTTCTATTATGAAAGATCATCATCTTACACTTCATTAAAAAAAATCTCAGGAGAAATCTTTAATGTTTTTTTCTTCACTGAATCTTATATCCTCAAGTCTAAAACCTCACCTAACCACTTGGGTAAAGATTTAACATCTGGAGAAGATTAAATCTGAAAATTACTTTACAGATTTGACTAAAAACAAAAACAAAAAAACAAACTAAATGAGTTGATTCACAGAATTCTATGTTCCATGAAAAATTAAATAATCTTAATGTGCAGTCATAATTTGTCATGAGTAGTTGAAAAATTGGTCAAATTTTATATTCATGGATAAAGGTGGTAAAGTTAATAATCATTTAATTTAATGGATCATGAAAGCATAATAAAACTATAGAAGAAACTATATTCAATGCTTGCTATACTATGCTACCTACTCTCAAATCTATATCTCTATATTATATGTAGATGTAGATCTCTATATCAATATCTCTATATTAGACTTAAATTTCAATTAATTTCTATGAGGCAAATGATGTCATAGATTAGGAAACTAATGTTTAATGGGTTAAAAACTTTTTCCAAGGTTATACAGTCCGTAAGAGACAGAGGCATAATATGATCCTAGATCTGTTTACTTTGGAAATCCTTTATTCATTCAACACATATTTATTGTATGTCCTCTATGTCTCAGGAGCCTTCTGTTTTAAAGGTAACCTGGAGAAGAGAAGAAATCTATCCCACCCAACCTTCATGCTTTTTCTACCTAGTTTTTGGAAGACGTTGTTTAAAATGTGCTGTCCAGTCTACTTACTCATTTGTTCCCAGCGAGGTCCTGCCCAGTTCTTATGACAAGGACATCCAGCCATGGAAGCTTGTAGCTGAGGCCCACCATCCTGATTCCCAGTTAAGAAGTCTTTTCACCACAGTTCAAACTGATAAAGGAGGACTTTGTGTGTTTTTAATATTCTCTTAATTCACCAAGTATATACTAGTAAGTAGGCTTCCAAGCAGGCACATTTCCACTTTCAAACCTCTAGGATTCCTCTACGCTGCCTCTGTAATGCGGAAGAAATACAGTTTATGTCTTAGCACAGGTATCTTCAAAAAAGATACAAATTACTGCTGTCAAATTGTCTTTGTGGCAGCATTCACTGATTTTTAAGGCAGTTGAAATAAAGAGATCATCTATGCTGTTTATTTTGCATGTACAGCCATGATGCAATTTAGAACCCAGTGATTAGTTTACAGTTGGTTTCATTAAAGGACAACATGTGTGGGGCAGGTTCCTACTTGATTCACATGAAAAAAAGAAGACATACATCTAATTAAACATGACAAAATTGCCTAAACTCTCAGTATTATCTCTTGCAAATAAGACATAGTGAGAAAAAAAAAATAAGTATATCATTGTATATAAAGGATTTACTGGTAAAGCTTTCAGTAAAAACCCTGTCACAGTTATGCTTACTTGATCCTAACAACCAACCTGAAATTCTTTGATATAGTAAACAATATTTGTTATTAGAATATTTTAAGGCAATTTTGAAAACACACAGTTGAAAAGTGATTTCATTTGTTGTTGAACACCCTTCCTCTCCCTTATAGCTCTGCAATTGTAACATTTCTGGGGAACAAAATTGACCATAAAATTAAAATGAGATAATGCATATAAAAGGCCCATGGCTCCTATGTAATAGGTATAAACTTTATGTTCAACTTTAAATTTTATTTTATCATTAAATGTCAGTGATTTTTTACCTAACTCTTAAGAATAAATTTGATTCATCACGCTAAAGTAAGGGAAGTAGAGCCACTTGAAGAAACAGAAACAGTTTAGGTCAAATTCTAACCTGAAGCTAAATATTTGTTAAGTAATACTATATACAGAAATCAAGGATCAAGCCCAGCAATTTAAATGTTTTGCTATAAATTTTAAAGAATAGAAAATGATAAAATGTCATAGTTTCTATTTTAACAAATCAAGGTGCACATAAAATATAAATATAAAATATGCAAATTCCATATCAATGTAACAAAAATGCAATGACCTTCTCTACAAAGTATATTTCAATATTATGATAACATATTTACTTCAATTAAGCATGGGTAAAGCATAGAGGAACCCTTTAAAATATACTGATATTGGGACTGGATAATACTGATTCTCATAGTGAATCCTGAGCTGCGAGTGGGTAGAAATATTATATTTATTGTAGCATGATTACATGACAGTAATATTTGCACTTATTTGGGGGGGGTATGGATTCCAGGTTGCTTTAATTATATTTCCTAAAAAGGTGAGCAATATTTCACATTTATTTTCTTAGAGTTTTGTGGATTTGGGTAGGTATATTAGATTACTAGGGCTGCTCTGACAAAATACCACATACTGGGTGTCTTATCAACAAACATTTCTTGTATGTAACTTTTGAAGGCTAGAAATTCAAGGTCAGGGTACTAGCAGAGTTCATTTCTCCTAAGGCCTCTCCCCTTCTTGCTGGATCCTCATATAGCCTTTCCTTTATGTTCACTTATCCCTGGTATCTTTTTCTTCTCATAAGGACACCAATCATGTGCGATTAGGACCTCACTTCGTTTAATCCAAATTACCTCTTTAAAGATCCTGTCTCCAAATGCAGTAACATTTAGAGTTAGGGCATCTGGTAGGGGACACAATTCAGTTCCCTAGGACCCATTTTGACTGGGAAATGGAGAAGCAATTACATTTAAAAATTCTAATGTGCAGTAAAAGATTATCTTTCCTCAAAGAAAGATTTGACCTTGACCAGGTCCTGGAAGGAAACTTCTAAGCCCTATTAATATCCTGCCTACTAAGAGTGTCTTTGTTCACTAGTGCACTTTTGTATACAACAGATAGTCTCTGTTAACAATGAATATGGTGGGGGCCTTGGGTCATGTGATACCAACTTGACCTCTGGATAGGCTGGAAACTAAGATACAAAGGAGTGCAGCCTAATTTGAAATAAAGAGCACATTCCTCCAGACCACCAATATGCCCAAGACTTCGGACACAAGCTATAAGTTTGGGATTTTTCCAAAATCATCTCAGGTTCAATCATCTGTTAGATTCACAGAAGTCTCTAAAAGCTAGAATGCTCATGGCCACATTTGTCATAGGAAAACAAAGATACAAATTATAACTAATCAAAAGAAGAGATGCAAATGAAAAAGTATGGGATGGTTACATCTGCAAAGTTTCCACCGTCTTCAGGGATGAAGTGCCTTCTTAGTATTAATGTGTGAAGATACATGCACATGGAGGATTACCCAACTAGAAAGCCCACCCAAGTTTCAGTATCCAGAGTTGTTATGTAGACTTCATTGCCTAGACATGATTGCTTTATTGTCCAAATGGCTGAGCTCAATCTAAAGCCTACCATCCCCCTCCCCAAAGTCAGACAGATATATGGTCTAAAGCCCCAACCACATGATTGATCTTTTTTCCTGGCCAGCCCTCACTCTGAGTCATCTTGTTAGCTCACACTATCAGCTGTCGTCTGAGGTGTCCATTATGAAAAACAGACACTCCTAGCACTCAGGAAGTGCCAAAGGTTTAGAGATTACCTCCAGAAATCTGTACAAAGACAGGGCCTCTCTTTGGAGGTCAAATTCCTTACTACACTTAACATTAACCACATGATCAGTTAGCCATATCTAAGTAATGAATGCTTAATAAAAGCCTGGACCCCAGTTCTAGGATAATCTCCACTGGTTGGCAATGCTCATTGCATGTTGCCAAATATGAGAAAAGGGTAGAGGAGTAAACACTTCACTGGGAGAGGATAATAGATAACTCCATGCCTGGTCTTCTGAAATATTGCCTCTTGTATATCTTCCTTTTGATGATTTTAATCTGTATTCTTTCTCTTTAATAAAATGTAATTTTGAAGGTAATGGCATTTCTGAGTTCTGTGAGTCCCTTCAATGAATCATTGAACATGAAGGTATAATCTTGAGGACCTCCCAAACTGAACAATGGACTGATACAATATGAAGAATGCCTTCCTATGGCCTTATTTTGAGTATAAGAAAGATATTGGGAACTATTACTATACAGTGCTACCTTTGGTTTGCCCAAGAATCACAGAAACTATAATTCCACTGAGTATTTTATTACATCATGATGACACAGAAGATATTTCAGAAGATTCTGAATCACAATGCTAGCTCTCATATTTCCCTGTTAGAAGGAATATATGAGAAGCAAATCAATCTGATAAACCTCCAAAGATTTAGTCTTGGCAAACCCTAAATGCTACTTGATTTGATCACTGACCAATGAAATTTATTTATTTTTATTTATTTATTTTTATTGATTAAGGTATTACATATGTGACCTTATCTCCCCATTGCCCACCCCCCCACCCACACTCATGGCCTCACCCCCTGATGTCTGTGTCTATTAGTTATGCTTATATGCATGCATACAAGTCCTTTGGTTGATTTTTCCCCCTTACCTCCTCCCTCCCCTATCTTCCCTCTGAGGTTTGACAGTCTGATCCATGCTTCTCTGACTCTGGATCTGTTTTTGTTCATCAATTTATGTTGTTCATTATATTCCACAAATGAATGAGATCATGTGATATTTATCTTTCTCTGACTGGCTTATTTCGTTAGCATAATGCTCTCTAGTTCCATCCATGCTGCTACAAATGGTAAGAATTCCTTCTTTTTACCGCATGGTAGTATTCCAGTGTAGATGTACCACAGTTTTTTAATCCACTCATCTGCTGATGGTCACTTAGGCTGTTTCCAACTCTTAGCTATAGTGAATTGTGCTGCTATGAACATAGGGGTGCATATATCCTTTCTGATTGGTGTTTATAGTTTCTTGGGATATAGTCCTAGAAGTGGGATCACTGGGTCAAATGGGAGTTCCATTATTAGTTTTTTGAGGAAACTCCATACTGTTCTCCACAGTAGCTGCACCAGTCTGCATTCCCATCAGCAGTGCATGAGGGTTCCTTTTTCTCTGCATCCTTGCCAGCACTTGTCATTTGTTGATTTGTTGATGATAGCCATTCTGACAGGTGTGAGATCATACCGCATTGTCATTTTGATTTGCATCTCTTGGATTATTAGTGACTTTGAGCATGTTTTTATATGTCTTTTGGCCTTCCTTCTGTCCTCTTTCAAAAAGTATCTATTTAGGTCCATTGCCCATTTTTTTATTGGGTTGTTTATCTTTTTTTGTTAAGTTTATGATGCAATTTAATGACAGCACACATTTTCTTAGCAAAAATAATAACATCAACATTTTTCTTCATAGATATACCAAGGAATGTTTTTTAAACCATAAATACTGGTATAGAGAGCAAATTTAAGTCTATCCTAAAAAAAAAGGTGGTTATGAAGATACAGAGGGTGTTAATTTAACTTCAACATGCTCCAAGCCCAAATATCTATGCATATCTATAATGTATATGTAGGCATACACAAAATAGTGTTTTTGTGTGTATATATACATACATATATGTGTGCGTGCGTGTGTGTGTGTGTGTAAATACCTATACACAGCATCCTTTTAAGTACTTTATATATATATTAACTCATTTAATTCCCACAACAATCTTATGAGTTAAACTATAGTAATATACCATTTTTATGAATAAGATAACTTAATCATAGATGTTAAGTAATTTATTTCTTTATGCCAAATAGATAGCTTATAAGAGGTTTAAGATTTAGTTCAAATCTAGCCAGTTTGGCTCCTGAATATTAAATCATCATGGTAAAAATATGTATACATATGTATATAATTTTATCCAGAATCAGTATACATCAGTCCAGTGTTTAAAATCAGTAGCATAATAATTAAAAACTTTGTATTCTACCTTTTCTTCATGTGTTATTTTGGACATGATGATAACTTCATTGTATCTCAATTTCCAAATTAATAAATTGGTGCAGTCATTGTACACACATCAAGGTATAACATAATGCTTAAATGAACAAATGCATGTCAAACACTTAGAAATTTTCCTAGAACATAATAAACATTCAATGGTTATTATATGTACAGTTTTATAGAACAAATTCAAGAAATTAGACAATTCTTAGACAAGAATCCAGTACTGAAATTTTCTTATATAAATTTACTCTGGTTTTGTACAATAGTGATACCTCAAATGACAAATTGGAACTTTCATTGCAGGTTCTTGTCCAACAAAGTTTGAAGAATAAAAATTTGCAGACTAAAAGATTTTAAGCAAAAGTGTGGAAGTTTATTGCAATCATATACAAACTCCTCCTGGGGAGGGGTCCCCAAAAATGGGGAAAAAATCCTCTCTTTCTCTAAAATGGAAAGAACCTAGTCCAGTGAGACTCTGCCTACGGTTTATAAATGCCAGTAGCTTCTTTTTCTGTTCATCCCACTTTCTAATTGAAGACTTCCTTGTTTTATGGCCCATGTACTTTTCCTACTTGGCCACTTTCCCCCTTTTCCCTGCATGGTATCAGTTTCAAAGTTTCAAAGCTCCCTTGGGACCCCCCTATTCTTCTTCCCTTATCTTGTAACGTTCTTATAAACAATCTGGCATCTTAGAACTGTCTGTGCCCCTCATGTATGCATTCCTCTTCCATGGACTCCCCCACCACCTAACAGCCTCTCCTGTCTCTAAATTCCTTTCAATAGGAAGAATTCAAATCAGGATTTGTAAGGAACTTTCTAATAATATTGTGTTTTGCTTGAATTTGAAATGTGGGTTTGCTTATTAGGAAACTGTCCCACACTTGTGTTATTTCTGTATCATACAAATTCTAAATTCTAAGAAAATGTCAGAATCACCTGGCTCTAATGGTTTCTCTGAATTCAGATATAATTAGATTTTGGTTCAGCTTTTTATAATAAACTAGAGGCCCGGTGCACAAAATTCATGCACGGGGGGGAGGGTCCCTCAGCCCAGCCTGCACCCTTTCCAATCTGGGACCCCTCGAGGGATGTCCTACTGCCGGTTTAGGCCGTTAGACATCCCTTTCACAATCTGGGACTGCTGGCTCCTAACCGTTCACTTGTCTGCCTGCCTGATTGTCCCTAACTGCCCCCCTGCCAGCCTGGTCATCCCCTAATTGGTCCCCTGCCAGCCTGGATGCCCATTACTGCCCCCTTGCCAGCCTGGTCACCACCTAACTGCCCCCCTGCTGTCCTGGTTGCTCCTAACAGCCTCTGCCTCAGCCCCTGCCACCGTGGCTTTGTCCAGAAGGAAGTCAGATGTCCAGAAGATGTCCAGTAGACCTGGTCTAATTAGCATATTACCCTTTTATTAGTATAGATAATGCAAGCTCTATCCAAAATTTGACATTCTTACACTTGCACAATTTTGTTAAAATATGCACTCAAAGATCCAATTCATATAAACAAAAGTGGCCTCTGAAAGTAAGTGACCTTGGCTGAAAGCTATGCTCTCTCTCTGCTGGGCGCTGTGTTTTGGACTAGATAGCAGATTTGACTGAGCAGCCTAGGAACCTGCTTGTTGCTGATGTATCCCCCAGACTGGAACATTATCTTAAGATAAAAACAATCCCTAATTATTTTAATTTGCCCAGTGATAAAGCTTTAATTGTCAGGTGAAAGACTTTCTAAATTTATTGTTTATATAAAACCCATTTCTCTAAAAAATCTTAGGAAGTAATTTGAACTTAATAAAATGTAAGGCATTTGCAGGCTTTAAACAATGTGCTTGGAACACTAAAATAACGACTAGGATAAATTGGGACCTGTCAGCTTATGGTTTTGATGAGGGTGGGGACATTTTCAAAGTAGGCTCATTCTGGATGATGCTCTACTGCCCAAGAAAGTCAGTGATTATATCAAGTTAGAAAAGGACACTTTGGAGGGACAGGTAATTCAGAGAGAGAAAGAGAAGCACAGTACAGTGATAATAGAGAGGCAATAGCATTACTATTTTCCAGAGAATAATGGATCACAGAATCACTGTGAGAACAAATAATACAGTTTCTATTTATAAAACATTAGCTCTGAAGAGCTAAGTCATGAGAGTAGATTTTATTTGAAATTAAAAATACTGATTCACGGAGAACAGTATTCCAAGGAAAGCCAGTATATGCCCCAAGAAATAATTAGAAAAAATAAACAGGTAGAATAAAAATGTTTCCTGTGGCCACTTATGCTTAAAGGTATCTCAAATTGTCTATGGGTGAGATATTGGAAGTTAGAAGGCTTATAAAAAACATTAAGTTAAGCCAATTATACATTAATTCATTATTAATCTGTAATAAGGTGCAGACTCTTCTATGTGTAATTATAACATTTTAGTGTCCATGGTCATATTGAGGCTGTGAGGCTTGTAAATGTGAATGAGAATTTCAATATTCAACATTCTTCTTTTCAAAAAGGCTTAATTTATTTACCAAAGCACACACATTAAGGAAATGCAATGCTATTAGCATGCCGTACCTTTACCTTTTTTTAGACAAGACAAGCACAACTACAAGAAATAGAGTCAAAATCATTTTAATTGAACATATAAAAACTTTCTTCACAAAAAAGACTCAAATAATACAAGTGGAGAGTTTTCCATTTTTTTTCAATAATAAGTAAATGGTAATAGTCAACACAATGCAACTCATTGAAAAATTTTGTATATTAATCTAAGAAATGAATATTTTCATTTTCTTTTTTTTAATATATTTTATTGATTTTTTTACAGAAAGGAAAGGAGAGAGATAGAGAGCTAGAAACATCGATGAGAGAGAAACATCGATCAGCTGCCACCTGCACACCCCCCACCAGGGATGTGCCTGCAACCAAGGTACATGTCCCTTGACCGGAATCGAACCCAGGACCCTTCAGTCCCCAGGCCAATGCTCTATCCACAGAGCCAAACCGATTTCGGCTGAATCTTTTCATTTTCACAATTACTTCTCCATTGCTTCTCTCTCTACACATGAACAGCAGTTTTGCATTTATTGCAAGTACAGGGATTGCTATTGAATCACATTAAAAATAGTTGTTCTGTTATACTAAATAATTTCAATCTAACAAATTATTTGGAGCAGTGGAAGGAAAACTGTATTCTTGAAATAAAACAAAACCCATTCTGTAATGTTTCATTGGAAATATTCTACTCATATGGGGCAAATTTTCCAGATTTTATATAAATAAATAAATATAGTTACCTTTCTGCTCATCAACTGATCAACAGGCTTATTACATTTCATGAACACCTTAAGGCAATGCATATACTTTGCAGATATTCTAGTAATTTGAGTCTTTAGGTTACATATTTTTATTACTTTAAATAAATAGCAATAAATCATAATAAATTCTTTTCAGTTTTTTACTTAACACAGATTGAAAAGAATAACTTTAATTTCCACCAGGCCAGATAGAAATATTGCCATATACTGGCACTTAACAAAATAAATATATTGCTAATAATTAAATTACCATCTAAATAAACAGTAGCTGAATTTGTCTACACTTCTGTTTAATTTTGCACACAAATGTACACATACACACACACACTGAATATCTAAGTATGAGCTGTTTGAGTGTTATAAAAATGTAGTTATTACTTCTAAATTGGTTTATAATATAATTAAAAGTGAAATTTTCATAAAGGGGGTATATAATTAAATGAGCAAATACAGAGATATTTTACTGAGAACTGTGTTTTTTTCTGTTTAAAAGAGACATTAAAAGGTGAATTAGGTACTTGAATACTTTAAGTATTCATAGAAGTTGAAACTATTAGAAAATGTGAAACCATGCAAGATTTCACAGCAGAAAATCTTGTATTTGTATGACCTTACTACATAGTATTTTGTGACATATGCCTATTACTCCAGTCAGATGTTGAGTTACTTAAAATCTAAATGTGAAGTTATTATCATATCTCTGTTATCTTGGAAATTACAAATAGCAGACATTAATCCAAACTAATATTGATAATTTATCTTTAGGAAACTGTTCTCCAAACCCTATTAACCATATTGATATTCTATAACCCTCTCCTCACCCCCAACCCTGAGTGTAGTTAATAGATTTAGGTTTACATTCCTTACTTAGGCTAGATCAGTCATAACTACTCTCTGTTAATATTTTAATTAGAATTTTCAGATTGAGGTGTGGCTAATGGAGGAATTGGGGTTTAAAAAAAAAAGAAAGGAAACCATCTGAGGAGCTATGGGATAGTCGTATTCCTCTATTAACTCAGAGAAGCAGAGAAAGCAAGAGAGAGAAACTAAGACAGTAGATGGTCAGATAGAAATTTCCAGTTCCTAATTTCAGTCTCTTCCTGGAGTCTGGCTTCTTTGGAGACCTTGAGTTATTAGAGGAAAATATGCATTATTATATTCAGTTTTCCCTTTGGCTCAACTATTTAAGATGGTTTACATTGTTTGAGAGAAAAACAAAAAATAAAAACTTATTAATGTAGGATTATTCAACTGAATAATGAAATTGTGACTTAGGTAGAAAAATCTAGTGGCATTCTGTAGGAGTAGGTTAGAGGTAAGAAACAGGATAAGTTTGATAAAATCAGGTAATTAGCTAATGAGTCTCTATTATGAAATTCCTAGTCTGTCTCCTTTTATAGGTTCTCACCTCTAGTAGGAGTCTGTGAGTGTACTAAGTTTGAGTATGGCATTTTTATTTTTTACTTTCGTAACCTACTTTTTAATAATACATGATAAAAGAGGATTTTTTTTTGTTAAACAAAGCAAGTAAGAATAGATTCCATTTTTCCTTTTCCCATTATTTGTAAGCTTTACAAATCTTGAGAAACTATTGTAATAATCTACATAAAATGTCCCCTTACTCTAAAATAAGGCATTTGTTTAAAATGATATGAGTGATTTTAAAAATGCAGGATTAATATTAGCTTATTAGAATAAAACCAAAGCTAATTACTATTATTTTGGAAAATAATTTATCAACATTTGTAAAAATTAACTTTTTTTAAGAGGAGTTTTTGGTTTACACAAAAATTAAGCAGGAAGTCCAGAGAGTTTCTACATATCTCCTCTCCTCCCTGCAAACATTTTCCTGTTATTAACATCCTGTATTAGTGTGTTACTTGTGTTATAATTGATGAACTAATAATAATAATACATTATTATTAGCTAAAACTCAAAATTTACATTAGGAATCACTCTTTGTTTTATACAATCTCATGGAATTTGAAACTTTTTAAATGACAACTTAAGCCCAGAGTAAATTCTTAATACTCCAGGCTTATTATCCACTGAGCCAAGCCAGCTAGGGCCTCCAGGCTTATTTTTAAAAATAACATCCACTGAATATTTCAATCAACCATCTCTTTCACTATTAGAAAAATTGCTCATAAGGGAAAATGTTCATCATGGGTATCAGAAGGCCCTGGAGATGAATGTGTGTGTGTGTGTGTGTGTGTGTGTGTGTGTGTGTGTGTGGAATTCAATATGCAAAAAAATTCTGTATGTACACTTAACTTTGTGTCACAAAATTTCCATAAATATGATTATTCTCTATGTTCATCCTTAAACTGATAGATATATTTTAAAAAGTATTTTTTTTTAAATCCAGTAAGTAGGAAAATAATACATTGAGTTCTTGAAAATGAAAAATGACAATGAGTAGCAAAATCTCATTGGACTCTCCCAATCCCCCCATTTCTTTTCAGCCCAAATAACATAACTGTTCAGAACAAAAAGAAGACACAGCAAAAATATCTTTGATATTTTTAAATTCAGTCATTTTATGTCACCTCGAAACTTTCTAATGACCCTTGATGTTATAGCCTAAAATTATAAATATCATTATTATTGAATCTTTTGTGGACTAGTTAATTTGTTTGAAAGCTGAGACAAATGAAGCTATCAATACTTAAGTAATTTCTATTCCACCTGGTGATTTCAAAATGAATCTGAACTTACATTTGAGGATCTGAGTAAAGAAACATTTGCCATCAAAGGCTAAGCATTATCAACAGGAATGAATGCATTGTTGCATTTGAGATATATTGCGACACATTTGAAAACAGAAACATAAGAGTGGCAGGCAAAGAAAGGGAAAAGTCAAATTTTGAAGAGTATTGATTGTTCTGGGTATGTTTGGTTAACAGAGCAGAAAGCACCTTGGAGGGTCAAATTTTGGTAGTTAAGGGAAAGTACTTTCAAGACGTGCCTTAATTTTCAGTACTAGTCTATTTCTAAAGACTTTGTGCCTTAAAAGGTAGAAATATAATTTCCTGTGCTCCTCCCAATATATCATACTAGAAGCCTGGTGCACAAAATTCATGCATGGGGGTGGTGTCCCTCAGCCAAGCCTGCACCCTCTTGCAATCCGGGACCCCTCAGAAGATGACCGACTGACAGTTTAGGTCTGATCCTGCAGAGATCAGACCTAAACTGGCAGTCGAACGTCCCTCTTTCAATCCAGGACTTCTGGCTCCTAACCGCTGGCCTGCCTGCCTTCCTGAACCCCCTGAACCACTCTGCCTGCCTGCCTGATCCCCCTAACTTCTCGCCTACCTGCCTGATTGCCCCTAACTGCCTCTGCCTCGGCCCCCACACCCAGGACCCAGACTTCCCTCCTCCAGCTGGCCGCAGGCACCCGGGACTGCCTGGGACTGCGACTGCGAGTGGCTTCCCTACCTCCGGGGTGGCTTCCCCCTGCCAGGCCCCAGCTTTATCCAGAAGGACATCGGATATTCAGAAGATGTCCAGTTGATCCAATCTACTTAGCATATTAGCCTTTTATTAGTATAGATTGATGATATTTTTAGCTGTACAGTTAAAAAATTATTAACTATTGCCAAAACCGGTTTGGCTCAGTGGATAGAGCGTCGGTCTGCGGACTGAAAGGTCCCAGGTTCGATTCTGGTCAAGGGCATGTACATTGGTTGCGGGCACATCCCCAGTGGGGGATGTGCAGGAGGCAGCTGGTCAATGTTTCTCTCTCATCGATGTTTCTAGCTTTCTATCCCTCTCCCTTCCTCTCTGTAAAAAATCAATAAAATATATTTAAAAAAATTATTAACAATACACTTCTATTTCATGGTCTTTCAAAAAACCCTCTGTTAGATGATGCTATTATAATACAAATACTAACCCACAAACTTCCAAATTCTCTTATTCCTACCTTTGCTTAATATTTATGAGTTCACTTTTATCAGTGTAATGTTTTTATTATTGCCAAGTTAGCTTAATTTTTCTAGAGGCCCAGTGCACAAAATTCATTCATGGGTAGGGCCCCTAGTGGCTGCTGGCTGCCAGCCAGGGCCTCTCTTCCCTGGCTGCCAGCTGCTGACTGGGGCCTTCCTTTACTCCACACCGCCCCCTGGTGGTCAGCACACATCATAGCGAGCGAGCGAACTCCCAGTAGGACGAACTGCCAAGGGGACACTTTGCTTTTATATATATAGATTTTCTGAACACTTTACTTAGATATAAACTTCCAAGTTGTAAATATTTCCCCAATGTTTTAAAGACTTTGCTTACTTATCTAATTTAAAGATTATACATGTTTTTATTAACTTCAGAGAGAGTAAGGGAGAGGAGAGAGATAGAACCATCAATGAAGAGAAAGAATCATCCAGGTACTGCCTCCTCCATGCCCCTATTGGGGATCGAGTCTGCAACCAGGGCATGTGCCCTGACCTGGAATCAAACCATGACCTTCTGGTTCAGGGGTCAACAATCAACCATGGAGTGATACTAGTTAGGCTTACTTGTCTAATTTTTTTTTAATATATCTTTATTGATTTTAGAGAGGAAGAGAGAGAGAGTTAGAAACATCAATGATGAGAGACAATCATTGATTGTCTACCTCCTGCACACCCCCTACTGGGGATTGAGCCCTGAAACCTGGGCATATGCCCTTGGCTGAAATCAAACCTGGGACCCTTCAATCCGCAGGCTGAAGCTCTATCCACTGAGCCAAACTGGCTAAGACTTACTCGTCTAATTTTTAATCTCTGAGAGTCCTATAGAGTTTTATGTGCACATTTTCACTTTAAGCATATTATATCTTATCAATATTTTGAGTACATTAAGCTATTTTTAGTCTTATACTAAATTATCTTTTTCTCATATTATATTTTTTTCAGATGAGAGTTGCCTTGGCCTTTTGCTTGCCTATTGTTCTGTTTATGATTTTGATCATTGTTTGTTCTTTCATAGCTAAGGAACAAGAACAAAAGAGCTAGCCAATAGCTATTTGGTGATATATTTTAAGCAGACTTTCCACTAGACATTGTAGGTGTGGAAAAAAATTATCTTCTTTCCTTCTAGATTTTTTGGCATGTCTAACAATTAAATTTAAATAAAACAGATTAACAGGAGGAAAACAAATAAATTTTGTATCTATGAGAGTCCATTAAAAAGACAGTCTAGCAATTGACGCTTATATATTCTCCCAAGACAAGGAAATGAATGCAGGTCTCTAGCTTCAAAGGGGAGCAAAGCATTCACAAAAAGATGAGAACAAATGTTTGGTAATCAGATATTTGCTCTTCTATGCAGAGAAGTATTTCAAATTTAAAAAGTTATCTCTGGAAATAGCTTTCTTTCTCTTACAGAAATGATATTATCAGAATGGCCTTTGTATTGCATTTTAGTTCTTCTGCATCACATCCCATCTACAACCTAAAATCATGAAAGTACCAGAAATCAGAGGGATAATTTACAATAACATTTTTCTGTAAAGTAAAATGGTGACTAAAAATTATATTCAAAGAATGTAAAAGGATAGAATAACATTTAACCTTGAAAATGATATATTTATTCTAATTAAATTTATTACATTATATCACTGGAATTATGTAAGTGTAACATGCTTATAAAATTATTCATAAATATTTTAATGAGCATAATGATTATTTGAAAAAAATGCAAAAATACTCTGCAATACTTTACTTTTGGACAATTTTTACAAGATCATACAGATGGATAAGTGCTCATTATCTATTACCATGTCATCATTTAAACTCAAGAAGACATATACACATTAATTAATTTTTATTAAAATAAAATATTTATGATGAGATGCTAAAATTTTATTTAATATTTTACCTGTGACGTCATGTATTTATAAGTTTTAAGAACTATCATCTGAAGTAATACAAATGAGGACAAAACAACAAGTTTGAATCATTACGGATATGGATTCAAGGTCAAAGCTTTGGATACTTAAGAATAAACCAAAGCTGGAGACAGGCTTTTAAGAGTCATTAAGTATTTAACAGTTATTAGCCAAAAGCCTCTGGCAATTTTGTTTGCTACAAAGAACTTTGCTTCAGTGGCTCCATATAAAAACATTTTAGGAGTTTTGATTGATTTATTTAGGGTGACTTTGGTTTGTTTTGAAAAAATGGTAACATGATATGTGTGTCTAGATTGTTGTTTGAATTTATTTGAAGATACAATGATATGGCTTTAAGCATTATGAATTGCACAAGTAAACCGTTAAAGGACAACAAATGGAGTATATGTTATTTTATTATATTGTTTTAGCATCATCACATTATGAATTAGATATTAAAATTACATATTTAAATTCTTGCCTGTGGGTAAAGCACCCCAAATGAACAAGGATCAGGATAATCATACAAATGAGACACAAAGCATCTCAAATTGAACTAATTATACTTCTCCTAAATCCTACTGTGTTTTTTTGTTTGTTTGTTTTAAATATATTTTTATTGATTTCAGAGAGGAAGGAAGAGAGAGCGATACAAACATCAATGATGAGAATCATTGATTGGCTGCCTACTCCTGCCCCTATTGGGGGTTGAGCCCACAACCCCGGGCATGTGCCTTGACCAGGAATTAAACCATAACCTCTTGGTTCATAAGTCGATGCTCAATCACTGAGCCACACCAGCCCAGTCCTACTGTGCTTTGACTACTCAAATGCTCTGAAATCACTTAGAGGTGACTTTGTGTGTCCTCCACCCAAAATCAAATCTCCTTCCATCACCATATATTTGACTTCATTTTACTCTTTACTATTCCCTTACCCCCATCCTTCTGGTACCACCATACGGTTTTCTGTGTCTATAAGTCTTTGTTTTCTTATTTGTTTACTTGTTACGTTCCGTTTTATATCCCACATATGAGTGAAATAATATGGTTCTTGACTTTTTCTATCTGAGCTATTTCACTTAGCATGATATTCTCAAGATCCATTTATGTTGTTGTAGATCACATCTTTATCCAAACATCTATTTAAGATGCTTTGGGTATTTCCAATGTCTTGGCCACCATGGATAATTCTGAAATGAACGTAGGGGGTACATATATTTTGTGAATAAATGCTTTTAAATCTCTAGGGTAGATACTCAGAAGAAGGATTGCTGGGTCACATGTAACCATATTCTTAATTTTTTGAGGAAACTCCATACTGTTTTCCATAGTGGCTATACCAGTTTACATACTGTTTTCCATAGTGGCTATACCAGTTTACATACTGTTTTCCATAGTGGCTGTACCAGTGAATGAGTGTTCCTTCTTCTCCACAACCTCTCCACTTGTTATTACTTGTCTTATTGATAATAGTCATTCTAACAGGTTTGAGGTGATATCTCATTGTGGTTTTGATTTGAATTTCCCTGAATATAATTTTTATTTCATTTATTGGAGTGAACACACAATACAATATACAGATGATATATTGTAGAATTTTATACCTGGAACTTGTTAGGCTGATGGAGTTTGGGTGCAATAAGCCAGCTTCAAAATTTTCAGAATAAAAGGAGAAACTGATGTCCTTCAGTCACAACTATAAGAAGAGCAATGTGTTGCAGTTTTAATTAGAATCATGTATGTTTACTGTTTGTGCCAAATTATTTCTCATTGCAAAACACATAAGGTGAACTAATTTTATGTTGTGGTTTGTTTATGCATGCTACAAGTGATAATAGATTTGTATGCTCATAATGGTTCCACAGATGACTTTATAGCTGAGTGCTATGTACTTTATAGTTATACTAGAGGCCCAGTGCATGACATTCACACACTTGGGGGTGGGGAGGGGCGGGGTCCCTCAGCCCAACCTGCACCCTTTAGCAGTCTGGGAGCCCTCAGGGGATGTCCTACTGAGGGCTTATCGGACATCCTTAACACTGTCATGGAGGTGGGAGAGGCTCCCGCCACCACTGCTGCACTCACCAGCCCTTAGCCCAGCTTGTAGCTGAGCGGCGCTCCCCCTGTGGGAGCGCACTGACCACCAGGGGCCAGCTCCTGCGTTGAGCATCTGACCCTAGTGGTCAGTGCGCGTCATAGCGACCAGTCGTTCCTTCGTTTGGTTGATTTGCATATTACCCTTTTATGGTATAGGATCATTTATGCTCATTCATTATATTTGGCTTCCTAAGAAGTAATGTTTGCTGGAACTCACGTCAATCTCCTGAAAAAGTGACATTCATAGAACCTTAATTCATACAAATTCTGATTCAGTAAAAGCTTATTCAGAATTAAAGTCACATCTTAGGTACATTACTTAACCAAAAGTTATGAAAATAATACTTAAAAGTATATACCCCATGGACACGGACAATAGTTTAGTGAAAGTCAAGGAAGGGGGAGGCAGGGGTGGGTGGAGGTGGGCAAAGGGTCGGGAGGAGGAGTGGGACACCTGCAATAATGTCAACATTAAATTTTTTTAAGAAAAAACACCTTTAAAGATAAAATAATGAAGGGGGAAAACAAGTTAGAATCACTTGGAATAAAAGAAATATTTTTACATATTTAACATATAAAAATGATAGCACTCATGAAAATTCATTCTAGTCTAAAGTAAAATTATATTTCTTTTTTCCACAGGGTGTGAATTCTTTTATTTTTGGGGTAGTTGGCATGACCAAAAGTGTTGCTGAGTTGGAGCCCAGCCTACATTCTTGGTTTTATTGGTTCATCACTGGTAAAATGAACCCTCAGATACTTCCTATGAACTTGACAGTGTCTAAGGTGGAAGATAGTTGAGATGAAGTTCCACATGCTTTTGCTTTACATTTAACTTTATCTCTGGAAGGACCCAGGAACCCAAGCACATAATAACATGTGAGGATTGAATATATTCTTCCATTTTTATCTTTCCCTTGAATTTTAATTATTCTTGAGTGAGAATGAAATTTTGACAATTTAGTGATCTTTTCTTGTGTTAAGGCACTATTAGATTTCTATTTACTCTAACTCTCCACAGTTATCACAGTCTCCTGATTTCTCTACACCCACATAAAGTCCCTTTCCCTATTGCAGACACTATCCTCAACCTACCTACATCCTGAATGTTTTTTTCCTCAGCTTTTGCTACCATGACTCCCATTTAACTAGGAAACTCTTGCATTTTTCTGTAATTCAATGCATTAAGGTGCCTTACATTGGCCAATCTTCAGTAGAAAATATGGCTAGGTTATTTGTTTGCTTTCTTGCTGGTTTATTGCACAGGCAAAGATTTGTCACATTATTCTCCATACTAAACAGCATTTGGAGTTCAATGTGACCTTTATAAGTTAAAACTGGCAGTGCATTATTAAACATTATACTATTGCTTAACATAATCACAAAAATCTTACTTTTCCAATTTCCATTATCAAGTTTTGTGGTCTCTAAGTAGAAATATTGCTACATGCACACATTGAACACTTTGAATATTTGCTATCAATGTAACTCAGGTTTATATAAAACTTTTTTGTTTATTTAAAATTTTTATAGCAAAATTGAATCAAAATTATTTCAGGGAGCTAATCTTATTATCATTAACATTTAAAATGGTGTAAGTATTCTTGTTAGTAAATATTTATTCAAAGACTAACTCAACCTTATCAATACTATTTAGTCTCTGTTCAAAAATATTCCAACAAAATAGCTTTAAAATATTTTTTTTTTCAGAAAATGCTTGCTTTTGATGGACACAGATGAAAATTATTTTTGAAGTAAGCAATCGTGTTTTGAGCATCTAACTCTGGAGCATTGTCATTAACTAAGTGGAATTAGGTGGTCAGTTTATGTAATGAAATTCACTGTCATATTTGAAGTCAGAAATATTCAAATATTAAAGTGGACTTCACCTACAAGACTTAGAGGTGATCTCTTGACTAATTTATATGCCCTAAATTATGTTAGTTAAATATTAAATTGACATTTATCCTGATAATTATTTTAAACAGAATATTGGAAACAAAACTCATTTATGTCTTATTCTTTACCTTTACAATTTAAAAGTTAGTATTTATCATCTGACTTTTAATAAGCAACAAAATATAATTTACAGTAAAATGTATAAAACATAGTTAGCTAGGAATATATTGAATTAAGTATTATTAAGCCTTGAGTACATTTTCTAAACTTAATTGCTTCTCCCTCATGTAGTTTCATTTATAAGTTCTCAATATTTTATTTAATATGAAGTTTGATAAAATCCATAAAAGCTTATGAATTATTCTGTAACAATAGTCCAAATAATCACATTTTAGCAAGTCTAACAACATGAAGATGTATAATAAGAAAATTTATTTCTGCACTCTCGCATCTTCACCCTTCCCTACAGTTTTATATCAAATATAAAAATTTAACAATCTGATATAATTCTGTGTACACACACAATGTCATACATTTATTTTTACTAGCTATACTATACAGTACTATACTATACTATACTATACTATACTATCCTTTTGAATATCTCTTTTTGTTTAGTTGGTCACATGAATTTTTCTTGTTTAAATGTAATATTACAGCCCAGCTGGCGTGGCTCAGTGGTTCAGCGTCAACCTATAGACCAGAAGGTCACAATTCCATTCCCAGTCAGGGAATGTGCCCAGGTTGCAGGTCCGATCTCCAGTGCGGGGCGTGCAGGAGGCAGCTGATCAATAATTCTCTCTCATCAATGATATTTATATCTCTCTCTCCCTCTCCCTTTCTTTCTGAAATAACAAAAAGTAATATCATAAATCTGCATCTTATTTTTAATTAAAAATATATATTAAACATCTCTAAATAATGTATACACGAGTCTACTCATTTCTTTTACATCTCTAATTTATATGCATATATATTATACACAGATGATGTTTCTTAGCATAATCATAAACCCACACATAAACACTTCACACTAATTTGTATGTAAGCACACACATATGACAAAATTTGATTTCTCACTCAGATATTCTCTTGGTCTTTCCTTTATGTATCCTACATTATAGTCTTACGATGGTAGCTGAGGTTCCAGGGATGATATTGGAATTCTAAAGCAACAAATAGGAAGGCAAGATACCAGCATTATCTGCTCCTTTTATCAGGAAAGGAAAATCAAATAAATAAATGTAGCGTACTTCTCTTTTCCTTCATTCAGAACTGTATGAAATGTAAAAGAGGCAAAGAAAGTGAGTCTTTCCATCCTCCAGCCTTCCTTATAGAGATAGAAAGGGAAATGGGTGGTAGGCATATGTATTTGTTTAGCCCAAGAAAGTTGTCTTTCTCATCATTTTTTTTTCTATTTTGGAAGATTTGAATAGTACTGACTTGTTAGCATTCTTTAGCATCTCTTTCAATTTTATAATTCCTCATTATTGATAATGATGATGATGGTGATGGTAAGTATGCTTAGTGTTTATTTCAGATCAATGTGTGCTAAAAATAGTTTACATATCATTTAAACCACACATGCTTAGTAATTAGATATTTTAATTCCTTTTTTGGAGATGAACTATATGTGGCTCAGACATGGTCAACTTTTCACCTAATACTCAGAATTAATAAATGAGATTAACTGTGATTCAATTATTAGTTCATACTTAAACGTTCAAAGACCAAAGTACCGCTTTATGGTATCAAGAGTTTTAAAAACTGTATTTGAAGCCTAGCCTGTTTGGCTCAGTGGATAGAGCATCAGTCCAAGAACTGAAGAGTCCCTGGTTCAATTCTGATCCAGGGCACATACCTCAGTTGCAGGCTTGATCTGATCCATGGAAGGCAACCAATCAATGTGTCTCTCTTACATCCTTGCTGCTTTTTCTCTGTCTCTCCCTCTCCACTCTGTCTAAAAAAATCAATGGAAAAATATCCTCAGGTGAGATGAACAACTAAATAGTATTTGAGGCCCTGAAATATTAAGTACCTCACCCACTCCACAGAATGGGAATCAAATGTGATTCAATTATTAGTTGAACTGGCTCTAAAGATTAGATAGCTGAAATGTATATGGTTGAACATTTTACATTTAGTTCATCATTAACTTAACACATACAGTTTGATCACATATTATCTTTGTCAACAGAATTGTCAGATATTGATATATATTGGTTTTAATAATTATAACTGCAGGTTGAATGCTGATGAATAAAGTTGCTGAGTCATTATTCCTCAATATGAAAGGAGAAGCTATGTTCCATGTTGGATGGACTCTGTCTCTTAAAATATTAAAATTTATTTTAGTTATATCAGAAACTACAACCAATGGCAACAACATACACCATAGATCTGATATCAAACACAGGGTAGCATTTAGGACTTGGTTAAGCAAAGACCTTTGATACTTCCATTTGTAATATTAATCACAGTAATAACAATACCACTAATATTGAATTTCTTTGCCTGCTTGCTTTGATAATGATTCTAGTTTAAAATGTAAACAACAAAGAATTCCAACTTTAACTTTTAACACTCTTAAAAGTCACCATCTCTCCTCTGTTGTTGAAAAGATTTTGAATTTGAAACCAATCTTTATATGCATTTGCATTGATTATCCTCTCTGAAGGCTCTCTAATGTACAGCATAAGTGAATTTATCTTACAAAATTTAATCAAAACTATATGTTGATAGGGGCTTTTATTGTTGTACAGCAATGGCAGCTTAAAAGGACATTTCCAAGGCAAATATTTGTACCATCTCAAGTCTTTCTTTGGGATTATTCCAAGGTCAGTAGAATATTTTTTTGTTGGGATAACCACATTCTGATGAGGTGTTTTATTTGCTTATAAGAACAACAAATGAGGGGGGGCGGGTAAGAGAGATAGAGATAGAGACAGGAACAGAGAGATAACATGATTTCTTTAAAAATAATTTTGCAAGATTAAAACAATTTAAAATAATTTCAGAAGGCGATGATTAAGTGCTTCCACATTGGCAGTGTTATGAACTTTAGTAGGTAGAGAATCAAAGCAAAGGAACAACCTAACTAACTATATATATATATATATATATATATATATATATATATATATATATATATGTTTTCCAAGTAGCCATCCGTAGTAGACTTGGCAAACTTTCTCTGTAAGTGACCAGACTAATTTTTTTCCTTGATGCCAGCTTTCTGCCTTAATTACACAACTTTGCCTTTGTGATGCAAAAACGGAAATTTACAATGGGAGTGATTGTGTTCTAGTAAAACTTTATTTACAAAAACAGGCCAATTGGCCAGAAGTTTTGCCAACTTCTGTTGTGCATGATCTGCTTACACTTTCTATAAGAAGGTGCTGTTGTTGGTAACACAGCAATTTGGATCAGAACATTGAGTCACTATGAACCCTGGGATGAATTGTGGCTCTATCAATGCATATTGATTCATTTAAAGTATCAGCTTCTTTTAATAGCCTGAACTCTTCTGTGCACCTGCTTCTCGTTAGTAGTGTTTCTCAAGTTGCCTTTTCAGAGGGGAATTTTTTATTAAAAGAGAAAGAGGTACAAGGAAAGTTGAAAAGGCATTCTTATTCTTATTCTTCCTCAAGATTATTACAAATAAGATCTATCTGACTCAAGCAAGTATACCCCTGTCTTGTCCTACACTGTTTTGAACATATCTAAAAGGGCCTTTATAGTGTCCAATTTTCAGTTTCCCTTGAATGAAATGGTGAGATTGATATGGACTTTAAAGTATTTTTGAGTGAAATGGTGATATTGATATTCACTTTAAAGTATTTTTATGGAGATTAAATAAGATAACATTTAGAAGTTCCAAGCACAGTGTTTGGCTCAGAGCCTGCTCTTTTTACACATAAATTATTATTTTACATCTCTTTCTTGATTTTCTTACCTTTTTGTAAATATATATTTTTATTTATTTCAGAGAGGAGGGGAGAGGGAGAGAGAGATAGAAACATAAATGATGAAAATCATTGATCTGCTGCCTCCTACTGGGGATTAAGTCCACAACACAACCTGGGCATGTATCCTAACTGGGAATGGAATCTTGACCTCCTGGTTCATAGGTTGATTCTCAACCATGGAGTCACACCAGCCAGGCAATTTTCCTAGCTTAATCATTAATCTCTCTCCACAACTATAAAAATCTTTCAAAACTGGACTACCTGATCATGTTTACATTTTTTCTTTTTTCTTTATTTTATTATTTAATTATGCATTCATTTAAATATATTTAGTATGTACTGTGCTCAAATATATAACAATATTATATACCAATCTTCAATCATGTGTCACACTTGATTTTCCACATAAGTATGCTGATTTATATATTTATTTAATTTTAATACTATTTCTTCAATGAATTCCATTCTTTGACATGATTTTGGAAAAATATTCTCTTTTGGATTTTTAGGTATCAGTTGTGTCAATAAATAATATATATGAATACATAGAATTTTAAAAGAAAGAATGCAAATAGTAAAGAAATCTTGAAATTTATGTTCTCTATATCCCCATCCCCTTTTTTTAAATAACAAAACTCAATGAATTGTTTGCATCAAAGCAACAGATATAGTTAAAATTATAATTCAATATGCTGGCTATAAGGCAATAATGTTTTTACAATGATTAGTTTTGCTATTTAAAAAATGATTCCTGCCGAAACCGGTTTGGCTCAATGGATAGAGCGTCGGTCTGCGGACTGAAGGGTCCCAGGTTCGATTCCGGTCAAGGGCATGTACATTGGCTGCGGGCACATCCCTGGTAGGGGGTGTGCAGGAGGCAGCTGGTCGATGGTTCTCTCTCATCGATGTTTCTAGCTCTCTATCCCTCTCTCTTCCTCTCTGTAAAAAAATCAATAAAATATATTAAAAAAAAAAATAAAAAAAAAATAAAAAATGATTCCTCTGTCACAAATATCTAAAATAACAAGCATTAATGCAGGGGGAAAAAGTGTTAAAATACAGTTCCATTTCTATTTATATTATCAATAGATATGTCTTTCTTATCCACTATTCATGTAATTTGCTAAATTTCATCTGATTGTTCTCAAGACTAATATAGTTTGTGAGTTGTTGGTGATAATAGAGGTTAACTATATATGACCTCTGCTTCTAAGCCTCATTTTCTCATTTCAAAATATCTTTCTCAGAGGTTTCCATTTTAAAGAAATGAAAAAATGTATTATCACAGAACAGACATTTCCAATGTCCTTAATCCTCCACATGACACATAACTTTGTTGATCCTGTAGGATTTTTTCTGGGAAATTACTTTTTTTTTTTTTTAATGAGGAGTCAGACACAGATAAAATTTCAGTGTATCAAAGTCCTCCTTGAGGCTTGAAGGATGCATGTAATTATGCTAATGGAACATCAAGTTCCTGTTGCTAAGAAGAAGCTTGAGAGATATCTCAAACTGGAATAAGTTGACCTCTCCAGAATAAAAAATGAGGATTTTTTTCTCATATTTCCCAAAGTAATTAACAAGGTTGGCAAATCTCATAAATTTGATTTAAACCAAATGATACAGTAAATTCAACTCCAATAAATCTTCATATATTCTTTAACAGGATGGAATATATTGCTTGTATGCTCTAGTGTGTAATATAAAGGAGAGCAGCATATGGTAGCTTGCTAGAAATGCTCCCTGGTGAGCTGCAGTAATAGCCAATACAGTGGGCAGAGGTTATTTATTACAATATCAAACATTTCAGGACTTTCCTGTCTAGCTGTAAGGTAGCATATAGAGGGTTTGAAATCTGTTTACTGTTTCCTTTTATCTGGCTATGTAAAACATTGTCAGTTCATTATGCTAAAAGTGGTCAGGTATTATCTTTTTGTTTCCAAATAAGAAGAGTTAAGGATAAAGTCACTTTGTAAATCAATGGTTGATGTTGGAATATGAGCAAAACAAAAGCTTTTTTTATTATTATACACCACTTAAATGCCCTTAAAACCATACAGACAAATAATCAAAGAACAGAATTGAGGTAAATTAATAAATATTATTTATGATTCAATTTTACATTATTCTATCAATAAATATTCTATTTATATACTATTCCAACCAACAATATTGTTTTTATACTATATCCATGGTTAAGTGGAATTAATCAGAATAGTAAGTCATTCCTTGGTGGAACACAGGCCCTTCCTTCAGGACTTAAAGTCTATCTAGTGGTAGGAAAATAAATCCGTAAATCACACTGATATACCTCAATTTTTATGGAGCTCAGAGGTGAGAAAGAATGTTTATTTAGAAACAGATGGAAAGGCCTTTGAGCTTGGCTTAAAAATAAGTTCTAAAGGCAGTTATAGGCCAAGATTAAATTTATTGTCAACTTTGAAAAGATGGTAATCTTTTTTTAATATATTTTTATTCATTTCTGAGAGGAAGGGAGACAGAGAAAGAGATAGAAATATCAATGATGAGAGAGCCTCATTGATCAGCTGCCTCCTGCATGCCCCACTGGGGATCAAGCCCACAACCCAGGCTTGAAGCTTGACTGGAAATGGAACAGTGACCCCCTGGTTCATAGATTGATGCTCAACCATTGGGCCACACCAGCCAGGAAAGATGGTAATCTTTTGTAAAGGGACAACATTGGTAGTAACATTGTCGTTCTTCCACACCATCTTTAACCTACCTAATAGTTTTTAATGGTGGGACAAAGGACAAATCTAAGATCTACTGTGTTTAAATTTACATTAAGGATCTCATATTTAATTAAATTCATATCTTGTTTTATTTACTTTCACTTACTAGCCATAACAATCTATCTTATTACCTTATAAAGAATCAATCGGGAGGTAGAAGACATTTTAGCTAATAGTTCTCCAAAAGCAGGACAATAAAGATTGTGTTCACTCCATAAATAAATAGATCCAAATGTACAATGACATAAATATTTCAAGATTGGTAAAGTAAGCAGTATAGTATACTATATTTATTATTTTTAATAGTCAATATTGTACTCTAGTGCAATGAGTAGGGTTTACCCTACTCAATGAAGGATGATCCCTTCATTACCCAATGATGCTGGTTATTTTTTTAAAAAGTAATGTTCTAGAGAAGGCTATTTTTTTTAAGTTGCAAAAGTTTGTACTATATTTATAGAAACAATCAAATCTAAATCAATGTATTGATTAATATATAATTTTTGTAAAAATGGTGTGCTGAATTTGGAAAAATTACACTTTCTATCAATAATAAATGTTTTCATTTTCTTTTTAAAGTATTAATTCAAATAATTTCACATCTTAGCAACAACTTTCAGAAGAATAAATTATTATCTCAATTTTATAAATGGGAAAATTGAGATACAACAAAAATAGGGAACTCAGACGTCTCTTAGGCAGAATTCAAAACCAAAAAGATTTGCTCCTGATTTTGGACTAAAAAATCAACATAATAGTCTGCTGTGTGAATCCTACATTTGATTATAAATTTGTAAATGTTGTACACCTAAAAAATATTACAGTATTATTTCTCTTCAATACATATCTAGGTTTTTTTTCTGATTTTTCCTTACAATCAACTATTAAATCAGCCTAAATTTATTTTAACATTTGATATGAGATAAGAATGGAACTTTACATTTTTTGTCCAAATCATCGGTAGTCACAAGATCAATTACTGCATAGTCAGTCCTTTACCCATTGATAAAAAATGTTTTGTTTTTCAATATACTTACTACATTATATTTGACTGTAAAATAGTAAATAATATTACTATTACTTGACTGTATAATGTAATTAAATAATTTATCTGTCTTTCTCAGATCCTTGAATTACTATAGCTTTCTAATACAATTTAAAATCTAGGAGTGCTATGGTCTTCTTGCCAAGAATCTTTTTTTTTATTTTCTTATATATTTTTTTCTTTATTGATTAAGGTATTACATATGTGTCCTTATCCCCCCCTTGCCAGCCCACCCCCCTCTCTCATGTCCTTATCCCCCTGGTATCTGTGTCCATTGGTTATGCTTATGTGCATGCATACAAGTCCTTTGGTTGACCCTACCTTCCCTCTGAGGTTTGATGGTCTGATCGATGCTTCTCTGTCTCTGGATCTGTTTTTGTTCATCAGTTTATGTTGTTTATTATATTCCACAAATGAGTGAGATCATGTGATATTTATCTTTCTTTGACTGAATTATTTTGCTTAGCAACTTTTTCACAGGACTTTTCTCATCTTTCAAAAGGATATTATACTAAATTTTTGAATTTTTTTGCCAGGGATTTATATCTTTAACTTAATACTAAAAATGTATGCCAAAACATTATACTACTCACCACTCACTCTAATAATTTTTGTATAATTTTAGGTGCTCATTTGTTCTCAAGAAACTTCTGAAAAACTGTTCTTTGGTTACATAAAAATATGTCCTATATAGAATGATTTTTGATGAGTGGTAGTCAGCTATTTTAAAGTTGTAGATATATCTATCTACAGAAACAGTATTCATTTTTACAGTTCTCAAAAATGTAATAAATTATTTTTAGTTTACAAACCATACATTTTTACCTCATTGTCTAATTTTCATTAAAATCGACCATTTAAGTTGTATGTTGCCAGAGAGAGAAAGGACTTCCTACATCCAGTGTTCTTACTCATCTAACCTATGTTCATAGTCCATATTTCTCCTTCCATCCCTAACGTGCATTCATTAGTCATGGTAGTGCATAAGGAAGAGGTTTTACATCCTATTATATCCGGTAGCAAGTTTTTGGTACATGCCTCCATGTGTTCTCAACCCCCACGAATATGTTCAAGAAGCGGGGAAGCCTGAAGTTATTACCAATTGCTAAATCTATATAGTGGCATTAAGAACATTTTTCATTTGTGTGTTTTTAGATACTGTCCAAAACTGCATGACACATTTTTCATTTGTAGCACAAATGTACAATAAATATAAAAAAAATTGTTTTGAATGAAATCACGTATTGGTGAGTTTATACAACTTATTCAGGATGAAAGACGTTGGATTTTGGATTTTTTCAGCTGTTTTAAATCTAAAACAAGAAAAATAGCAAAAGCTTTTTGTCTTCTTGCCTTTCCATGCTTATCAGCTACAGGACCCTTTCATCCTGTGAAGACTTATAATCATACATCTCCTTATCTATACTCATTTGCTATTGCTTAGTAAGCAAGCACAGTGGGCAATTAGACCTGATGGTGTTTCAGGGACAAGGGGTCATGCAATGCATCGACCATGTCTTCACAATACCAATGGAGGCCTTGATGTTCTGCTTCAAAACATCCTTCTTACCAAATCTTGATGCTTATCCTCCATTTTCTTATTCACCAAAAAGTAAAGGTAAGTTCAGGATATATTGGATCTGGGGATGAGTGTTCATTTTATGTGTTGACAGAGTCAACCTGACCTTACTGAGGTGATGATTTGCTAGATGAATCTTTGTTCCACAAGTTGCTTAAGATACATTGATATAGATGAGGCAAACTTATAAGTCCATTAGTTCTCTCTATATGTATACCTCCATGAAGATTCAATTTTCAGATATTTTCCATATAATTCTTTCTCCCTAATTAGCTAATACAAATAAAATTCAATATACCCAGTATATTCATGTTAATAAATAAATGTTTTTCTAAAGGTCTTTGATAGTATAATTCTATAATGAATTACTATTACAATCATTTTTGGACTTGGTTATTAAACATATCAACTATTGCTACAATAATTGGTTCAATGTAGAGTGTAGAAGGAAAAGGAAGAGTGGGGGAATAGAAAAAAATGCAGTTGTGAGTATTTCTATAACTCCTTCCCACAATATGAAAATTAAATAGCATTTTGGCATTTCATTTTAAACGTGTCATTCACCTGTTCTATGAAACATTTTGATTATAACTGTAGAACTTAATAATCAAATGTTATAGCTAAAAAATAAGTATATTTGAACACTTATTTTAAACTCTCTGTAATAAACCAAGGACAGTAATTGTGTCAGATCCTGTTCTTAGATCAGGGTACAGTTCTCTTCCACTCTTCCAGGATCTGGTTTGAGAGCATTTCATTTCCCTTGTGACATGACTGCTGAAATCACTAGACAAGAGGAAGAAGTAAAGGAGGTCATGGCAGGTTTAATACTATGCAGTCAAATGTTCTTTCTTGCTGTTTTTCTCAACTAATCCTGAGTCTTTGGAGAGGTGACTTGGGTGAAGGGGTCATTTCTAACCCCAGAACTGTTTTTAGACCACCTGTCATTTTTCTAATAACAGTAGTAATAATGATAACGATTACAATAGAACAGCTACCACTTACTATTGCTTGCCGTGCTAATCTCTTCTACATACCACTTTCATTTAATCCTCACAGTATGTTGAGTTAGATATGATTACTACTATTCTACTAATGAGGACCCTAAGGCTTATAAAAATTAAGCAACTCACTCAAGGTCCCAAAGCAAGTAATTTGTGGTCAGAATTTAAATTCATGTTTGCCTGTCAATTAAGCCTGTTCTCTTCCCACTGTGTTATGCTACAGTGGCTGCAAACACATTGTGGTGGGGACTATGAAAATGCCACTTCCTTTCATTAATAGTAACAAAAAAAAAAAAAACCCAAAGACATTTATTAAAATAAGAACAGGTTTAGTGTAAGGAGTTGCTTACTGATAATTCTCTTTTATTTCACTAAAAATGTTCAGATCTGCTTTAATATATATAATACTTATGGAATCCATATATGTCTGTTGAGTCAGGATGGAGTCAATTCATATAAAATATTGTCTCATTTTAAATAACTTTTAAAATACCTTTTTAAATAACTGAGTATTATTGATGTATAGCAACAAGGTAATTATTTTATAATTTTCCCAATAAATATTTCTGCATGTATGTTTATGTGATTAAAATAAGGCACTGTTTGTGCCATAAAATTTTAATTAGTTACTATTTATAAAATAGTTATTAATTATATGCTATGAAAAATGAGAGATTTAGATCACTTACATGGCTTTTCACTTCCAATAGTTTGAGGACAATTCTGAGCACAGAATTATATTTTACCATTCAGATATGAGTTATAAATCCTTTAAGAAAGAGTAATAGTGAAAAGGAAAATGTCAATAAAAATAGATATCACTGAATTGACGAAAGTACATACCATTGGGGGAAAAACACAAAAAAAATATATCTCCAATGCTACATAGCAATTTACCCAACTTAGGCATGCAGGGATGTTCACAGATCATTTCACATGTGGAATAGAGCTGTGTTATGGGAAATACATTCAAAGATATTCTGGTGTTGAATGATTTGATGAAATTTATTACAAATGATTCTGTGAAACAGGTATGACTATGGCCAATGGAATTGGAAGCAGTACACTGTGTGTGCTTATTAGAGAATGAGAAAATTTTGTTAAAAATTGCTATTACCGATTAGAATATGACAGGGTATAATGGGAGTGTATGTGCCTGGAAGAATAGGTGTTACCCACTGGAACAGTAAATGTTTCCCAAGAGATAGAGAGGCACAAAATGGAAGCAGAAATATGGTGAAAATGGCAACAGTGCTTGTGGGCATTATTAATACACCTAGCTTTTACTGCATAATTTTGTGGTGTGTGTTATTTCAAAAATCTTAGTGGCTTTACAACAATAAACACTTACTCCTTATTCACACATAGGCTGTGTGTTGATTATGGCTTTGCTCCAGACTGTGTCTTCTCACACTGAGACCCAGATTTAAAAAGCACTGCCTACCCCTACCTGGTTTGGCTCAGTGGATAGAGTGTAGGCCTGCAGACCAAAGGGTCCCAGGTTCGATTCCGGTCAAGGGCAGGTACCTCAGTTGCAGGCTCCTCTCTGGCCCCAGGCACTGGTTGGTCTTGTGCAGGAGGCAACCAATTGATGTGTTTCTCTCACATGGATGTTTCTCTCTGTCTTTCCCTCTCTCTTCCACTCGCTACAAAAATCAATAGAAAAATATCCTCTGGTGAGGATTAAAAAATAATAATGAAATAAAAAATAAATAAAAAAGTACTGCCTAGTCCTGGCCAGTGTGGCTCAGTTGGTTGGGCATCTTCCCATGCACCAAAAGATTGGATGTTTGATTCAGGTCAGGACACATGCCAGGGTTGCAAGCTCAATCCCTGGTAGGGGGTGTGCAGGAGGCAGCAGATGGATGTCTCACTCTCATAAAGATGTTTCTCTTTCTTCTTTCCTCGCTTCCTAAAAATAAATTAAAAGAAACACACAAAAAAGTACAGCCTTTGAGCCTTGACCAGTGGGGCTAAGCTGGTTGGAATATCGTCCCCTACACCAGAAGGTGGTAGATTCCATTCCTGTTAATGTAACTTATTTATTGTAAAGGGCTTCCTTCTTTATGTATTTCTTTCAGAGACAAGTCATTATTGAAGTTTTGATTGCCTATATAATTGTATGTCCCTCTGGTGAAAGATTTTACTGTCTCTGAAATCCAGAATCAGGGGCGGATTCAGTTTCTAGTCTGGGCATGTTATACCTTTGAAACATGATATTCCAGGAAAAAGTGACACAAGAGACTGAGCTGACCCAGGCAATTATTATAAAGCTCCTCAGACCTATCAAAAGTCACATCCAGAAAAAAGTAAGTCAAAGACCAATCCTGCTAATGGTGTGAGGAAGTGTAGAAAGATGAATAGCAAGAGAGCATATACCATAATCCTTTTACAGAAAAGGGGGGGGGGAATCGTTAACGGGGGTACACTTTACCATAGAAGTCTTCTTTTTTTCTCTCTTCTCACACTTCTACAAGAATCTTGAAAATATGCATCCCCAGCCCAGGTTGTTTGGATCAGTGGATGGAATGTCGGCCTGCTGACTGAGGGGTCCTGGGTTCCATTCCAGTCGGGGGCACACGCCTGGCTTTCAGGCTTGGTCCCTAGTGGGAGGCATGCGGGAGGTGGCCCATAAGTGATTCTCTCTCATCATTGCTGTTTCTATCTCTCTCTCTCTCCCTCTCACTCTCTCTCTGAAATCAATAAAAATAAATAAATACTAATTGAAAAAAAGAAAATATGCATTCCCAAATTTATCTACCAATTTCAGGTTGAAACCTAAATTTTTTATTGTAAGAGCTTAAATAATTACTCACATAAATTATAAAATTTATTTTAGAATAAAGTTAGCATTTTAAAGTAAGCTGACTTTACAATCCTCATACACAGTTCACATTATATATTTTTAATGCAAATGAAAGTCAAAATCCACCCCTGATTCTGGATTTCAGAGACAGTAAAATCTTTCACCAGAGGGACATACAATTATATAGGCAATCAAAACTTCAATACTGACTTGTCTCTGAAAGAAATACATAAAGAAGGAAGCCCTTTACAATAAAAGCTTTGAACATTTTTCAATCATATGTGCAATGGCATTGAAGCACAAAGGACAGTGTTGCTAAAAAGGCTACCAAAGCCTATGCTATTATTTCTGAGTTTCTCAATGTAAAAGAGAAGCAAATTAGAATGAGCACTTTTTTGATGTCTAATAATAATGCAGGGAAGAAATAATATTCATAAGGGAGGAACAATGGGAAATGACTGTAACTTTCACTTTATCAACTTTGAAATCAATGTTTAAAATATTTCAATACAGAAGTTATTTGTACTTTATGAAAAAGAAGTACTTTCTCCCTGAAAGAATATGGCTAAGTAAATGTCTATATTGAATGTTTATGTTAAAATACATAGGTGTATATAAAATACACTAAAGATATTTTATGCATAAAGGAAACAATGTGTATCACTATATACTATGAACAATTCATTAATAATTTGTAAAAGTTTCAATTTGCTTATTTATTTACTTTGCTTAAACATACATAGTCATGCGTTCATTTGCCAACATTTTGCTATAGGTCAAATGGACAAAGAAGTCCATTGAATTACAAATGGGTTCCCTGGCTAATTTTTTCTGGTGCTAAACCACCATCTTTTTTTCAGTAACTCCACTGAGTTTTCTTCAAGTAGGCTGGAAATTAAAAAGCTTGCAGAACAATATGTGGGACAAAGCCTTCTGGAACTTAATGAAATTTTCCTAATCTATTTTTCCAAATATATTACATAAAATGTCAGAATTTTGAAAATTAAAGTACAATATGCACCTCTGTAAATGTATCATATCCTGCAGATTTAAAAATTAATATTTTGCCACAATTGCTCTAGGTTATTCAACCATGTGTCTAGTCATATTTTAGCTATTACTAAGTGTTCCAATGAATAAACTTGGATGTTTTGATTTCCAAAGAGAACTGTGAGTGTATCTTTTAATGATACCTTTTGAACTTTATATTTTCTGAATCTATAGCTAATAAATTACAGAGCAATGTATTAAGGGAATATTTACCAAAAATATGTCAAGTCAATAAGAACATAATTCTAAGAACTGGTATAATAGGCTTCTTTATTTCCCTTAATTACAAATGTAAAAGCTCATTTTTATAATATTGTAGAGGCCTGCTGTGTGTATCAGAAATTAAAAATTGAATGCACTTGTTAAATATTTTTCTATATTTATGATGTTGATAGTATTATAAATAAATATTACTGCAGTCACTGAAAATCAAAGAAAATAACACAAAATGAAGCTCTCAGAGGTATATCTTTTATAGAAGTCAACATCTGTAATTAGCAACCCATGATGTACAAATTAATTCAAAGTTGGTGCAGCCTGATAATTAGCAGAGAAACTAATATGACATAAAGTTCAAATGTAATGTTAAATCAAACTTTTAAAATTCTACAACCAATATCTTCTAAGTTTCAGTTCTTCATTTTCAGACATTGGTTAAGCATTTATGTTTTATTTGTTCAATAAAGAAAAACTAATAAAATGCCGTGCTTTTACATAACTATAATCTGTGAAATTATTGTGTGCAATGCACTTTGGACAGTTTAAAAACCACTGTGGAAGACAGTATGGAGTTTCCTTGAAAAGTTAAAAATGGAACTCCCATTTGACCCAGTGGTACATTTACAGAGGTGTGTATTGTACTTCTAGGACTATATCCCAAGAAACCAGAAACACCAATCAGAAAGGATATATGCACCCCTATGTTCATAGCAGCACAATTTACAATAGCTGAGATTTGGAAACAGCCTAAATGCCAATCAGCAGATAAGCAGATTAAAAAACTGTGGTACATCTACACAATGGAATATTATGCTGCTGTAATAAGGAAGGAACTTTTACCATTTGCAGCATCATGGATGGAACTGGAGAGCATTATGCTAAGCGAAATAAGCCAGTCAGAGAAAGATAAATATCACATGATCTCACTTATATGTGGGATATAATAATCAACATAATTTGATGAACAAGAATAGATCCAGAGACAAATGCTAGAGAACGGGGGTTAGAGAGCAACCAAAGGACTTGTATGCATACATATTAGCATAACCAATAGACACAGACACTGGGGCGGTGGCGGCTTGCCCAGGGTGAGAATGGCTGGGGGAGGGGTCAATTGGGAGAAAAGGAGACAATTAAAAAGAGAAACCTGTATACAATTATGAAAGTTGTAGTGATATTAGCAATGAAATATATTAACTGCATCATTTACTAAAATACATCTTTTTCTTCATAGATTTATTCTATTTGTCTTCCATGTACATTTGTAAAATATCAACTATCATATTGCATACATTATAAAAATGCTCAAGCCAAATAAAAGTGGCACTTATGTATCTAAACATATGTTTCCAGAGTTATTATTTGGTTAAAAGGTTTTCTCAAGGAAGAGATTATAATAAAAAGTACCTCTATCATGAAACACTTCTATTATAAGTATAATACACGTTTACTTATTAGCATGAAGCATCTATATCATTACTAACACACATTTAACTACTGTTTTATTGTGATTCTTCATGATATATTTTTCTTTTTATATAATCACTAGAGGCCTGATGCACGAAATTCGTGCAAGGGGCTTGGCCCTCGCAGCTGCAGCTTCATCTGGAAGGTCGTTCAGAAGGACATCCAGAAGGTCGTACGGCTGTCTGGTCTAATTAGCATATTACATTTTTATTATTATAGATATACATTGACCAGGCTTATAGTAGTATTTCTCCTCTGGGAATCCTATTTCATATAACTTTTAATTACAAGATCTGAGGGGTATCTAGTTGATATTTTCATTTTTCTCTACGTAGAATTTGTTGGCAATAATTTTGGCTAAAACAATTAATTCATACTTCAGTTTGAAATCTAATCAGTTTACAAATGTATGAAAGCTTCCTGTACTTAAAACACTTTACACATGAGTTATATGTATGCTTAGGACATAAGTCTTTAGTGAAAAAAAACTATTATTTTCCTGAATAACCTTATATATTAATTATGTAGGGTTTCAATTTTGAAAAATATCTAATTTAAATTTGATGTGCCTCAATTTTAGTTACTACTCAGATGGTAAATTTGCTTTAGTGTGTACTAGTTTTGAACCTAAAGAAGTCGTTCACATAAATACAAAACTATCATTAAATTATGATAATTCCTAGGAATAAACCATTAACAACATGACAATATTTACATTTCACAGAGGAATTCATAAATTTCAGAATCATTTAATTTTTTTCCTATTAAAAGTGCCAATTAGTGTTGGCAGTTTTAGCAATGTAACAACTGATAAAATCCTATTTAATAAATAGGTAATATGCAAATTAACCATCGTGCCATCACAAGATGGCTGCCTACAACCAGGCTGGCCAGGGGGATTAGTGAGGGACGACCAAACAACTGAAGAGCAGGCTGAGTGGGGCAACCAGGACAGCAGGGGGATTAGTGAGGGATGACCAAATGACTGAACAACAGGCTGCATGGGGCAACCAGGCCAACGGGGGGGTGCAGATGGGGGTGACCAGGCTGGCAGGGGAGGCAGTAAGGGGTGAACTGACCATCATCAGTGGGCAGTTAAGGCCGGCATGCAGAGGCAATGAAGGGTGATCAGGCTGTCAGGGAGGGGGCAGTTGGAGGGTGAACAGGCTGGCAGGCAGGTGAGCAATTAGGAGCTAGCAGTCCAGGATTGTGAGAGGGATGTCCGACTGCCAGTTTAGGCCTGATCCTAGGTATCGGGCCTAAACGAGCAGTCAGAAATCCCCCGAGGGGTCCAAGATTTGAGTGGGTGCAGGGGACCCCCCCCCCCCCGTGCATGAATTGTGTGCACCAGGTCTCTAGTGAATTATATGATTACCACCTTAATTAAATAGTATACAGTATACTCAATGTAATGCTTGATAGCATTTCTATATATCTAAAAATATGGCATGTATATGTTCCTATGATTTTATGGATTTTTAATATCCAAAACATCCTATCTAATAAAAGAGTAATATGCAAATTAACCATTACTCCACGACAAAATGGCAGCACCCATAGCCACAAGATGGCGGTGCCCAGTCCTCTCAGCCCCGCTGGAGTCCCTCAGTCCCAGGGAGGGCTGTCGCTGAGAGCCGGCAGCGTGAGCGGCCTGGCAGAATGCTGCCCAGAGTCCCTCCTGACCCTTTATAAAAAACAAAATAAAATTCACTCCCCATGAAGTGATCCCCCCCACACATACCTACAGCCTTAGGTCTTAGCCTTGGAAGCACCTGTACCCCTACAGAGTGATCCCCTCCCAGCGCCAGCCTCAGATCTCAGCCTCAGAAGTGCCTGCACTCCCACAGAGCGATCCCCTCCCAGCAGCAGCCTAGGTGTCAGCCTCGAAAGCACCTATGCCCCCATGGAGTGATCCCCCACACACACACCTATAGCCTCAAGGTCTCAGCCTCAGAAGTGCCTTCGACCAAGCGAGTGATCCTGCCCCACTGGCAGCCTAGGGGAGTCCACATTGGAACTTCCCTTGCCTCCAGCCGAGTGATTGGGGATGCGGGGGTGTTATCTGGACAACGCTGCCCAGAAAACCTCTCCCATTGGGTATAATCTTCTGACCAGGTTAAGGAGGTAAATGGGTTTTGTTTAAAATCTTTACAAACTGCAAAGGAAATGTCTGAGGTAGGGTTTCACATCGGAAGTAACTTACAACTAATTTCTGAAGGCAAACGGGGACATTGCAGTTACATTACTGGAGAGTACCCCGGGGTCTGGAGGTTGGCTCTGCAAAGGCGGTGGCGGGTGCTCCCCACCCTGGTTCCTCAGCACCTCGGGAAGGGCTTGAGCCCACCCAGGAAGGCCTTTTCCCCTACAGTTTTCACCAAGGCAGGGAGGTTTTGTAGACATGAACAAGAAGTGCCCACGCACAAGTCCTGAAGATGCCAGGGCGGCAGAAATGACAAACAAACCGGGAAAAGAGCAAAACCAGAAACACCACCGATCCCAACATAGATCATCTTTTTCTTCAGATGATGGTGTGTTTCCCTCTTCTTAGTCTTCTGGAAGCAAGACAGAGTCAAGTACTGACAATTCTACCAACGGAAAAGTTAAGAGAAAGAGAGGACAGAAAATGAATAAAAGGAGAAAAGAAAGAAAGGACAAAAGATGAAACATCAAGAAAAAGAAAGAGAAGGAAAAAAGGAAGAAACAACCACATGATATCACCTTTCCAAGGTCTCATGAAATTCCTGTTTAAGGAGTTTATTTTATGATACTTTTAGTTTGGGTTTACATTTTTACTGGTTTGTCAAGACCATGGCAGGTACACTAATATGTTTTTTAAAAATATGTTTTACTGATTTTTTGCAGAGAGGAAGGGAGAGGGATAGAGAGTTAGAAACATAGATGAGAGAGAAACATCGATCAGCTGCCTCCTGCACACTCCCCACTGGGTATGTGCCCCCAACCAAGGTACATGCCCTTGACTGGAATTGAACCTGGAACCATTGAGTCTGCAGTCCAATGGTCCATCCACTGAGCCAAACCAGTTAGGGCTGTACAATATGTTAAAGAAAAATCCCTATTTAATAAAGAGGGAATATGCAGGGGAGGGCATTTGGGGGTGACCAAGCTGTCAGGGGAGGGCAGTTGGGGATAATCGGGCCTGCAGAGGAGCAGTTAGGCATCATTCAGGCTGGCAGGGGAGTGGTTAGGGGATGATCAGGCTGGCGTGCAGAAGCTTTAGGGACAATCAGTCAGGCAGGCAGATGAGCAGTTGGGAGCAGTCCTGGATTGTGAGAGGGATGTCCGACTGCCCGTTTAGGCCTGATCCTACCAGGATTGGGCCTAAATGGCCAGTCGGACATCTCTTGAGGGGTCCCAGATTGGAGAGGGTGCAGGTTGGGCTGAGGGACAACCCCCAGTGCACGAATTTTATGCACTGGGCCTCTAGTATTTCTGAAAGTAATAGTGAAAACTACTTGTGGTACTGTTATCAGCATCTCGTAATCAAGAAAAACCTTCCAGGGAATATTAGAGCATCATGAATTAAAAACAAAAATTTAAGAAACAGAATGTTGTTATCATTGTGGGAGAAAAGAATGAAGTCCAATCCCGGGAAGAACAGTTACACAATGAAAAAAAAAAATTAGATTTTCCTCTCTGGAGAAGCAAGTGCCTTTTTGCTAGTGCCCTCTCTAGGAATAAAGCATAAAGTTCCTATAAAAGTCAAAGACCACAATGCAAAGATTCTACTCATCATATCTGCAGTTTATATCAATAAATTAACTCTCTCTGTGTGGTAACCCTATGTTTTGTGATTTTTTTTTTTAATTTTGTTCTGTTCCTGGCTTTCACAATATTTTGTTAAACACCACACATCTTCCAGAACCATCACAAAATATATTTCAATTTGATGCTTAAGAAAATGATAGTTATTTAATGTTTTGAAAATCTCAAAATGGAGACAGTATATTAGATCAATATAGTAGTATCATATACATCATAATCACTTACTTATATTTGATCAGTTTTTGAACATTACTGTCAATGGAAAGAGTCAGTAAAAAGTGTGCACATCACTATACATATCTATTATCATAATTGCTTTTATTATTAATTATAAGATTGCATTGTTTCATATATAAAGAAAATAGGTCAATTATCTGATTTATAGAGACTTTTTAAGCATATTCAATTGTCAATCAGTTTTTCAAAAACTCACTATGCCCTTGAACACTATTTGAAAAGTGAGCCCCTTGAGTCCCTAAACTTCTTTAAAAAATGGTTGGAGGAAAAAGATCAGGGCCTAAAGTCTCCAAAGAAAGAAAATTTTTGTAAACCAGAAGTAGCTTTGGAAGCTCAATAATAATAGCTGTTAATATATGCCAGGCACTTCACAGTGAACTTTATACTATGTATTTCTCAATTTTACAATTTACAGAATGTTTCATTTAATCCCCTCAAGAAAAACCTATGGGATAGGTGATGTTATCTCCATTTTTTAGATGAACAAAACTAAAAAGTAATGCATTTTGTTTGAGATCACAAAACAGGAACTTCAAAAGGCAGAATCCATCTGAATCCATTTGATAGAAGAGCCTATGTTTTAATTCTGCATTTGTGCACTGCTTAGTATGTAGCTACTTATTAGTCAAGATTCGCCTATGAAATAGAACCAACAGGAGAGAGAGAGAGAGAGAGAGAGAGAGAGAGAGAGAGAGAGAGAGACTTATTATTAGGGATTGGCTGAAAATTCTGTGATGTACTGTCTTCAAGCTGGAAACCTAAGAGAGCTGGTGGTCCAATTCCAGTCCTAGTCCAAAGGCCTGAGAACCAGGTGTAAGTCTGTCTAAGGGCAGAAGAAGATCGATGTCCCAGTTCATCACTCACAGCAGTCAATTCTCCCTTTCTCAGCTTTCTTGTTTTATTCAGGCCCTCAAGAGACTGGGTCATGTCCTCCCACATTTGGGAGCACAATCTACTTTACTCAGTCTACTAATTCAAGTGCTAATCACATCCAGAAATTATATCCGGAAATAATGTATAACAGAATACCCAGTCAAGCTGACAGACAAAATTAGCATCATCTGTGAATAATGATAGTTCTATGTCTTCTTTTCCAATTTGGATACCTTTTATTTCTTCTTCTAGTCTAATTGCTATGGCTAGCAATTCCAGTACTATGTCGAACAGGAGTGTTGAAAGTGGGCATCCCTGTCTCGTTCCTGTTCTTAGGTGAAATGGTGTTAGGTTTTGCCTATTTAATATGATGTTGGCTGTAAATTTGTCATATAAGGCTTTTATTATGTTGAGGTATGATCCCTGTATTCCCAGACAGGGAACATGCCAAGGATACTGGCTTGATCCCCAGTGGGGGCCATGAAAGAGGCGGCCAATTATGACTTCCTCTCTCATTGATGTTTCTATTTATCCCTCTCCCTTCCTCTCTCTCTAAAAATCAATAAAAATATTTTTAAGAGAATAATAAGCTCATAATTCCACCTAACATGATACAACTATTCTGTTGTAGCTTACAACCCCAAATAGACTACAGATTCCCAGAAGAGGAAATTAAGCACTTATTTTAAACACTACAGGCCCAGTGCACAAAATCCATGCATGGGGGGGGGGGGGGCGAGACGGGGGGGGGGGGGCGGGGTCGCCCTCAGCCCAGCCTTCACCCTCTCCAATCTGAGACATCCCTCTCACAATCCAAGACTGCTGGCTCCCAACTCTCACCTGCCTGCCTGCCTGATTGCCCCTAACAGCTTCTGCAAGCCAGCCTGATCACCCCCTAAACACTCCCCTGCCAGCCTGATCAACGCCTAACTGCTCCCCTGCTGGCCCGATTGCCCCTAACTGCCCTCCCCTGCCAGCCTGGTCACCCCGAACTGTCCTTCTCTGCAGGCTCAGTCACCCCAAACTGCTCTCCCCTGCTGGCCTGGTCACCCCAAACTGCCCTCCCCTGCAGCCCAAATGCCCCTCACTGCCCTCCCCTGCTGGCCTGGTCCCCCATAACTGCCCTCCCCTAAAGGCCTCATCTCTATCAACTGCCCTCCCCTGCAGGCCTGTTCTACCCCCCCCCGCAACTGTCCTCCCCTGCTGGCCTGGTGCCCCCCAACTGACCTCCCCTGCAGGCCTGGGTCACCCCTAACTAACCTCCTCTTCAGGCCTGATCCCCCCAACTTTCCTCCCTTGCAGACCTGGTCCCTCCCAACTGCCCTTCCCTGCTAGCCTGATCACCCACAACTGCCCTCCCCTCCTGGCCATCTTGTGGTGGCCATCTTGTTTCCACATGGGTCGGCCATCTTTGACCACTTGGGGGCAGCCATCTTGTGTATTGGAGTGTCAGTCAATTTGTATATTACCTCTTTATTATAAAGGATTATTATATAGGATGGTTTTGCTTACTACACTTAAATTATCTTTTTAGTGGTATTGTGGTTTTGTGTGTGTGTGTGTGCTTTTAATTCACTTCATAGATGTTTTAATTATAGCATTTTACAAAACAATGCATAATTTTATTTCAAATTATTTGTTGATTAGAGTCCAATAAAGTAGGGGAAAAAACTTTCTTGCAACTTTTAAGACTTGCAGAAATTTAAAAAGAAAGGATTGTTTTGTGTGTTTTTATAACCCACTCCTTAGTAAATAAAATGTTTTGTAAGCCATTTAGGAACGTTTAATCTCCTCATATAGGTATTCTCTCAGTGATGAAGAGTAAGTATTCAAATTTTAATGTTATGGTCTTGTGTGTCCAGTAAAATGTTATTGGTATGATTGCACCAGGCTATGTTATGTGTATATGTATTTCTGTTCAATCTACTGATTTCTAATGTATAGTCCAAAAAAATATTTTATTTAAATTTTGGCTATGAGCATTTAAGCCTCAGTATTAAACTATATGAAAAATGTAAACCAAATAAAGCTTCCATGGATTTTATTTTGAAATTGTTTTCATATGGTAAAAAAAATTCTAAATTTGTGAATCATTTAAGAGTATTTCCTTGTTTGTAGTATCAACACCATCTGCATATAAAATAAAAATAAATGCTGTAATTTTTTTATGAATGAATTTTCCTATGTCCTTACAAATACACATATTTTGCCAATGAATATACCACAAAATATTGATATGTTAAAGTTAACACCTTCAACACCTTCTAACCAAGAACAGGCTAAAGTCTGTTTAAAACTAAGTATTTGGTTAGATATGGTGCTTCAAAATAAATATGTTAACATTATTATAATATCTAATTTCTTGATGTTTTACCCATGGGCAAAAAAAAGAGTTTAATTTTTCAGTCAGTTTTCAACATCTTGTGTTAGAGAATAAATAGTATTAGAATATTCATTAAAAATAAAGATTATTCTAAGATCAATTTGTATAAAGTTCAGTTCATTATGAATATTTATTCATATTGATATCACTGTGTAACTTGCCAATAATAACTCTTTCCCTAATTATACTTTTTTAGATGTACTTTAGAATTATTTTTTAAACATATTTATTTGCGGTGTTTCAGGAAACAAGATAACAGTCAGTTTATTTTAGACTTTTCTTCAAAACACCTGTGGTAGCTTTTTATTTAGATTGTTTGTAAACCAGGTTTTTACTATGATTTATGATAACACTATCAGCAGAACTAACTTAATTTCCAGAACAAAGGATAGACACATACTCTGAGTCAAATTTTGAAAACAACTCCTTAAATCAAACCAATCTTAGATTCTATAAGGCTTGATGATACATTTAATTATGTTGCAGGTTTATGTGGTTCTTAACTTCATGAACTCATGAAAAAACATCTGGTTTGCTATACTAAAATCATATTTTTATTTGTCATTTCTTCTGTAATGGAGTTGATTTAATGGTGGCAGTTTTGACTTTTATACTGATGGACTCTTTTACCTTGTCATCTGATACACCATATAGGGCCTAGGTGACAATGATGTAATATTTAAAAAATGAATGGTGACAACCATATTGATTTAATATCAGACATCTTAGATTAGTCAGCACTGATGTTTTGTAGTACTCACCTGTTTGTAAACTTGATTTCTATTGACAATATTCTCTTCATCCACCAATGTGGCAGAAAACCATGTGATTTAGTGATACCTGCCACCTGATTTTCTTTATATATATAATTAGCGCTTACATTAATTTTATATATTTTTGAAAGTTTTAAAACAAAACAGAAAATTGGCCCTAGATGGTTTTGCTCATTGGATAGAGCATCAGCCTGCAGACGAAAGAGTCTCAGGTTCAATTCTAATCAATGGCATATGCCAGGGTTGTGGGCTCAGTCCCCAGTGGGGGGCATGCAAGAAGCAGCTGATCAATGGTTTTCTCTCATCATTGATGTTTATATCTATCTCTCCCTGTCTCTTCCTTTCTAAAATCAATAAAAAATATTTTTAAAAAACCAAAAAATTGAATTAAAAGGAAAACCTTTAAATTCTTCAAGACTACCTTTCTTATATTTTGGTACTGGGTATTTAATAACCTCATACATTTACTTAAAATTTGCTCCATATCAAGTAGTATTTTAGTTTTGATCCAGAATATTGCATTCTATTATAACAATACATTAAACATTTTGATTTCTAATTGTATTTATAACACCTAATTCTAATTGTATTTAGAGCACTGAACGTGTGAAATAAGTTTTAATTATCATTGTAATAAAATAAATTTTGCATTTAGTTAGTTTAACTTTTTTTTTTTAAGAATTTGTAATAATGCCATACCAGTTTTTTACATGGCATCCTTTTTCTCAACATCCTCATTAGGACTTATCTTTTGTCTTTCTAAAAAAACAACACTCTAACAGGTGTGAGGTAATATCTCATTGAGGTTTTGATTTGCATTTCCTTGATGGTTAGTAATGTTGAGCACCTTTTCATATGCCATTTATACATCTTTTGAAAATTTTATATTTATGTGCTTTGTTCATTTTTAATCAGGTTATTTGGTATAGCCATATAAGAAACAGTATAAAGATTTCCACAAACAATTAACAATAAAACTACTTTACGATCGAACAATCCCTCATCTGGGTGTACATCCAAAGGAAATCAGTATCGTGAAGAGATATCTGCCTTCACATGTTCATTTCAGCATTATTCACAATCACAAGTATATGGAATCAAACTAAATGTCCATTGACAGATGAATAAATAAAATGTGGTATATATGAATGTAATGAAATATTATTCAGTCTTAATAAAGAAGACAGCACTGTCATTTTTGTCAAACATGGATAAACCTGAAAAGCATTATGGTAAGTGAAAGAAGCCAAATGTAGAAAGACAAATACTTCATGATGTAGAAAGCAGAATTACCAGGAATTGGGGAGAGGAGGAATTGGGGAAAAGTTGATCAGGGCTTACAAAATTTATTACATGAGATAAATAAGTTTTGAGACCTAATGTACAATGGTGTGACTCTAGTTAACAATTCTGTATTGTATACTTGTTAAGAAGATAGATCTTAAGTGTTTTTCCCCTGCATATACATACAAAACAAACAAACAAATAAAATACAACAATAAAACATGGTAACTATGTGAGGTGATGGATATGTTAAGCAGCTTGAATGTGGAGATTTTCTTCACAATGGATACATTATAAAATCATCAAGATGTGTTTCAATTTGTAAGTTTCATAAACCTCAATAAAACTGAAAAATAAATAAAATAATAATAATGCAAGCCCAATTTCTGAAATTAAAACATCTCTTTTACAAGTATAACATGGAATATATCAGTATAAGCTATTTTCAGATATTATGATGGTTTGAAAATATTACCTGTGGTTTGTCTAATTTGTTAATTTACTAAAACAAAACAAAAATAACACACTGATTTCTGATTTTTCCAGATTTATTAATCATACCTATTGATTTTAATTTCTCTATTTCTATAATTTTTTGCTTTTATCTTTATCATTTCTTCCTCATGATTTTCTTTGCTTACTCTTTGGGTTAGAGAATTTACCAGGCAACTGTAAAATACACAGGAGTACTCAGAGTTACAGGTAAAAAAAATTTATTTCCAGATGTTTTAGTACTGTGACTCAGGGGAGCCTGTTTCCAAATCCTGAGCAAGCCGATATGGAGAAAGCTTTCTCTCTTTATACCCTTTGGTTTCTTTGTCCCCCAAATATGGATCAGACTTCTAGACCTTTCGCACGATGGAGGCTGTGAGACCACGCCTAAAGGCCTGGCCTGGTGCCAGTGCTGATAACCCCCTCTGGGGGTTGTGTATTATTCATGGCTATGGCCTCTGTAAAATGGGAGTATTTAGGTAAACCAGTCTTGCAAGACCAGATAATTAAGGAAGGGGCAGTGACTAGACTATATAGGCTCACAGGAATGTGCATTAGGGATACTGATTAACTAGGTGCAGAGTCGGGCTGCTAGTCTCCTACATTCTTTCACAAATGGAGTTAATTATTGGCTAGCAAGAGTGTGCGTTGGAAGGCAGGTTTCTGGCACAGATTCAGATTTCTAGCTCCCCCCTCCCCCTGCATTGTTTTATGTTCCTCATCATTTGTTCTGTTGGGGATTTAATTATTGTGGGTTTTTGTTTTTTGTGTGTGTTGGTGTGTGTGTGTGTGTGTGTGTGTGTGTTTGTGCGCTTGTGTTTTATTCATATAAAGGGAGATGATTAATTTTATGTGTCAATTTGATTATGCGATGTTATACAGATACTGGTCAAACATGACTCTAGATGTTTCTGTGAAGGTGTTTTCGATGACATTAAATTTTAAATCAATAGATTTTGAGTAAAACAGATTATCTCTCATAACGTGGTTAGGCCTCATCCTATCAGTTGAAGTTCTAATAGAAAAAATAAATGACCTCTCTGGAGGAAGAGGAAATTCTGCCAGCTGACTCCCTTGGGACTTACCTACATTGTCAACTCTTTTCTTGATCTTCAGTCTGCTTATTTGCCTTGCATATTTTAGATGTAGTAACCTACACAACTGCATGAACGAAATCCTTAAAATAAATATCCCCCCCTCTCCCCATCTCTATATATGCGTATCATATTCCTTCTGTTTCTATTTAAGTCTACACTTTTCTTCATAGTCACTGCTTTAATGCATGCTTTAGAGGCTACTATGTAGTGTTTACATTATCTTTTTCTTAAAATAAATTCTTTAATGTCCAGTTGTATTTCCCCATTTAGTCAAGTTTTGCTTTTGTTCTTTAATTGAAAGATTGTTTTTTAAATTTTCATGTGGAAGGAATTCTTTTTAATATATATTCTCTACTGGTTTCCAAAATATGTGTAGTTTATATAAATTACACATATTGTATATTTAATGCCATACCACTTCTGGGAACAGCACTGCTGCCTCAAGAAGCTATACAAAAAGACTGTATACTATATTATTGCAAAACTCCAGTGACAGAAAGAAGTTCAGTGGTTACCAGGCCAGTGGTGAGGGAATGAGATTGGCTGTAAAATAGTGTGAAGGAACTTTTTGGAATGATGAAAATGTTCCATTTCATGATTATGGTAATGGTTATACTACATTTTTTAAAATTAATTATACACTTAAAATTTGTGAATTTTTATTCATTTATTTTCTCCAACTTTCCCTGTAAAAAGAGAAGAATCCCTTAAAAATAGTTTAATACTGCAGCAATGCTCTCTTCTCATTTTTATTCATTCAAGAAACCACCTGAGTGCTAAGTCTAACAATGATTTTGCTAGGCCCCAGGGCATATAATTGAATAAAATATGGTACATCCTAACAAGGACTTAAAAATTCTCTTCTTTCCCTAGCCAGTTTGGCTCAGTGGATAGAGGGTCTGCCTGCAAATTGAAAGGTCCCAGGTTCAATTTCGGTCAAGGGCAACTGCCTGGGTTGTGGCCTCGATTCACAGTGGGGACTTGCAGGAGGCAGCCAATCCATGATTCTCTCTCATCGTGATGTTTCTATCTCTCTCTCCCTCTTCCTTTCTCTTTGAAATCAATAAAAAATATATTTTTAAAAATCTCTCCTTTACCATTAAATGTCAATGGCTATAGGAAAAGAGGTTCTGATTCCAGAAACCAATTTCCTTCTCCAGCCAAGTATTTACCTTTTACTTCTTGTATATGACAACTTGGTCAAAGAAGAATAAAGTTGTGGAGGAAAGGAATTTGTGAATAAAAACAGAAAAGAAAACATAAGAAAAAAGAAAAAAAATGTGTGTCTGTATGTACGTGCATTTGTTTGTGAGAGAGAGATAGAGTAAAAGTGGGAAAGAGAAAGAAATTAAAGACTTAAGAGAGAAAACTTAGATGATTGAGCAAAAAGCAAAAAGATTATTAGTGCAGTGCTAGGATTTATATTGATATTAGAGTGCAGGATGATGTATATTTCTAGTAACTTAAAAAGCAAGTTAACTTATTAGCCAAATTTTTAATATATGAGTGTATATTCCTTCAAAATATGCCTCATTTTAAATGTGTTCTTTAAATATGTGCTTTGAGATCTCATGTCTATGTATCCAAAACAATATGTAAAATTTAAAAATATTACTTTCAACAAAATCCCACTATAAATATTACCTATGCAACATATGATGGAAACCATTGGAAGTGTGGTCTCAAACCATTGGGAGTGTAGATTACAATGAGAGACTAAATGGTTACTTCATAGAGTAAAAGTCTTATACTATAGATATGTAGAAAGAGAGATTAATGTTTTTAGGTTCATTTGAAAAGATTTCTTATAGGAATTATCATGTGAGCAACATTTTAAATATTATTTTGAAGGATGCATATATGTATATCTATATGCATATAAGACACTCTAATAACTTTGAAAGGGAATATAATGGGAAATAATACCTTTCATGGACAAGAAAATATGGAGTAATAAAACATATATAAGAGTATAATGTATAACTGACTTACAACTGACTATTTTGAAAAGTCTTAGAAACATTTGTTATGTAAGAAAATATAATTATGCCTCCAGAATGAACAGGAGTCTATTTTTCTCTGCTTATTTGCAATATTATGTACCTTTCAGTTACCTTTCTTTTTTATCTTGATCACCAGGTTTCTTTGCATCAAGACCCACAGTGACTATACTGCAATGTTTTTCTTACCAGGGTCCAGCAACTTTAGTCATTAAATCCACACGTGGTCACTTTATAGGAATTCCTCCTGAAACCCATTGCTGGGAAGATCACATCTCCTCTACAGAGGTCATGAAATGAGCTTTTCAAAGTACTTTATTACCTAACTAGACATGCATTGCTAAAAATCAAAACAAGTTCTCATAAGACAGAAAGTCTGATGCCTTATTTTTTATATAGTTCCAAGCAGCCTAGATGCCCTGCTTTGGGTGACTCTCTGAAAAACTATTTCCTAGAATTCAACAGAAGTACTCAGAATTGACATATGAAAGTCAACAGAGGTACTCGGAGTGAAATGTCCTTCCCAGGACACTCAGATGTGATTGAATATGTGAGTGAGTCAAAATTGTCTTGTTCCTTCCTACCTGTATCTTGCCTCTGAACTTCCTGGAGCTCATGGGCTTTCTCTGGGTCTGAAGATTCTCCCTAAGGTACAGAACAACACAGTAATTTGCCAGTGGCTTCAGTTATGACTCACCATAAGATTATTGAGGATGCATTCCAAATTCACTGAATCTTTCAAACCTTCGCTGGTAGGACAGGGTTATCTGGGTTTATGAAAACATGGGTCATTGGGAATTTATGCCATTGATGAAGATTCTTCAATTTAGAATACTTTTTTCTGCTTACTTCTCAGTCAAAATGTACTCAATCATTGTCTTGTTCCTGCTATTTGCCGAAGCACTGTTAAAATAAAGATGACTCTGCACCAATGAGCTTACCCTGTAAGGTAATGCATTAAAAGTCCATTTTCTCGGAAACACCCTTAATGAGTGACATTAATTGAAAGAAATTTGGGCACCGTGGAAATATAGTGAGGTTGATTATTTAGGACAGGTGATTATTTTAAAGGTCCTGAAATATAGCACATGACATGGACAGCTATCATTCTGCTTTATATAGGCTCTAACATCATCCATGTGGAACAAATTAAATAGTTTCTCTGTCAGTGGCACTGAGAAGAAACTTATATGTAGTTATAATGACATATAAATAACTTCCAATATTACCTTTCAATTTCAAATACCAGTCAGTGTAAATGTAAATGAGTATGTTTTCAAGCAAAAGCATATTGAAGTGATTTTCCTTCGTGATACTTACAAAATATTAATGAGATGAAAGTATACATGGTAGAAAGTTTCTGATTTAAAAAAAAATGCTTGCAGAGCTTAATACATTTCAAAAAATAAGTACTTACTAAACAAAATTAAATAATTCAATAGGGTTTTAAAATGAGAAACTCACAAATTGAACAAAATAACTGAAGTCATATTGAAATTTGTAATATATTTGTATAAAATATTTACCAAAAATTTTATATGTAGCCCATATTAGTTGTTCTACTGTGCTTGTCTAGATTATAAGCAGTATATGTTGCACATTTACACGGTTACCCTCTTGTTTGGTGTAATTTGCTAATTTGGAAGAGAAACACAATTTTAAGAAGATGACTCTTGCATATGCATATTATTATTCATATTGTAACCTTTCACTCATGTGTAAGAGTTGAGATTTTATTTAGGAGAGATAAAGTGTACATGGAATATGATGAATATGCCCTGGACATTGTGGCTTTGTTGGCTGGAGTGTTGTCCCATACACTGGAAAGTTGCAGGTTTGACTCCCGGTCATGGCACATACCCAGGTTTCAGTTTCCCTCAGTCGAGGTGTGTGTGGAGGCAACCAGTGTTTCACCTTCACGCCGATGTTCCTCTCTCTCCCTCTCTCTTCCTCTTTCTCTAAAATTAATTTTAAAAAATCTTCAGGTGAGGATTTAGAAATTTATATATGATGAATATTATAGTAATTATTATTATAACAATACAAATAACATGTTTTGAAATTTCCAGAGATGAATCTAGGAAGGCATATTGGAGGATGGAATTGTTTATTTAAACATTAACACCCCTATGTTCATAGCAACTTTATTTACAATAGCTAAGATCTGAAAACAGCCCACGTTCCCATAGTAGATGAATCAATAAAAAAAAAAAAATACAACCTGTGGCACATTTACAAATTGAATACTATGCAGCTATAAAAAAGAAGGATCTATTACCTTTTGAGACAGCATGGAGGGACCTGGAGGTGATTATGCTAAGCGAAATAAGACCATCAGAGAAAGAGAAATATCACATGATCTCATGTATATGTAGCATCTAATTAAAAAAAATGGTGAATAGAATAGAACCAGGCCCAGCTGGTGTGGCCCAGTAGTTGAGCTTTGACCTATGAATAAGGAGATCAGAGTTCCAATCCAGGTCAAGAAAAATGCTGGGGTTGCAGGCTCGATCCCCAGTAGGGTGTCTGCAGAGGCAGCCAATCAATGATTCTCTCTCATGATTGATGTTTCTATCTCTCTCCCTTCCTCCCTGACACACACACACACACACACACACACACACACACACACACACTGAGTGGCCAGATTATTATGTGTTCAGAGATCATAATAATCTGGCCACACAGTGTGTGTGTGTGTGTGTGTGTATATATATATATATATATATATATATATATATATATATATATATATATAGCCAGAGGCATGGAAACATACAACAGACTGAGGGAAGAGCTCAGAGGGAAGGGGAATGGGGGGAAGAGATAATCAAAGAATTTACAGGCATACATGCATTGCCCATGGACACAGACAATAGTGTGGTGAAGGCCTGGGGCAGGCTGGGAACCAAGTGAGGGGGGCAAGGGAAGAAAAAAGGGGGACATATATAGGATTCTCAACCATAAAAATATTTTTAAAAAGAATGGTGTACATATTGGTAGAAATACGGCATTTGAAAATGAAGGAAAAACATCGCAGAGATATGCAAGTGAAATACCATGTCACTTTTTCAGAGATATACAGGTTGGTTTTGGTATTGGGTAAACAAAAGTGAATGGCGACATATGGGTGGCAAGGAGAAATGTTGAATTTTGACTAGGACTTTGGCACAGAATGCTAAACCAATTGTGCAACACTTAAAATTTTACTCTGTATGGATTGTGCAGATTCACAATGCAGTTAAATCATGTGTTTGAACATAACTTGATTTCCTTAGGGTTGACTCTTATTTCTGCTACTTACTATATGTTTGAGGTGACCATATATCTTGATTTTCCTGGGATATTCTGATGTATGTCAATAGAGTCAGATAAATAATTGTCAATGGCTTCCCTTTCTCTCTCAAACATGTGCTGGCTTGGATGATATGCTTACCTTAGGGTTTGTTTCATTTCTTTAAGATTTAGTTTTCTTAGCTAAATATAGATAATCATCAGAACTATTGCATGATATTGTTGTGAGCAGTAAATTATATAGATTATTTTCACAGAACTGAAAACCCAGATGGAGGAGCTGAAGCAGGAGTGCCTGTAGAGTACTCAATTTGATATCATAGTGCAAACAAATGATATATGCTAATTATTATAATTTAATTATCACCAAGAAAAAAAAGTCCCAAATTTTTCAGTTCAGTTAACTGAAAAATCAGTTCTAACACCAATCATTGGTGATTTGTAAACTTCTAATTGGCTAGAATATTGACTAATTGTTACATTTAACTAGTAGTTGTAAAAGTTCCTTTTTCTCTCTCTCATTCACACACACATGCACACATATATAGACACACACACACACAATCTATGAGAAATTATCTCCTAGTGATATTATATATTTCATATTATTCAAATAAATTTAAAAGGATACTCTTAACTTCTTGATTACTTAAATAATGATTGCACCATGGAATAATATAATTCAAGCAATATAAATTGGTAATCAAGGTGACAGTGATGGGGTGAAGATTTCCTGAACCCAAACCCATTAAAATTGCCGCTTTAGCATAATACTTATATGTTTCTGTACAAAAATGACTTTGAGATTTGTGAAGACATTAATATATATTCAACTAAGAAATAAAGCTCTCCACCGGCTAATAAAAACTTCAAAGAGAGTAATAAAAATATTTTGAAATCTCTTTATGTAAAATGGTGCTTAAAAATTTTAATGTTCTAATTCTACTGTTCTGAGCTGTTGTTCTAATTAAAGTTAACATTTTTTCCAAAAGCATCAGGATATTCCAGAATATTCTGATCTCTGTACTAACTGGAATCCATGCCACTTACCATTTATCTTCTTCATAGGTTCAATCTTCTTCAGAAACATTACAATTATATTTGTCCAAAGATAGTTGTTGGACAATTTGTGTTATATTTTTAAATTCACTCCATTGATATTGCTCTAGTGAGACTTTACAAAATACAGAGTATAAATCAATGTCCCTTTTTTAGGAGTCAGCAAAGGTCCTGACCAAGACATAAATGAAGTGCCTCCTAATTTGGGGAAGATCCCTAGTACCTCATATGCAGCAGTCAACTCATAAATCTCTCAAGGTGAAATTTGCTAACAGCCTCACTGGATGGTATTATGGGCATGCCATCAATCAGAACATAAGTGGAAATGTGTAGCTTGAGTCTAAAAAGTTCTGCAGAAGAATTTAAGTTTCCCTTTCTCCATCTAATTTGTCCGAGTTATTAAAAGAGAGTGAGTCTTTCAGAAATGTAACCAGAGAATGTTCTGGGGATAATAAAACAAACAAGGCGGAGAAAAGAAAAGCAGATTAATTTTCCCTTTACTTGAGATGTTTTGTGGTCAAGGGAAAATTAAAAATGTAAACCCAGCAGGCTTAGCGGTGAGTATTGATTTCCTCCAACTCTCTAGTTGTGTCAGATTTGAGTCTGTTTTGGATTATGATACCCTACAGCGATTTTTGCCACCAACACAAGAACAAATTCATGAATAGCATTTAAACTTTATAGATTATGAGTGTAAGTTCAAGTTAAAGAAGAGGTAGGAGACTTAAATGTAAAAGAGCTACTTAGAAACCTCTTTTGAGTATGTTCATTAGTTGCATACTAATGAACATACTCAAAACAGGTTTACCTGAGGCATTTTAAGACTTGAAACTGACTCTTGAAATTTTGGGATCTCCATTTTAACCCTAGAAATTCATCCCAACTTAATAAGCCTCCGTATTATTAGTCAAACTCCCATGATTATTAAAGGAAGCATCATCATATGCTACAGAATTACAAGTCCTTAATTGAGGAAGTTTGTCAGGAACATTGAGTTGCTGTTGTATTAGTTTTTTATTGCTGCTGTGAAAAATTACCATAAATTTAGCAGTTTAAAACAAGCCATGTACACCTGAAACCTATATCAGCCTATTAACTAATGTCACCCTAATAAATTTAATTAAAAAAAAAAGAAGATTTTAAAATGCCACAAATGGCCCTAACCGGTTTGGCTCAGTGGATAGAGTGTTGGCCTGTGGACTGAAAGGTCCCAGGTTCGATTCAGGTCAAGGTCATGTACCTTGGTTGCAGGCACATCCCCAGTAGGAGATGTGCAGGAGGCAACTGATCGATGTTTCTCATCTCATCATCGATGTTTCTAACTCTTTATCCCTCTCCATTCCTCTCTGTAAAAAAAATCAATAAAATATATTTTAAAACAATAATAAAAGTAAATAAAACTGCCACAAATGTATTGTAGTTCTGGGGGTCAGAATTCTGACACCAGTCTCACTGGGCTAAAATCAAGGTGTCAGCAGGGTTATGTTCCTTTTGGATACCTTCCTTCTCTTTTCTCCTTTTTCCGGCTCTTCTCTCTGGGGAGATTCTATACCGTTGCGTTTCCCAGAGTCTAGAGGCGGCCTGCGTTTCTTGGCACATGGCCACTTCCTCCAACTTCAAAGCCACTAGTGGCCAATTGAGACTTTCTCACATCACATCACTGTGACTCTGACATTCTGCCTCCCCTTCCACATCTAAAGGACCCTTGTAATTACATTATGCCCACCGGGATAAGCCAAGGTACTCTTCTTATTGTAAAGTTATCTGATTAGCAAATTAATACTGTCAAAAACATTCATCCTCCCTTGCCAGGGAACATAACATATTCAAAGTTGTTTTTATAGATACAAATAGGGACATATTTGAAGATTATTATTTTGACTACCACAGTTGTAAATTCAGTAATTTTCCACAGGTGTGTTTTGTTTTGTTTATTCTGCTTTCAGCCATAATGTGATCAAGTTGATAACCCAATTGAGTATTCTGGCTGCCCCTGCTGGGGACTCTGTGTGCCTTGGGAGAGACTAACCTTATTCTCTTATCTGGTTGGGTCTTGGATCCACATATGCATCTTATGAACACACATCCATAGCCTGGTGATATTTGGGACATGATCATAATTATTCATTGCACAATACTGTTTGGATACATCTTAATGTACACAGATAAAGCATTTCTAGGTGAGGAATGGGACTGTCTTAGAGAGAAACAGGAGCCAAAATAGAGTCACGCACTAAGGCTAGGAATGAGTTAGAAATTTAGAGGAAGATCTAGTAGGAAAAATCACAAGGGATTGCTGGTATGTCTAATGCAGCAGGTAATGTCAGGAGGTCCAAGTGTGAGAAACTGGGTATCTCTATAAAAATCGTAGCATGGAATTCAGAACTCAGGACCAAAAACATTAAGAGATTCAAACAGGAAGGTTGAGCGGTTGCATCAGAGATATTTACTTGCTCTTACCTGGGTCTATGGATCATGGTCTAGTCTATAGTTGGGGAAATTATTTCGAGGAAGTTGCAAATACCAGAGGAACTAGGTTGTAGATAGGGAACCCTAATAGGAGCTGTGGTATAGGAAGTATTATTTTCTAGAAGTGAGAGTAAAATTTGGAAAAATTTAAAAAGTAAAAAGTTAAATAGTAAAAGGGAGGCCCTAAGTCAGAACAATTCTAGCAGCATACACTCATGACTGCATCCTGAGTGCTGAGTACAAGTTAACTTCATCCTTCTTCAGTCAAATGCATTTAAGAGGCAGAAGTTAAACTGTGGCTGATTTGAGCAGCCCGAGTGGTGGATTGAAAATATTTATAAGTGGATTGAAAATATTTATAAGAACTTCTGGGAATGAGAGTCAGTAACTAGTATCCTAAATAATAATTTCACATTGAACGCAGTATACCTTATATTATTGTGATATATATATATATATATATATATATATATATATATATTCAATTACAGTTCACATCCAATATTACTCTGTATTAATTTCAGGTGTACAACATAGTGTTTAGAAAATCATGTATTTTATGGAGTGGTCCCCCCTGGTGTTTCCAGTACCCACCTGGCCCCACACATAGTTATTGTGATGTAATTGACTATATTCCCTATGTTGTCCTCATGACTATTCTGTAACTACAGATTTTACTTCTTAATCCCTTCACCTTTTTCACCCATCTCCCCAGGACCTCTCTGCTCTGACAACTTCTGGTATTGTTTTTTTTTATTTATTTTGTTTACAAATTACAACTTTCAGAGCAGTGACTAGTTATTTTTCCTGTTAATGTTCATTTATGGTGCCTAGAAAAAGTCTTTCAAGTTGTCCACTTTGGGAATTTGCTTTTTTGTTTCTCCGATTGTTGCATATTAGGTTGTTTCTAAATATATATTGACCTTACTTTTAACTATGAGTTTCTGAAGATAATTGACAACCTATAAATATAAGATTCTAGGACAGAAAGAGGAGACTATGGCAAACTCACAAAGACAATATTTTAGGATAAAAAGAACTTTCAGCATTTGCAAATTCATAATTATTAGGCTACTTCTTATTTCAGCTATTCTTATATTATTATTATTATCATCATCATCATCATCATCATCATCATCATTATTATTACTATTATTAATTCTCACCTGAGGATGTGTGTGTGTGTGTGTGTGTGTGTGTGTGTGTGTGTGTGTTTTAACTGATTTTAGAGAGAAAGAGAGAGAATGAGAGAAACATTAATCAGATGCCTCCTGTCTATGCCCTGACCAAAGATCAAACCTGCAATCTAAGTATGTGCCCTGACCAGGAATAGAACCCAAAATCTTTTGATACACAGGTGACACTCCAACCAACTGAGCCATTTGGCCAGGGCTATTTCAGCTATTCTTGATGTTTATTCTTTGTTAACTAAATTCTTTAGATTTCAGAAACCATATATTTATATCTGCTATTTTCTAGCCCTCTCTAGTTGTTCTAACTTGGAAGCAGTTTACTCATTGTTTCTCTGTGCATAATTTCAAGTATTTACTTATCAATTCAACTCTACACTTTTCTTTCTTAAACAAATAAAGTTTTACTGCTCTATTGGATAGTTTTCTTTCCCAATGCAGTTTGATTTAAAAATTTCTATTGAAATATAATTGACATATAACATTGTATTAGTTTTAGATATATAACTAGTGATTTGATATATGTATCTATTGCAAAGTGATCACTGCAATATGTTTAGTTAATATTCATCTTCACATATAGTTACAATTGTTTTGCTTGTGATGTGAACTTTTAAGATCTACTCTCTTTGTATATTAAATATTTTAGCCTATCAAAGTAAATTCAATTATTCAATTATTTTCCTTTTGCACTGATCTCTATAATGTCCTGGGTATTTTATCTATTCAGGTCTCAAGAAGATAGATGGTAGATAGATAGATGATGAGAGAGAGAGAGAGAGAGAGAGAGAGAGAGAGAGAGAGAGAGAGAGATGATAAATAGATGATGATAGATAGATGATAGATAGATAGATGATAGAGATAGATAGATAGATAGATAGATGATAGATAGATGATAGATAGATAGATAGATAGATAGATAGATGATAGATAGATAGATAGATAGATAGATAGATAGATAGATAGATAGATAGATAGATAGATAGATAGATAGATAGATAGAATAAATGTACCAAAATTGTCCTGGCCAGTGTGGCTCAGTTGGTTGGGTTTCATCTCATGCATCAACAGGTTACACACACACACACACACACACACACACACACACACAGTGCCAAAAATCTCTGAAATGTAAATCAATATTTGTGCATCTTGGAAAACACATAGGCATGAAGCAATTATGTAAAAAAGCAAAACACATGATAAAATAAAAATATATTTTAAAATATAAAAGCTGTGTTTTACATAGTTCTGCTTTAAAATATTTGATCTTCATTATCTTCTAATGTATCATTATTATTTCTTTTTCAGGTGAGATAATGACATCAGCTGGTAAATAACAAAGATAAAATTCAGGTTGTCATCCAATTGCAATGTGTGTGCTCATTCCTAAATATCACTTAATTAACTGGTGTAGAAGGAAAAATAGTATGAAAGTAAGTATTTATTTTTGATGTGGCAGAGAAAATTTCAACAAAGACACGCATCTTGATTTAGACTTTAAAAGGTGAATGTAATCTAGATACTGGGAATTAGAAAAACAGGCATTCAGATACAAAACCATATCGTCAAGGCATGGCGATAAAAGCCCAGTGTGTTACTGAAGCAGTAAAGAACAAGTGCAAAAGTCTTACTGGATCATTCTACCCCACATTTGCTCATCTCAAATTCTATGCTAACCCTTTATCCAATGCCTTTCAGGTCCGGAATTACTTTTGGAGCAAACAAATTACTTTTACCCAGCATATATTTTCAGGACCTGATGCTAGAGTGGTTTGTTTTCCTTCATTTGTAAATAATACTGTGTCCTGAGGAAGCAATATTGGACCCGCACTTTATATAAGAATATATTAGATTTTTAAATTACACGGTGTTGTATATGTCACACTCTAGCAGGCTCATTCCTGAAAGGATAAAGTTAGTCATGGAGAGAACACTTTCACTAGAAACACAAATGCCTGATAAATATACATGAGTAAATTAGTGAAATATGTATTGCTGAAATTAGACAGCCTACCAACGAGACAGAAAAGCCTTCTAAAAATGCATGAACTGTGCAAATGATCATCTTTTTATTGTATAGTCTAGCTTTTCATTTAATTTGCCACAAGGATGCCCATTAGGAAAATGCTTGTTTTGATATATACCACTCAAGTGTGAAAGTAACCTTTTGCTTTAATGCTTTATTCAAGAACTAGCCTGGTGTTTTTAATTGGCTAACGCTGCCGTAAAATTTGCAGTCTCCCAAAGAATATACTACTTCCAAAGTATAGCTCTGTTTTAATTTCTTCCATTTTAATGTAGCTTAATATCAAGTCTGTGTTTGCATCCCAGTTGTAATTAGGAAGTATAATCAGTGTAAAAATTTGAATGGTAGTTGCATCTGCAGTATGCTAGGTCATGAACATTCCCAACATTATAAAAATATTATTCCCAAATCAAAAAGAAGCCATGAGTGCCAAATACAGTTTATATGGAGATGCTGATTTTTAAAATTATTCCTGGTAACTATAGTTGTTCTAATGTTTATGTAGCTAATTTTTATTATCCTCCACTTTGTATTTTCTTCATTTATTTTCTAACACTATAGCCAGCTACAGGCCTTTTTTTTTTCTTTCTGTTCCAACTTTAAAAAAACAGTCATGGTACTCATAAAAGAAATAAGTTAGATTATAATTATAATCTCTTTTTAAATAATTAGATTCTAATAGTCTTTTAATGTTAATAATATGAAGTGCATACTATTTTAAAATTTCAATTAAGTTCAGTTGAATATTGTGCATATTGAGAAAGATGAACAGAACAGAAACAGTGCTGTCCCCACATAACTGATTCTGGGAGATAAAATTCAGTTTCAGGTAAACTATACTGTATTTGTCATACCCAGCTATTGTGTATACCTGAGGGAATGAACTCTGAAATATTAATGTTATCTTACACTGTAGAATTATTTTCTACATAGGAAAGAGTTTTCAATATATTAGATTAGCAACTTAGAAATAATTGGAGAAATAAACATTTTATATGAAAGTATTATCATTGTGTAGGCACCGAAGGCACTTATATAAAATGTGGCCCATGAGCACTGTATGGTGGTGACAACCTGCACATCCGCTAGCCATTCACAATTGTCAGTTATCTTTTTTTTTTTTTTGAAAGAGTACACATTAGCTTCCTCCTGTGGTTATATGAATTACTAAGCTTGGGACACAAACAACAATGTGGTGAGAGCCAGAGAGAGAGGTCTGGGTGGAAGTGGATAAAAGGAGGATGGGAATGAGGGACATCTGTAATAATACCAATAATAAAAATAACATAATTTAAAAACATTATTGTATAATTATTCATAAAAGCAATTAATATCTTATAAACTTTAAATCATGTGTAACATTACTTTTTTATTTTTTATTATTATTTTGCACATGACCTAAAGATTTGTGCCACCGCAAAATTCCTGTCTAAATTCAGATTCCCAATGCAATGGTATTAGGAGGTGGTGCTTTTTAAAAATATATATATATATTATTGATTTTTACAGAGAGGAAGGGAGAGGGAGAGAGAGTTAGAAACATCGATGAGAGAGAAACAATGATCAGCTGCCTCCTGCACACCCACTACTGGGGATGTGCCTGCAACCAAGGTACATGCCCTTGACCAGAATGGAACCTGGGACCCTTCAGTCCTCAGACCGATGCTCTATCCACTGAGCCAAACCGGTTAGGGCATGTAGCGCCTTTTTGAAAGGTATTTAGGTTATGAGGCTACACCCTCATGACTAAAATTAGTGCCCCCTATAAAAAGCACCCCACGGAGATCCCTGGGCTCTCTGCCTTGTGAGGATACAATGAGAAGGTGGCCAAATGTAAATCAGAGAGAAGGCTTTAAGCGGACACCAAGTTTGCTGGCACCTTAATCTTGGAATTCCCAGCCTCCGGATCTTTGAAATATAAATGTTTGCTGTTTAAACCACACAGTCCACAGTAATTTGTTATAGCACGCTGAACTAACTAGGACACATATCTTGAAAATTTGTTATGAAGATTAATATAAAATTCACTGTTAACATTTTTCTTTAGGTGATAACAACATATAAAACGTTGGGGAACTAGAAAAACATATGAAAACTGCATCAAATTAACTTAGCCATTGTGGCATTTATTGAATATGTTTAAAGTTTTCATTTTTAAGCTTTTATTTATGTTATTTTTACAATGTTCATTAGAATAGTTGTAACATTTTATGCAGTTCTTTTTATTTTACTTCTTAAACTCTGAGCATTTTTAGAGATACATGTACTTTGAAAAGATAATTTCTAAAAACATTCTACTAATGAAAATAAAAATACTATATTTTATAAAAATTAGAGCAATATAAAGGTGAAAACAAAATTTCTAATTCTAAATAAAGTATAGTAACTTACTATTAAATTTGACATATGAATACAAATAAAATATAATGAACATCAAATAATATCCTTTTGTAATATGCCTAATTGTTCAATTCTGTTTCATGAGCCTATTATCATGATGTTCAATGATCATTTAAAGCCATAGAGTATTTCTTTATTAAGATGTACAATGGTATTTGTATATATCCACATTGCTGAAAATTTAATGTTTTTCTGATTTTTATCATGAATAATGCTGAGATTCACATTTGTGCATATAAACTTTTGCCTACAATTCTAATTATTTTGTTACAATAAATTTAAGAAGAAATATAAATCAAAACATATAAATTAAGGTTCTATACATATGACATCCATTGGCCTTTCAGAAAAACTTACCTAATTACATCTTTACCATCATGAACTCAGGCATCATCAAACACTGAAATGTTTCAACTTAATTTTTCCAATGTCTTAGGTGATAAATGACTTTTTTTTATGCTAATAAGATTTCTTATTCTGGAAAATGTTGAAAATTGTTTACCAACTATTTTATTTTGACATTTAGAGATGTCTGGTCAATGTTTTTTCATAGGATCTGTAGCATTTTCCTATCATCATTTGTAAATTTTATATAAAATTAGAGTCCCAGTGCACAAAATTTGTGCACTCGTGGGGGTCCCTCAGCTCAGCCTGTGCCCTCTCGCAGTCCAGGAGCCCTCGGGGAATGTCCAACTGCTGGCTGTGAGGAGCGGGCTTAAACCAGCTGTCAGACATTCTTAGCACTTGCTGCAGAGGTGGTAGAGGCTCCCTCCACCACTGCTGTGCTTGCTAACCGTAAGCCCAGCTCAGGGCTTCTGGCTGAGTGGCACTCCCCCTGTGGGAGCACACTGACCACCAGGGGGCAGCTCCTGCATTGAGCGTCTGCCCCCAGGTGGTCAGTGTGTGTCATAGCGACTGGTTGTTCCACCGTTTGGTCAATTTGCATATTTGCCTTTTATTATATAGGATGGGAGGGACTAACAGAGGTCAGAGGGGAGGGGGATGGACATAGACATAAGTGTGGTGATGGCCAGAGGTGGGGGGGGGCTGGGTGGAGGAGGGTAAAGGGGGGGGAAATGCGAGAAATCTATAATAGTGTCAACAATAAAATAAAAACAACAATGCTATACCACTACACTACACACCTATTAGGAAAAATAAAAAGATACATTATGAACTATGTATTTACTACTTTGATAAAATTTAAAAATTAAAAAGAAAGGATTTTGTCCAGAAAGAAGTGTTGTTGACATTTATTTAAATTTATTTTTTATTTTTATGGTAAAGCTAAGGAAGCTTCAGAGCCCCTGTGAGGCCTGGATTTGTTCTGAGGGAGCGAGCAAGCAGGTTGCCACCAGCAGCATTTTGAATAACCTGCCTGAGATGATTTAAAAGAGAAAGGGACAGCTTCCCCAAGCCTACAGTTATCTGTAATTTATTTTCTTATTCTAAATAAAGTCATTTTTGAACCTTATTGAAAAATCCTCCCTCCTAAAATTAGTGCTTCAGGTTCAGTAAACTTGAGGCCTCACAAAAACCTGTGTTAGTACCTGAAGGTTGGGGTCCCCAAAGGAGTTCGGGTTCATTTGTTATATTTATTTGCTCCTTTTAATTCTTGTTCCAGAGGGAGAGTGAGGACAGTTTTTCACTCAGTAATTTTTATAATAAGAATTGTATTGGAACCTGCTCCTTCTTTGGCTGTTTATGGGTTTACCTTACCAGGAACTCCCAGAGACTTTAATCGCTTTGAAGATAGGGACACAGCTGTATTGTGTTTCTATAATACAGGCACAAAGTAAATACAACTTTTATAAACATTTGTTGAAGAAACAGATAAATTTCAGTGCCATGAGGCATTACTTATCCTTCTGCTCCATCTATTTATTGAGACTTTTCTGCAAAGCGTAAGGCTGAGGGGATGAGCAGGTAGAGCGGAGTAAAGTTGCTTTTTCCAAACCCTAGATCCCATACTTTGATTTCCCATTGTAGATGCATTTCTTAATGACATTTTGAATTGGGTATGTTAGATTTTGCTAATATCAACTCCCTTTACTCACAGAGATTATTTTTAATGATGTTTAAACGTTTCATACTATGAAGTGCAAAATATTTTGCTTATTTCAAGAACCTTTGTGCATTCTTTCTGTAGTAAAGTGAATTATCAACATGGTAAGTCTATTTGGGGGGGTCTGCTTAAAATGGGGCACACCAGTACTAAATTCGGCTCTAACAATGACTAATTCTCACACCGCGTGTGGAGTTAGATGGCTGTTGGACATAACTATTCATTTTGGTCCCTTTGCTCCCACAGCACCTGCTCCAACCAGAGGCGGTGTTTTGACCCTCCATGACCTCTTTGCCATGGCGTCCACGGGGCATCTACTGTCTGAGGCCTTGGCAGTCAGCTGGGCACCAACATTACCAAAATGGCATCAACCCAGATGAATGCGCATCAGGGGCGGGGTCCCCTCTGCAGAGGCGGAGCAGGGAGGCACAGGGAAGCTGCCGGTGTGAGTCCACCAGGTTCAGCCGGCCTGCACGAAAGCTCTCCCTCCCCCTCTCCTCTCCTCTCCTCCCCGGCTGGCAGCCAGAGGGCTGAGAGGAGCAGCCGCTGGCAAGGCGGGGTGCGGGCTGGCCTGGCGAGGGTGAGCAGCCTGAGGCACCTGTCCCGACTCGGCAGGCAGACACTTCTTCCCTGGCTTTTGGAGGGTGTTGGGGGCGGGGACACACCCCAGCCTCTGCGCTGAGTCAGGGCCTAGAAAGGAGGGAGGCTTCCCCCTCCCTGACTGCTGGGTGGGATGTTGCAGGGGAGGGGCTGTGGATCCCTAGCCCAGACCCACCCTCCCAGGGGCCAGTCTGGGCTCAGGTGCTGCTGAGGCCTCTGGACCCTTGGGGGCAGGAAGCAGCATCTGGGTCGGCCCCGCAGCGAGTCCCTGGCTCGGTGTCTGAGCAGTGGGCAGTGCCAGGGCCGCAGAGTGGTGGCAGATAACAAAGCACTGGCATCTGTGGCCTCCACGCTGGCACGTGGGGTCTGAGAACCTGGCGGGGTACAGGACATGACTCTCCAGCCTCTGCCTGGCACAGGCTCCGCTGCACCGCCAGTGGGAGGAGGGCAGGGGCTGGCCAAGCAGGCGATTGGTTGCACAAGACCCCAGACCCTCCATGCCTGCAGGACCCCAAACCCCAGATCCACCATGCGAGATGGGGCCCCAGACCCCAGACCTGCTGAGCGAGGTGGCACCCCAGACCCACCACACCAGCGAGACCCATCAATGCACCTCCTGGTGACCAGTTGTTTGGTCGTTACAGTGTTAGAGCCACAGCAACGGGCTTTTTATATAAATATATATAGATAGCTGTATAGAGAGTCAGATAATTCAGCAGATATTACATATACAGATATAGGTATATTCAGAGATATATTCACAAATATCTTACAATAACACACTGTAAGGAAATATCCAATCTTGGATGGACAATATACTAATAATATTCATGTAAACAAATAAGCACAAGATTATGTGGTATATATAATTTTAGATTATATGAAAAGTATGGAAATGGTATTGTAAATCAAGTTAGTATGATAGGTTGTACAATCAGAAAAAGTTTGAATTTTATGTTGTTTTTACTACATATAAATTTTGTAATATTAGGTAATTTATATAATCTTTTAACCTTCAATTTTGTCAACTCTAACATTAGCATAATAATATAATGTGTATAGCGTGCTTAATTTGTTATGAATACAGGCTTTAATTGTAGTAATGCTAATATTGATGATGCTGATATTAAGATATTTAAAAGAATTAGTTGAAATATCATATAGCTAGTAATAAAGGATAAGGACTAGTTTTGAAAACCAGGAATATATTCCAGAAAGAAGGAGAAGGGTGAACCTACTAGACAGAATAAAGTTAGGTCAAGGGTTATACACTTTTAAGTGGCTATATGAGGAGATGTTGGCTAGATATGACATGACATTTCCATGGTGACCAAATGATGGAATGTAAGTAAAAAACCATAGAAATCTTATATTTATGTTTTGGAAAGATAACTGTCATGGCTGTATGGAATATGGATTTAGGAGAAGCATTATTTTAGATAGGAACTTTTGTTTACAGACTATAATATTGCAGATGGACTGTAAATCCATTTAGGAGCGTGGATTCTAAAAATTAAAAGATGGGGAGAGTGGATTTGAGACTTATTGCTAACATTATTATTAGGTAGAAGTTCATGCATTCAAACAAGAAACAAAAAAAAAAATGAAACACTGGCTTAGGTAGGAAGAAAATGATTTCAATTTAAGACATGCTGAGCTTCAAATGTTTATTTGACACTAGTATGGAGTTATTAAGCTACTGGATCTCAGGAAGAAAGTCACTAGGATGGTAGTATAAACGTGGAAGTTATCAGTACATAGATGATGTCTACAGATAAATAGAAAAACAATTAAGGAAACTGTTTAAAAGTTGTATAAAGGTTAAGGAATCATTTTGAAAAGTAAGAGTATTCCAGAAAGAATGAGAAGGGTGCACTTTATTGAAATTATTTTAATTCACAAATAATTTAGGCAAGAAAAATTAAAAGGTCTACAAATCAGTAAAAAAAGAAGTAAAATTGCCTTTGTTTGCAGAGACATGATTATCTATAAGACATGATCTTATATATAGAAAACCCTAAGGACTTCACTAGCACAGTATTAGAACTAATAAATGAATTCAGTGAAGTTGATGGATACAAAATCAATAAGCAAAAATCAATTATGTTTATATACTAGTACAATTGTTCTATCAGAAAGAGAAATTAAGAAAACAATCCAATTTACAATGGCATCAAAAAATCAATAAAATAAAATACTGCCCTGCTGGCATAGCTCAGTGGTTGAACATTGATCTAGGATGTCATGGTTCAATTCTGGTTAGGGTACACACCCTGGTTGCAAGCTTGGTCCCCAGTAAGGGGCAGGCAGGAGGCAGCTGAACAGTGATTCTCTCTAATCATTGAAGTTTCTATTTCTTTCTCCCTCTCCATTTCTTTCTCTGAAATCAATAAAAATATATTTAAAAATAACAAGTAAAATAAAATACCTAGTGATAAATTTACCCAAGGAGATGAAATATTTGTATGCTAAAAACTATAAATCACTGATGAAATACTATAAGGAGTTGTGAGAAATGAGGGCTGATTCTTATATGGTGAGTAGTTAATGTGAGATAATCATGAAATAAAATTTTAAATAAAATTGGTTTTTGTATGAGCTTGATATTTTAAAAAAAAACTAATGGGGTCTTTCATAATTTGGAAGAACCTTAAGCATGTTTAAATAAGGCTGAGAGGAAGGTGGCAAAAGGAGAGAGAGAAGACAGGGAAGAGGGGAGAGAGCTGTGTATTGAAACTATACCACTGGAAAAGATCAATATGTCTTTAAAATTCCAGTTCCCAATGACAAAGATTCTGATTTACAGTTTCTAGATTGTACTTGAGGAATTGTAGATTTCTAGATTGTAATTGAGAAATCTGCATTTTAACACTAAAGTGGATTTTAGTTTTCAAAAAGAAACATAATTGTATTATCCAAATTCATTTGTTATTAATGACAGGAAGCTTTAATTCCCTGTTAACTTTCAAAAGTCATTCATACATTTTTCAGATATGCTATGAATCAGTATATATACATTAGAATAGATTTATTGAGTATATAAGAATATATAAACACATATATATCAAGATATATATACACGTATACCAGAATATTCTTATATGTATACATATCTATAACTAGAGGCCCGGTGCACGAATCCATGCATGAGTGGAGTCCCTTGGCCTGGCTGGCAATATGGGCCAATTGGGGCCACAGAAGGTTGGCTGTGGGAGCGCACTGACCACCAGGGGGCAACTTCTGCATTGAGCATCTGCCCCCTTGTGGTCAGTGTGCATCATAGTAACCAGTCGACTGCTTGATCAGTCACTTAGGCTTTTATATATACAGATAATAAAAGCATAATATGCAAATCGACCAAATGGCCGAACAGCAGAATGACTGTCCAGATGACCATGCTATGACACTCACTGGCACCAGGCCAGCCAAGATGGGTGTGATGCAATTGGTCAGGGGGCCTTGCCATTGTCCTATGATTGCCCTGCAGAGGGAGGCCCAGACCACCAGCCAGTGGGGCAATCAATCAAAGGGGTAGGGGGGACTGCAGCAGACATGGCAGCGCCAGGCCAAGGTGGGGGTATGAGGGGAGTGGGCATGGCTGCCGGCAGCTAGGGGAAGCCTTGGTGCTGGCAGTCGGAGGGAAGCCCAGGTCCCAGGTGCCGGAAGCTGGAGGGAAGCCTGGGTCCTGGGTGCTGGAGGGAAACCCGGTGCTGGCAGCTGGGGGAAGGAAGGCCTACCCTTGCACGAATTTCATGCATCGGGCCTCTAGTAATTATATAATATATATACAGTATATATACCCTGTGTGGCCATATTATTATGATCTCTGAATGCATAATAATCTGGCCACTCAGTGTATATCCTATATAATCCTATATAATAAAAGACTAATATGCAAATTGTCCCCCAACCAGGAGTTTGACCAGCAGGCAGGCCGGCAGTGGGGTTGCTTTCTTTGTGTGGAGAGAGATGGGTCAAATGTTTAGGGGCACACAGAGAACGCATAATTTCTGGTATTTTTTTTTTCATAAGCTGGATGATGATATATGGGTTTGGTTTGCTACTATAAATTAGAACTCTATCCATATTTTATATGCTTTTGTATATAATTATAAAAAGTAAAAAGATAAAAGGAAAATCAAATTAAATGCATACATTGATATATATCTTCTCAAGATATAGTCACAAAATATAAATATCAAGATACCCATAAAGCAAGGGCAAAAAGTAGCTTTTTAACAAGATTTTTTGTTGTTGTTGTTAGAAATAAACTGATTCCCATTCTGGCTGAAAAATTAGCATAAAAGTTTATTAGCAGATACTGGGAAATTCTCATAATTGCTGGATGGGCCACCATAGCAACCAGTCGACTGCTTGTTCAGTCAGGTTGTGCTTCCAGAAACCACCTCCTAAATCACACTGCAGGGCAGATTTGGTGATGAAAACCTTGCAGCTGCCAAGCACCAAATAGCAGTTTGAATTGCCAATACAACCAGCCCTATCGCCACTGCTCCATTTTTCCAGGAAGTTGGCATTCCGGTAGCTGCTGCAGAGAATAATTATGGCCATCTCCATTTGCTTGCATCCCCACTTACTAATTCAAGGTCTGGGTGGGTTATTCTATTGTTGTTGAGCCGATGCCACATGACTATGTACTAGTTGCAAGGAAAATGTAATAGCTGATATTTTTAAGCTTATGGGGGCTTATTCAGCTTTCACTAAGAATCATAGGTAGGAGTTTTCTCAAACAGAGTAAAGGTGTTCAGACACTAGGCAATCAAAAGGGAGAGGAGAGAGAGAGAGAGAGAGAGAGAGAGAGAGAGAGAGAGAGAGAGAGAGAGAGAGAGAGAGATTTACCATAAGTAGGCACCACCTAGGTTTTCAAGAAATTAATGGTCATAGAATATATTTTATTATTCATGTCTATAAAGCAGTTTCTCAGTTCTGGCACTATTGACATTTCAGGCAAGACAATTCTTTACTACTGTCTTGTACATTGTAGGATATTGAACACCATCTCTGGTGTCTACCCATTTGATTCCAGCAGCTACTCCCCTACCGCTCCCAGTTTGTGAAAGTGTCTTCATTCATTGACAAATGTCCTTTGAGAGAACAGCATTACACAACTTCATCATAACAGACAACGTAGAGACTATAACAAAAAATTCCAGTCCTTAGCACTACTCTGGCAAACACATTTTAGTCCTCAAGTCAATTGTACAGTATTTTTAACAAATAAATTACCTTCAAATATAATTCAAATTTTATAAGTTAAAACATCCATCTTTTTATGGTGCAGTCATGAAGTAACTGCAAGCAACATATCATAAGTAGAACATGCTACGTAAGAGTTTAGAGTTAGATTGCATGCACTCAAATACTACTATTTGTTATCTGCGTGATGGAACACAAATTACTGAGCATCAGTTCACTGTCTATAAAATGGAGGTTTATAAACTAAATATGTTAAATCTTATTGTGAGAATCAAATGAATTAATGCATACACATGAGCTATTAATGAATGAAAGATTAAATTTGAGGAATCTGTGTTTTGGAACTGATTCTACAATTATTGCTCTCTCTCTCTGACCATATCCTACCTCTCCTTAGCCTTGCTTTTTTTTAAGCAAACCAACCTTCTGTCTCTTTTGAATCAACACTCTGCACTACACCACAACTCCAGGGGGCTTCAGTCATTCTACTTAGAATACACCTTTATGCCCCCTTTTTTTTCCAGCTGCTTTTCCATCTTCCTAAAAGAAAAGATGCTTTTGATAAAGCTGGGATCTACCTGTCAATCAAATCTCAGCCTAAATGTTACCTTTCAGAAAGGTTTTCCTTGAACATCCTCTCTAATAAAAGAGTAATATGCAAAGTAACCATCACTCTGCTACATAAGCCACGCCCACCAGCCAAGCCACACCCACCAGCCAATCAGGGAGAGTATGCAAATTAACCCCAACCAAGATGGCTACCAGAAGGGAGGCTTGGGTTTCCCCAGCAACAGAGGAAGCCAAGCTTTCCACACACTCTGGTGGGCCCAGGCCTCCACTCAAGGATAGAAAGTTTCAATTATAGAAGGTAAACAAATCCAAACAGAAATGGCGGCAGCCATGGATCGAGCAGGAGGCTTGGCTCCACTCCAGGCTACAAAGTTTCAATTGTAGAAGGTAAATAAATTCCAGATACCAGGGCCTCTGCTTGGGCCGCCAGGGGTGTGGCTGGCCTGCAAACCACCACAGGCCCCTCGCCCAGGCCTCTACACACCCCAAGGGAACCCCACCCTGATCCAGGACACCCTTCAGGGCAAACCAGCTGGTCCCCACCCGTGCACCAGGCCTCTAACCTATCTAATAAAAGAGTAATATGCAGACTGACCATCACTCCAACACACAAGATCAAGATAGCTGCCCCTATGTGGTCAAAGATCCTGCCCCCATGTGGACACAAGATGGCCACCACAAGATGTCCAGCAGGGGAAGGCAGTTGAAAGGGACCAGGCCTGCAAGGGAGGGCAGTTGGAGGAGATCAACCCTGCAGAGGAGGGCAGTTAGGGGTGACCAGGCCGGCAGAGGAGGGAAGTTGGGGGCAAACAGGTGGCAGGGGAGCAGTTAGGCATTAATCAGGCTGGCATGGGAGTGGTTAGGGGGTGATCAGGCTGGCAGGTAGAAGCGGTTAGGGGAAATCAGGAAGGCAGGCAGACGAGCAGTTGGGAGCCAGCAGTCCTGGATTGTCAGAGGCATGTCCGGTGGTATCGGGCCTAAACGGGCAGTCGGACATCCCTCGAGGGGTCCCAGATTGGAGAGGGTGCAAGCTGGGCTGAGGGACACCCCCCACCCCTGTGCACGAATTTCGTGCACCAGGCCTCTAGTCAAATATAAACACCTATTCAGTGAATATCATATAATTGTATTTTAATTTTCTGCATACTATACACTGTGTTTATGTGTGACTTATGTATGTGTAAAAATTAATGAACCAATTTATTTGTTTATTGTCCCTGAAATAGAATTTAAGCCTAGAGAAGGAAACTTGTTTGGCTTTTATATATATACTAGGAGCTCAGTGCTCAAAATCGTACGGCCCCGCCCAACCACCCGCCACCCCACCACGCTTGCAGCCCCGCCCACCCTCATGTGCCTTGCCACGCACACAGCCTCCTGGTGACCGGTCTTTCGTCATTATGGCATTATGACCACTGGGTTTTTATTATATAGATCCCCACACGCCAAGCCCCCCACCAGTGCACAAGTATATGGTAAGTCTTAATAATGTTTTAGAGGGAATAAATGAAAAAAATGACTATTAAAAACCATCTGAGTATGTGAGGTTTTTTACATTTACTAAATTCTTTGATGCACCTTTATCAATAAGAGAATTGTATCTATAGTTTAACTGAGTGGCAATAAAGTTCTTTAATTTTTATAGACTAAACATCACTAAAAAGATCAGTAAGCTAATATATAATTTCTGATATTTAATTTTACAGAAAAACAAGCAAAACAAGTAAATTCAAATTATCATTTATTATCACTACAAATGTAGGCAGGACATAATCTCTAAACACATGACAGTCTTTGCATAAATGTTTCCATATAAAAAAACTAATCACATTAATACTTATTTTCCATAATTTTTATATTGCAAACCAGTGAAAACTTAATTACAGATCAATGGACAAAGTTTGTGAAGCATTGGTTGACACCAAAAAGTAGAATTTTTCAGCTTAAACTGAGAGTATGTAAATTTCATGTACCTTTCACAGAGTGGGCCAGAGTAATAAAGAGTTTAGCAATGTCTGACTTAGGGGACCAGAGACTTTGTGTAGCCATTATGTACTTTTCTCATGTTTTGGAAATGTTCCATGTCTGGCTTTGCCTGACTTATACCGTCTTTCCCAACCTGTGATGACCAAAATATCGACAACTACTAATGCTAGTTGCTAATATCAACTGGACACTTGTCTAGATCTAGAACACACAATCTGTGGCTATGAACCTAGCTCTTGAAGGTAATTGGGGAATAATCAGATTGGGGGAAAGGGGTAAACAGATATTTTATGGATAGACAGAAGGTAATGACGTGTAAGACACAGATGAAACTTCATGCGTACTATACACACACACACACACACACACACACACACACACACACACACATATGTATATATATATATATCCTATATAATAAAAGCCCAGCGACCGAACGGTGGAATGACAGAACGACTGGTCAACCAGTCGCTATGACATGCACTGACCACCATGGGGCAGACACTCAATGCAAGAGCTGCCCCCTGGTGGTCAGTGTGCTCTCATAGTGGGAGCGCCACTCAGTTTGACCAGGATGAGCAACGCTCCCACAGTGGGCTGATCCCCACAGGCCACGCCTCCCACCAGTGCACAAATCCCATGCACCGGGCCTCTAGTATATACATAAAATGACAGAGAGATTTACTTTCAGGGGGAAACAAGACATCAAACAACATTTCTATATTTTCCTTTTCTGATTTATATTCTCGGCCCACAGCTTGAAAAAAAAAAATCTAGTTATATAGGAGCCAAAGAAGAAATATATATGATCCCCTGGTTCTGATTTGTCCTGACAAAATAAAACATTTTACACAATCTACATTTACATATCACTTGAGTATGAAAAACCTCTGTTTTTATTTTTTGTGAGCTAGCTAAAGCAGGGTTTGCCAGTCTCATTACAGCGAAGAGGATTTTGAATTATTCACTTTTTGTCCTTTAGATAGCACACATGCACATAAGTGACAGCTGGGCTCCTGCTCTCCAGACTGAAGATGAAAGGGATGTATTTGATTTGTGATGGATAGCACTTATAACTGTTATCTATTGCTGCTGTGGAAGTCACTGTTTTCTGAGCCTCTTACACACCGAGGAATATTTTTTCCTGGGTTGGATATCTGAATATCATTTTTACAAGATCAGGTAAGCAAAAAAATAACAAAAAAAACCCCAAATCCTTACATTCTTTATTTTCAGAAACACTCTTTTAGGGAATAATTTTTCTCTGGTAAAATGCAAATTTTTTATTTTTACTTTGAACAAGATAAAAACTTTCCAATAATGTATCTTTTCCTAATAGGTACTTATAGGTTAGGACAGTGATGGGCAACCTTTTGAGCTTGGTGTGTCAAAGTTCGCCAAAAAACTGAGCATAACTCGGGTAGTGTGTCACTTTGAGGAAAAAACATTATTTCGCAAATGTTTCATCCTCAGGAGCAGCAAATGTTTCATCCTCGGCATGCGGCCGTCATCAGAAATGGCTACGCGTGTCATAGGTTCGCCATCACTGGGTTAGGATGTCTTTTAAATATTGTTAAAATGTCCTGTTTATCCTCCGTTGCTTTTCTATGCCATTTTTAAAGTCCAAGTTTCTTGAATGTAGCATCATTTAACTAAAATCAACATTTTTTTCTGACTTCTTTAGTGAAAAATAAATATATAAAGATCTCATAAGCGCAAGAAGGAACGTTTTTGTCAGAGCCGGCATCTATCCACTTACTTCCCCCAGGTACAATGAAGGAGCCTTATTCTTTTCTTTCATGGTTGTACTGAACGCTGGTTCACAAAGCAATTTCCAATCTTTACGTAAGTTAAAGCTTACTCTTTAAGTTGGTATCATATTGCTACTATAGCTAATTGTGTTTTCCTTTCTCTTGTGTTTTTCTTTGCTCTGGTGATTTCCTTTCATTCCAGCACATTTTCTATATTTATAACCATATCATAACAAAAGTGATAGCATATGTAAGCAAGAATACAAATAAACCATAAATAAATATAAATAGAATTAACATGGTGAAGTGATGGCTGATGTAATCTTCTGACTAAAGGGTAATTCATGCATTCCTCCCATCTACAACCCTCTCATCTGATATTGAAAGTTTCACACCCTCTAAACTTTCTCAATGTCATTCTCCCTAGTACATCTTTCTAATTCCTATGCACTTGAGTGACTTCAACATCCACTTTGATTAATCTTATATATACTAACCTCTTAGCTGTTTTACCCTTCTAAATGCTAATGACCTTTATTTCAGCACAACTGCATCCAAATACCCACATGGGCTCTACTTTAAATTTCACTCTCATTAAAAATTGATGTTATCAATATCATATTTCAATCTGCCTCTCTCAGATGGCAAGCTACTTCCTATATTCTTCTTCTCCCATAAACCCCAGATCCAATCAAATAAAAAGCCCTGAGTCATCACTCTTTTAAAATTCCTCAAAATAGCCACTATTCACAATATTCTCTGAAATTTTGATTACTTTCTTTTATTCCTAGAATTAGAGGCCCGGTGCATGAAATTTCATGCACTGGAGGGAGGGTCCCTCAGCCCAGCCTGCCCCCTCTCATAGTCTGGGAGCCCTCAGGGGCAGAAGGCGACCCGGCCATCAGGGGAAGGTGACGCCCCCATCACACCTCTGCTGCTGCCACTGACGGCAGCACAAGCCTCGGCCGGCCCTGGTTACCTGAGCCTTGGGTGGCCCTGGGCGGCTGGGCAGCTACCATCCAAGGCTTGCCTGTGCCTTCGGCTGGCCCTAGGCAGTGGGAACTGAAGGGACTGGAGGACTCCAGAGGCAGGTGCCCTGGCAGGGCTGAGGGGACTGGGCGCCGCCATCTTGTGGCTGTGGGCGCCGCCATCTTTGAGGGTGTGATGGTCAATTAGCATATTCCCTCTTTATTAGATAGGTTAGTAACCTCATCATGATTGTAGGCCCGCCCTCTCCAAATGTTTCACCACATTGAGTTCAGAAGTATCTCTGTAAAATCTTAAGCTGATTATGTCAACTTCCTGATTAAAAAAAAAATAAAAAATCTTTGAATAGTTGTTGTCTTTGTCTAATTTATTTCCAAACATCTTAAAGGACTTGTCATGTTTTTCTCTGTAAGTCCCTCAGTCTAAAATAACAGGTTTCCCTGTCTTTCATGGCTGGCATCAGCTTGCCTTTCCTGTGTGAGCTTAGATGAACAACTCTGTGGGAGCACACTCTGGCACCCCAAAGCCAGATTAAATGGCATTAAAAGTGTTCCCATAACCTTATGCGCCTTATTTTATTACAGGATTATGAATCATTGTTCCTCATTCTTTGGTAAATATACTTCCATTTTTAAACTGCATTTCTCTACCTGTTAAATCCTAGCTTTATCTTACTTAATGCATACTTCTACTTTGAAGTTAGAAGTCACTTCCTCATAGAAGCTTTATCTAAACTCCTCAGACTATATCAGATTCATTTTATAAATATTTTCATAGCTCAACAGAATTTTTCCTCAAACTACTTCTTTTTAAAATGTGCATTGTGTGAATCTGTGGACAAAGAGGTCTCCCTGATTAAAGGTTTAAGCTCATCAAGGTAAGAACCAAGTTTGTTTTGCAAATTATTGTATATTTGAGATGTAACACAAACTCTGAGGATAATAAAAGGCATGCATGAACTATTTGTTGTATAAAAACAATCATTTTATTGGATTTAAAATATAAAATTGTTTTGTATTTTGCAAATTTACTAAATATATATTATAAAAAATACTTTTATGTCAAGACTGCTTATCAGTAACACGTGATAGGCTATGGCTAGCTCAGGTTCTTGTGGCAATTTGTTTCTAGCCTAAAAATATTGGAAATTTAATATGATTCAATCTGAGAAAACCCCTTAATTAAAAGATAGTGTTGTAATGGTATCAGAGAATTGTGATGCCTAGAGAATTAAAAAAGCAAATATTTTAGACAGAAGAGAACTTTTCCAAGAGAAGCTAATCCTTGCCTCTGGGTTAAGGAATTCTTGGAATAGACTAAAGACTGAGATTTTTAAGACAAAACATCTCTTAGGAGAAAAAAGAAAATAACCTAAACTTTAGTGGTTATGTGAGGCTGATGGACACAATTAGAAACTTGAGAGAGAAAAAAAGCTCATAGTCCGTATTTTCCATTAAACATTTGTTGAGTTTTGTTGCTGTACAGGAAACTGAGGAGATAGATTGAACATTTATAAAAGGCAGAATAGATCTTCCATATTTTATAGTACTTAGAAAAACAAAACACCTCTTGAAAGAATAGATATTGCCCAGTTTTGAACTTCTTGGAACAGAAAGAAGGAGAGCCTGATTTGGAATCTCTGAAGGACAGAGCTTGATCTCCAACTATATTTCAGGGCAAAGGAGAGAGCCCCATTATCCTGGGAGGCTCATGCCTTAAAAGGAAGGTTGAAATTAAGATGGACTGAGTGTTATCAAAACTGCAGTCTAGCTTGATTAACCTCAACATCTGATTATATTACTTAAGGAGATAAGATACCCATGTCTGGTGAAAGATATGATTATCTGGATTTTTTTGCATATAATTTTTAACATATAATAACAATTAAAAAAGATAAGGAATGCAAAGAGAAAAAAAAAAAGGGCTGATGATCAAGAGAAAAAGCAGACAATGTATATAGCCTATACAGATAAGCCAATTATTGGGATTAGCAGACACAATCTTTAAAATAAAATAACTACAAAAATTATTAAAGAAAATAAAGGGATGGAATAAGGGTTTTAAAAGGATAATTGGAACCTATAAAAACAAATAAAATGTACAATCTAGAATTAAAAAAATGAAATTAAGAACTCATTGGATGATTTAATAGCAAATATAAGATCAGTGAACTTGAAGATATGTGAATAAAAAAATACTCCAAGTAAAATACAGAAAATATTTTAATAAATGAAAAGAAGGGACATTTGGGTTATTAAAAAGATCTAACGTGTGTTAGTGGAATCTCCAAAAGAGATAAAAAAGATAACATGGCAGAAATGATATTTGAAGTAACAATGGCTAATCATCTTCAGAACTGATAAGATGTATCAACCTTCAGATTCAAGATGTTAGCAAACCTCAAAACCAAAGAAAGCCATACCTAGGCATATAAAATAAAGCTGGTAGTAAACTTAGAAAAAAATATTAAAGGCAATCAGAACAAAAAAGTGAACTCCCTTCAAAGTGTCAACAATATGATCAATGACTACTCAGCAGAAACATTGAAAGCCAGAAGGCAAGCAAAAACATCTTTAAAGTGATGAAAGGAAATAAAAACAAGTATAGAAATATTTACCCAGTGAAAACATCACTTAAAAGATAAAATTAAGTAAAGACTTTTCTAAGCAAGCAATGATCAAGGAAATTTAACACCAGCAGGCCTATACTTTAAAAAGTTAGCACAGTTCTTTTGGTAACTTTATAGTCATGTTTCTGTCTGAAATGTTTTCAAACAGAAAATTGACTATTATCCCATACTAGGGGCCCAGTGCACGAATTCGTGCAACTTGAAAGGAACTGTGGGCCACAAGGCTGTGGTGGGCATGGGGGCAGGTCTGGGCCCATTCTCCACGGCCCCACCTGGCCCCTTCTGCCACAGCCCCTGGTGCCCTGTCTGCCAGGATCACCACTCCCACTGCTGCTGCTCTCACATGCTGATGGCACTGGCCCCACTTGCACTCGCTAACAGCACAGAGCAATTGGGGCCGGCCCCAGCAGCAGGTACAAGTAGGGCCCGGAGTCATCAGCGGGTGCGAGCAGCAGCTGCTACCCTGATCGCCCCTCAGAAGTAGGGAAGGTAGAGAAGCCTTGAGGGGTGATCTGGGCCGGTAGCCACTGCTCATACCCTCTGATGGCTCTGAGCAATTGGAGCTGGCGCTGGACACCGGCAGCAGGTGCGAGCAGCAGCTCCAGTGCCAGCAGTGGGTGCGAGCGGGGCTGGCGCTGGCAGCAGGTATGAGAGCCAGGCGGGACTGTGGCGCGCAGAAGCAAAGAATTTGCAATAACCACCAGAGGCTCACCCCAATAACAGCAACCCGCGTTCGCCTTGGTCTGGTGCCCCCACTCACCTGTTCCACCATCCCGCTGCGGCCGACGCCCACCATGTTCCACGCTCTGCCGCCTGCTGCGGACGCCAGCCATGTTCTGCGCGTGCCCCCTGGGGGCACACGTCATAGCAATCGGTTGTTTGGTTGTTGCACCATTCAGTCTATTTGCGTATTAGGGTTTTTTATATATAGATAATAAAAGGTAATATGCAAATAGACCGAATGGCAGAACAATGGAACAACCAATCAAAGGGTAATATGCTAATGATATGCTAAGGTTGCTCAACTGATCACTAAGACGTGCACTGACCTCCAGGAGGTAAATGCTCTGAATGGTAGGTTAGCTTGCTGCTGGGGTCCCGCCAATTGGAACTGAGCAAGATGGGCTGGACACACCCTGGAGCCCTCCCTTGGTCCTTCTCTGGCCCAATTGTGCACCAATGGGGGTCCCTCAACGTTGCCTGCTCCCTCTTGCAATACCAGAACCCTCGGGGGATGTTGGAGAGCTGGTTTCAGCCACGCCCCTAGGGAGGGGGCCAGATGCATGAGCTGTGAGCACTGCTGCAGCAGTGTGAGCCTCTCCCAACCGATCGGGACTGATTGGGCGCAAGCAAGCCCATGGCAGGCACAGTGGGGCTGGGATGAGCAAGCGCAGCATGTAGGAGCTGCAGGTGGCATTGGACTGCGGGTTTTGGCTAGATCCCTGCAGGCCACCCTGACCCTACCTGCGCATGAATTCATGCACCAGGCTTCTAGTGGGAGAAATAAAGACCATCACAGAAATTAATTATGTGGGTCAATAGAAAAATACCAGTTGAACAAAACAAGAATTATAACACATTATCAAATTCAAATAATATTAGAAAAAACAATGCATGCCAAAAAGAGGAAACATATGATTAAGGGCAAATAAATTTTAAAAGAGCTAATGTTCTACAACTCTCTCAGAATTGGTAAAACTATGAATTTTTATCAGATAGCAATAAATCAATGATAAATTCAATAAATACTAAAAGAATAGTAAAAAGTACACAATAACAAATTAATAGAAGAAAAACATAGAATAAAACAAATTATAGACATAAAAGATATGAGATAAACAGCAACAAAAGACATCTTTTAGAAACATGTCAAGAAAATATTTACAGATAAACTATATGATGCTTGGGATTGCTTCAAATAATCCAGAGGTGTAGACAAGAGAGTGTAACTATAACAAGATTAACCATGAGTTGATAATTGTTAAAGATGGTTGATTCATATATGCATGTTTATTATACAATTCTCTCTACTTTAATTTTTCATAATTAAAATAATGCATATGTATATGTAAGTCTATATATGTTATATAATGTAAAATATCTGTTAATCTTTAACATATATTATGGAACTTCAAAAATATCATAGCTATATTGCCTAGATATTTACTTTAAAACATTTCTTCATATTTTCAAAAGCAGATATGTAAGATGTTAAGAAATGTAAGTTATGATACCTAAAATATAAATGGAAGGATACAAACATATGAGGTATTTTAAAGATATAATAATTTATGAACCTACCAATTTAGTGTAAGACATCTATTTTTGGTACTTTTGTTAAAATTAAGTTTAAGACACCTGTACTTTTATGATTGTGGGAATAGGTCATTGTAATTTTAAAAAATGATCCCCTTGCAAAAAGGTTTTAGCCATAAAAGTTGACCTAGACCTGTTATTCACAGGCTATGTTTTTCTTTATTGATTAAGGTATTACATATGTGTCCGTATCCCCTTATTGCCCCTCACACCCCCTGCTCGTGCCCTCACCTCCCTAGTGTCTGTGTTCACTGGTTATGCTTATATGCATGCATACAAGGTTGGTGGTGGTTTTAACCACAAGTTATTTTATTTTTTAAGAAAAAAATTAATTCTTTACCGAGGATATGTATACTGATGGGAGAGAGAAAGAGAGAGAGGAGAGAGAGAAGAGAGAGAGAGAGAGAGAGAGATCCATCAGTTGCCTCCTGCACTCACCCAGATTGAAACCCTAACCTGGGTATGTGCCCTGATTGGGAATTGAACCAGCAACCTTTTGGTATAGGGGACGATGCTCCAACCAACTGAGCCACCCGGCTGCATCACAAGCTATTTTAGAATCACTGATTACTTTGCAAATATCATATACCAACAAAATACACATAAAATATCATTTAATGCTCTCTGAATCCCTGCAATTTATCTGCCATCAAAGATCCCTTTGAATTAAACCAGCTATATCCCATTTAATAATCACTTTAATTTGGTCTTAAAATTAGCTTGATGATTTTCATTCCTTTAGTTAGCTCTTTCCAGATTTAATGCTCCCTGCTATATTAAATTATAATCTAACTCAGATTATTCTTTGACTCATCTTTGGCTTTTTTTGCATACATTTGGGTGTGATCCCAGATTTCTGTTTCTCAGTGATCACTTCTTTTAAAATTATCAATTCCCCTTCGGGAATTTCATAGGGCTCTCATTCCACTATATTTGGAACATTGGCTAACTTAATGGTTCATAAAATGAACCTAATGGTCCATTGATGATAATAGCAATCTATATCAGGAAACATTTAGCATATTCATATTGTGAAAATTTTTGCATTAAAGAAAGATTATTGGAAGTATCAACAATATTTTCTGCTAAAAAAGGTTGCCATTACTCAGAGCACATCTTTATATTCAAGTATTCTCTTATCTTTTAATATTTAGATGGAATTTATTCGACAGATAATTATGGGTCAAGTATTGTAGGAAAATCATATGCTTTGTATGGAATAAATAGTAATTAAATAGGCAAGATAAAGTTTTTCCACTCATAAATTTAATGTGTAGTTGAGTTTGAATGACTAGGCTTTTTTAGCTTAGTTACTAGGATTCTTACTCATTAGTTCATATATATCATGTATCTGTACTTCAAATAAATTGGTCTACCTTCTTTCAAAATAAATTAATCCTCAATGAAGATTTTAATTCCATGTCATAGCTCCCCCCCTTTATTAGGATCTATGTATTGACTTTTACTAGTTGATAATAGTTAATAAATTGATATCTAGACACAGTGACCTTTCCATGTGTGTTAAGATCTGCTTTAGGATTGGTGGTAAATTTTTGAATTACAAAGTAACAGTGTTGTAGAATAAAAATTTTCATTGGGCAGAGTCCCAGGTCAGAGTGTCTGTGCATAGGATAGTTGAAAAGTCATGTAGGTGATGTATTTAATTCCTGATACTGCTATAACAAATCAAAACAAATTTGTGACTCGAAACAATATAAATTTATTATCTTATTACTCTAGGTGTTTGAAGTTCAAAAATAAAGGTGTCATCAAGACTACATTCTTTCTGCATGCAGTTTTCTTACTTTTTCTAGATCTTAGAGTCCATCTGTTTTCTTTTTTTGTCCCTTCCTCTGTCCTCAAGGTCAATAGTAACATCTTCAGATCTCTTTCTCTGACTTCTGTTTCTGTCCTTTAGCCTACTTACTCCTTCTATTTCCCTAATCACCTTGGCTTTTCCAACTCTCCTGTCTCCCTCTAATAAAGACCTTTGTGATTAAAGCCACTCACCTAATCCAGAATAACCTCATCATTTCAAGGTCCTTAATTTAATTGCATCTGAAAGTTCCTTTTGTCATGTTTGGTAGCATATTCACAGGTTCTGGGATTTAGGGCATGAGCAACTTTGGGAGATAGTTTTCAGCCTACCACAGGTGAACACCTGTCTTACCTTCCTCAAGTATAATAGCAAAGGGTTATAATATGTTTTGCTTTATCGTTTTTAAGTCTAAGTTGACTTTCTTCCAAAAGAAAAGTTTGAGTACTTGGAAGATTATATCATGACATATAATAATCTTCAGTGACTAGAAAAGAGAAATAAAATATATGCAATTCCCTGTATTCCAACCAGCTCTGAAGTAAAAACTCTAAATTATAATGTTGTGTACTGCTATATCTATGTATGATAACATCAGAAAGAATTACTGATTTGAACACATAGATAATTTCCAAAATTTTCTGATTAGAGCTTGGCAAGGAAATGAAAATAAAGCAGTCATTGTATTAATAATGCAAACTAGATATAATTATCAGAAAATATATTATGATATTATACAAATAAATACTTGTTATTCTTGGAATTGGAATCCCATGGAGATTAAAGTAATTCATATTATTGTGCTAAGGCAAAAAAGCCTATTTTTTTTCCTTAAATAAAATACATCAAGATTACATTCAAAATCATGCATGCACTATAAATATTAATTGATGAATTATTTTAAGTACTGCAGATTTTAAGTAGCAATATTGTTTTATGTTAATTATAAATCCACAGTATGAAATAGCTCATCAAAAATACTCACTAGGTGCCTACTGATACCATAGTTATAATGTGGTATAATTGGATTACAAATCAAAAGCTGTAGAATGCAGTCACATAAGCCTCACAAAATAAAATCAATTAGCTACTCTCATAGAAATAAACATGTATTAAATATACTATTTTAATAATAATAAATGCATTTGTTATTTTTTAGGAATTTCATGAACTCTTTTTTAAACCAATATTAAATTAAAGTGTATACATTTATACTTAAGCAAATTGCATTAAAACCAAAGAAATATATACTTTAAACACATGTTCTAATTTTCTTAACTTAATTTTTGCTATTATCTATGATTTTATGTTTATTTAAATTTGTGATGTCTGTGTGGTAGCAATGCTATGTGATTGGTGTGTGTATGAGTATTTCTTCCAAAGCCTGTGTTTAGTGATATCACTTTGGTTGGTAGCTTAAAATCATTGTGGAAATATTGACATAATGGGGATCAGCAAATATTAAGATTCAGATTTTTTTTCTTCCAAAGCATTCGGAATTTGTTTTAAATGTTCACCAATATACTACTGATTAAATAAGAGTAGATAAATAGATGATAATGATTATGATGATGATGATGATAGATGATAGATAGATAGATGATAGAGCTAGATATAGATGTAGATGATTAGAGATAGAGATAGAGAGATATAGAGATTGATGATAGAAATAGAGATATATAGGTAGATGATAGATGATAGATATAGGTATGTAATGTTTACCATTACCATGGGGCAGAAATTTAGGAGGGTTTAGCTCAGTGGTTCTAATTTAAAGCCTCACATGAGATTGCAGTCAAGGTATATACAAGAGTTAGAGTTATCTGAAATCTTTACTGGGATCAGAGGATTTTCTACCAAGGTGGATCACTCACATGACTAACCAGGTGGTGTAGGTTGTTAGTGGGGTCATCATTTCCTTGCAGTGTGGATCTCTCCATTGAGTGCTTGGCAGTCATCCATCAGAGCCAGGTAGAAGATACACATATTATGAACTAACCTTAAAAGTCACATAGCTTTACTTTGCCATATCCTCCTACTCATTAGATGCTAATTACTATATCTGAGCCACATTCAAAAAGGAGAGGAATTAAGCTTCCTCTTTTGAAGGGAGGAGTGCTTAAGAATTAATCTTTACACATTATAAAGCCAACCAACTCTGGAAGGCAGTGTAGGTCCCCTCATGTACTGCCACTGGTTGTATATCAGATTTTAGTATTGTAAAATGTTATAATTTTAGAAAAGTTAAAAATTAATGAGAAATTATATTCTAGAATTTATTTTCAATATGCCAGTTAAGTAATTTCTACATTCTTACTTTACATTTTATATGATCTTAAACCACACTGAAATTTTCCTTTTAGGTTTAAATCTTTGAAATTATAAGTTAATGAAAATATATTGGCCAGTATAAACTCATTTTATTTAAAAAAATGATGAAAACATTTCTATATGGTATGTCAACTCTGACCAAAATAGGAAATGTAATTCAGTCTCTTTTTAGATTAATCTTAATAAATTACCTCAAGAAAGCCACCTTGAATATTAATCATGATTATATCATACTAGAGGCCTGGTGCACGAAATTCATGCACGGAGGGGGGTTGTCCCTCAGCCCAGCCTGTACCCTCTCCAATCTGGGACCCCTCAAGGGATGTCTGACTGCCCGTTTAGGCCCGATCCCTGAGATCGGGCCTAAACGGGCAGTCAGACATCCCTCTCACAATCCAGGTCTGCTAGCTCCCAACTGCTTGCCTGCCTGCCTTCCTGATTTCCCCTAACCGCTTCTGCCTGCCAGCCTGATCACCCCCTAACCACTCTGCTGCCAGCCTGTTTGCCCCCAACTTCCCTCCTCTGCCAGCCTGGTCACCCCTAACTGCCCTCTCCTGCAGGGTTGACCACCTCCAACTGCCCTTCCTTGCAGGCCTGGTCCTTCTCAACTGCCCTCCCTTGCAGGCCTGGTACAGGGGTGGGGGCCAGCTTGCCCTGAAGGGTGTCCCTGATCAGGGTGGGGTTCCCTTGGGGTGGGGGCGGCCTGAGTGAGGGGCCTGCAGGCCGGCCACACCCCCTGGCAACTGGAATTTATTTTCAAAGCGGAGGCCCTGGTATCTGGAATTTATTTTCCTTCTACAATTGAAACTTTGTAGCCTGGAGCAGGGCCAAGCCTGGGGCTCCCTCCGAGGCCCGTAGCCATTTGTGTTGGGGTTATAATTGAAACTTTGTTGCCTTAAGCTGGTGGGCCCGGCCAGGGTGTGCGGAAAGCTTTGCTTCCCCTGTTGCCGGCAGCAACCCTGGCCTTCCCTCTCAAGCTCCATTCTGCCGCCATTTGTTTGAATTTGTTTACCTTCTGTAATTGAAACTTTGTAGCTTGAGTGGAGGCTTAGGCCTGCAACGGCTGGCAGAAAGCTTGGCTTCCTCCGTTACCTAGGAAACCTTGCTCTCTGAGGCTGTAGCCATCTTGGTTTGGGTTAATTTGCATACTCGCTCTGATTGGGTGGTGGGCGTGGCTTGTGGGTGTGTTGGAGGTATGGTCAATTTGCATATTTGTCTATTATTAGATTAGACTAGAGGCCCAGTGCACAAAGATTTGTGCAAGAATAGGCCTTCCTGCCGAAATAGGTTTGGCTCAGTGGATAGAGCATCGGCCTGCGGACTCAAGGGTCCTGGGTTCGATTCCGGTCAAGGGCATGTACCTTGGTTGCGGGCACATCCCCAGTAGGGTTGTGCAGGAGGCAACTGATCGATGTTTCTCTCTCATCGATGTTTCTAGCTCTCTATCCCTCTCTCTTCCTCTCTGTAAAAAATCAATAAAATATATTAAAAAAAAAAAAAAAAAGAATAGACCTTCCTTCCCCTGGCTGCCGGCACCGCCTTCACTCTGACCCAGAGCCACCTTTCCACCTTTGCTCTGACTCAGAGCCATCTTTCTGCCTTCGCTCTGAGCAGAGCTGCCGTCCACCTCTTGCCTTGTTGCGTCAATTTGCATATTCCCTCCTTATTGGCTGTGGGCACCACCATCTTTGATGCAGAGTTATGGTCAATTTGCATATTCTGTCTTTATTAGATAGGATACCTGTAGGTATAAAAGAGTGAAGCGATTATAATTAATAATAACATATTCTGAAAATCACTTGTTTTTGCTACATTTTAATACACATTTTAATCTGTAAACTATAGTAGAAAATTAAATAAATTGAATCTTTCCTTTAGTATTGATTATATTTTTTTCTACATATTTTATTGGTTCCAACTTTAAATATCTTTCAAAATTTAGCATCTATATTGCAATATAATATTATATTAGAATAATCTTGACTATATCTATATTATTTATTTTTCCAATCTAATGAAGGGTCCCTAGGCATTTACTATAAATTGTAATTCATATCAATGTACCCTGTTCAGAGAAAGTCTACTTGTACTGATTGTTTATAATCTTGTATTTTTTTTTATTCCTGGATGATTAATGTGACATTTGAATAGATTCCTTCCTTACAACAAAAAATAGGAATGTTTACAATTTTCAGTTCAGTTACCCCTACTCTACAGGATTTTTGTGTTTTTGAAAAATAACTTTCAGTACAAATCAGTTTTCATAAACTCACTAAGAAGTCCATTGCCTGATTGATTATGTTGTGCATATTTTTCTTTTCTTTTTTTAAATATCTTTTTATTGATTTCAGAGAGGAAAGGAGAGGGAGAGAGAGATAGGAACATCAATGATGAGAGAGAATCATTGATTGGCTGCCTCCTGCATACCCCACCCTGGGGATTGAGCCCACAACCCAGGCACATGCCCTGACCAGGAATTGAACTGTGACCTCCTGATTCATAGGTTATTGTTCAGCTACTGAGCCACACAGGCTGGGCATGCTATGAATAATTTTCAAACAATTTTATAATCTATGTATATATATACATAGAAAAGTTACATTCTCTATACACTTTTTTGGTGTTGGACTATTCACACTACTTCGCACAGAAATGATTGTTCTGCTCACATGTACCTAGACTATGTAAAATTATTATTTTAAATAATGTGAAGGGTACTTAGAATATACTCTTAAAATTACATTTTTATTCAAATATCTAATATGAATATATTATTGACCTAGCATTGTGCTTAGTATAAAGAAATATTACATATGACCCCATCCTATAGGAACTTTAGATATTGTACATCACAAAAAATATTTAACACCAAATACACAAGTTCTATTAAAAAGCAAAAAGGTCCCATAGTGATGATGAAGTCAAAAAAATTGGAAAGGAAAACAATGTGGAATCATAAACCAGAGTGAACAGTAAAATCAATATTTAGAAGAGCTGGTAACTCAAAACTTCCTATTAAAATGAAACAGAAAACAAACAAACAAGTTTTTAAATTTTTACTTAATTTATCTATTATGCTGGTGTTACAAAGGAATGACATTTGCTCATTTATTACAATGAGTTAAGTTGCTAAATCAGACTCATGTATTAGAGGTATCAAGGACCTTGGGAATCAAGAGGTTGAGACAAAGCAGGGAGAGGTCTGATACACCCCCCACTCCTGCAACCCACCCTCCCTGACCTTCTTTCTTATATCTGACAAGTACTCTCTGACATCAAGTAGACCAAAGGGTTGTATAGGGCTTAAACATTCTTCAGGGAACCTTGCCTCATAGTCTGTATTTGCTTATCATAAACAATCCTTTACCAGGGGCATCTATTGAGAACAGGTTTTAGGAATATTTCCTCCTTGTAGGGAATGCTTGTTATCTATTTTCCCAAAAGACCATGTTAGCAAATAGTTACCTAAGTCACCTGCCTACTTTTCTTCCCTTTGGATTATCCCCCAGTAATCAGGATGATAAAGGGATAACTGACAAGCTGTTTTTAGTATTTTCTCACCAAGTATTAAGGTTGGAATTTAGGGAAATAATAGTAAGTAGGGGTTGTACAGAAAGGAAAAGAAGAAGATAAATGGGTCAAACTTAGTATACACAATTTTTCCTAAGTCCTACCTGAAAATTATATGTCTATTAAAATCATTTGGACATATTAGAAAATTTAAAAAGTATATTACTCCAATGCTATGGAATTCTGACTCATTTTACATAAGTTTTCATTATTATATTTTAAAATGCAATTGAAAAAGAAACCTTTATTTCACACATGAAAGGAAATAGAATTTTTCTATAAAAAATGAGACAACTTATGGGTTTTATGGAATACTTTCAGATTAGTTCATGTCAGTTAAGTTTTAGCTATTACATTTCCATAAACAGCAAACCTTTCAGAGTGTCAGCATTCAAAGTATAGTTATATTTCAATTAGTTGATTTAAAAACTCACTGAAGAAATTAAAAGATAGGTCGCTTAATATTTTTTCTTACTATTCAAGTATATAGGATGCAGTTCTTTTACAAATGGACAAAGACAACTCTATGCTTATTTCTGAGGACTCCTGAAAGTATGACTGAATCTTGATTCAGTTAAGGGAGGGTGGGGGTGTTTTAACTAGCTAACAAAATTCCCCTGGCAGCACCCAGGGCCAGTTTGTTTATTGATGGCTTTCACCAGGCTTCTTTTTTAAATTGCATGATTATTTATAATTGTGACATATTGTAGAATAACTATTAAATTACGAAAAATTACCAAAGTCAATAGAGAAATCAGAAACCATCTAAGTTTTTAACAAGTTTTAAATGTGGGTATGTCCATATAATAAAATATTATAATAGTTATTTTTAAAAATCATGCCTTTTAGCCAAGCCAGTGTTGCTCAGTGGTTGAACATCGACCCATGAACCAAGAGGTTACTGGTTTGCTTTCTGCTCAGGGCAGATGCCTGGGTTGCGGGCTCGATCCCCAGTGTGGGGGCGTGCAGTAGGCAGCTGGTCAATGTTTTTCTCTCATCAATATTTCTATCTTTCTCTCCTCTCCCTTGTTCTCTCTCTAAAAATCAATAGAAGAAAAATTTTAATCATGCCCTTAAAAAATATTTAACAATGCGGAGGAAATTTTATTTTGTGAAAGTGAAATGAGGAAGCCTGACTGCTTGGCTACAAGACTAAATGGAAATGAAAGACACCACTGGGCACTTTGATGTGAGCTGTCCAGGAATAATCCAGAGACTAAGTGTGTCTTTATGCAAATGAAAAGAACCCTGTAGACTTGTACTTGGTTGCCTCTCAGACCCCCAGTGTTTCTTAATTGCCTTCAGCTCAAGATAAATTTTATGTCAAAGAGGCATATTTTGGGGTGACATATGGCTTCCTTCATCTAAAACATATAATTTGTGAAACATATCCTAGTAGGTCTCTTTAGTTCTGGCATCTTTAAACTCAATGAAATTATGCATCTTTGCTAGAGAAAGCTATGCCCAAATCAATTTTCATTAGAATATTCTAATATTTATAAAAACAAATATTGTGTCAAATATACCCTAAAATCTATCTAATTTTCTAATTCTACTACTATTTTGTACCACCTTTCTGTCTATCCACCTCCTCTCTAATAATTTTCCTCTATTTTTCTAATTTTCATGTTTCATTCTAAATCTACTCACTATTACATTCGCCTACAATAGTCATTACTGATTTATTGACTTGGCTCATACTACTACTTTGAGTTGTCTCTTCTTTTTCACTTTTTCTGGTAGCTTTAGGTTTCAAAAATTAGCTTAAATTCTGCAACAAATTATTAAAAGAAAATAGTTTTAAAATATTAAAATAACAATTCAAAACAATAGAAAATATACCAACAGAAGCACACAATTAGTTGACAACTAGATAATTTCTAAAGATTTAGGAGAGGGAGCGCTTACTTCATTTAAAAAGGTGGCATTTGTTATAATCATGAGCATTAGAGTTATTAATTCTCTGCCCATTTGGCATTTTTCTGGCCAATTAATCATGAGAGGAAATAGATATGTATCACTGTGTGAAGGCCTTAAGAGTTTGCTTTGCCTATAAATTTCTGTGTGATAATATAACACCATCACACATTTTATTATAACTTCCAATTTGAAGGTCAAGAATTCAGACAGGAATCAGCTGGTTGATTCTTCTGTTCCATGTGAAATTGACTGAAATCAGTTGTTTTTAGTTGGCAGAGTTCTGGACTGAAATGTGCAAAATAGCTTCATTTACATGTCTGGCTCCTTAGTAGGTATGGCTGAAATTTGTACTGGGGCTGCTGTTCAGCGCACTTATATATTGCGTCAACAACACACCAATGTCCAGGTAGCCTAGCAGGACTTCTTAAGTGGTATCTCAGAGCTTCCTAGAACATCAGGCTTTGGGGAATCTTGTAACCTAGATTGGAAGTAACACATTCTATGTACCATGCAAGACACTAAAGTCAGGAGAGATTCAAAGGACAGGAAATTAATTCTATCATTCATAAAAGGAGTAGGAAAAAATCGTATTTTAAAAAAATCTGCCACAGAGTTATTGTACTAGTATAACTAGAAGCCTGGTGCAAAATTTGTGCATGGGTGGGGTCTCTCAGTCTGGCCAGCAATTGGGGCTGATCGGGGCCGTCTCACCCAATCCTGATCAGGCCGATAGGGGCTGGCAGGCCAGGGGAGGGACCACGGGAGGTTGGCTGTGGGAGCACACTGACCACCAGGGGCCAGCTCCTGCATTGAGCATCTGCCCCCTGGTGGTCGGTGCACATCATAGCTACAGGCCGTTCATCCGGTTGTCAGTCGTAATGGTCGCTTAGGCTTTTATATATATAGATTCCTCACATTCCATTCTGCTCATTCTTCTGATAATAGAAATGCATGATAGAAAGATGGCGTGGAAGGGTCAGGCTTTGAAGTCAGGCAGAACTGGACTCAGTTGCTTACTTGCTAATGAGTGAGTATTGGAAGAAAAGGTTAGAGTATGCCTTTAGAAGGGCATTATTAGAATAGGGGAGTGTATAGGGAGTACTCTTAACCCATTTGACAAGAATGAGAGCTTCTGGAAGTGGATAAACAGTGATGAGGAGAGAGAAGGGAGCTAGGTAGAAAGGGGTGGGACCATGGTGGGAGATAGTAGAACCTGGGCAGAGTTACTAAGACAACCCAGCTGAGCAGGAAGGAAGGCACAGGCAGGAGACAAATTTTAAAATTGTATGGATGTTGCTAAGACAGACAGCTTGCAGATAACCAATCACAAGACACTAAGACATATGACCAATCCCAAGAATGTTACTAAGGCAGAATTCTTTGAAAGTATCCATCAGGAGCTAGCAAGGCATGTATATGCCCCCAGATTAAAAATCTCATGCTTCCTCTCTGCTCTCTCTCTCTCGCTCTCTCTCTCTCTCTCTCTTTCTCTCTGGCATGCAGTGGGTTCCTCACTGTGACAGGGGGTGCACTCCCCTGTGCCCACATAGTTTATGGCTATGTGGGACTCTACACATGGGCTAATAGCCTGTAATTAGCGTGGATACTGCACTACACCCCACTGTAACATGGAAAGGAAGCTTTGGGTGCTGGCCTGCTCCTGGAACCCCAGCTGCACCTTTTCCAGAACTGGTTTCTCTCAATAAACTACTCCTGCTAATCATTTTTACCCTCGAATCCATTCTTGGGTTTTGCAAGACAACAAACTCAAATCCCACATGTTGGTTTCAGTGATAAAGGGCTAAAAAGTAGATTTAGGTCAAATTATGTTCAACTTAAAAACTGATTGAATTTTAACTCCATGCAATAAAAAGGCATGTGTTTGTTTATTGTAAGGATGTAACACAATGCTAGGCACATATAGGCAACTTAGAAAATAATTTTAATAAGATAAATTATAAAATGCTATATTTATTTTTATCAGGTTCTTTTAATCAAAATCCCTTCCTTAGGAAACTAATGTGTTCAGAGCAGTAAATTAATGAGACATTTAAAATATGAAATATTAGACAAAGTAGGTATAAAGAAGTATATATTTTTTTAAAGAACATACAATATTTTGGTTTCATTCAAATGGACTTTCAGACTCTGTGGACATACACACACACACAAAAGAAACTTAAGAATTGAGGCAATTTTGTAGTTTGATGCTTGAATTATGTGAATAATTAGTTCACTTTTCCAACTCACTACACATGGGAACATACACTGAACATACACATTCTTATATCTTGGGAGAAAAAATCAGGTTTTCTCTTTTATTCATGTGGGAAATATAGCACAAAAAGCTTAATCTTAGCAATATCTAAATGTTATGAACAAAGTTTAGCCTGCCTGTTTCACTGATTAGTTTTAGATAGATGTTTTAAAACTACTATTCAAATTCAGAAATTTGAATTCAAGGTAATGTTTGCCGTAGAAAGCAAATGGGTCTAAACCATGCAATCTTCATTCCTGAATTGAAATGGAAATGGGGCAGTGCAATCTGTAGGGAGGTGAAGGAATGCTCATAGTTCATTAAATAATGTGAGTAGTAATGAGGTTTACACAAATCAAACAGTGTGTTAGGTAATTGTAATGTTGCTTTGTGGTGAACCACCTGTCAGGAAGTACTTCCAGCCGAAGGCTCAATCTGCTCTCATGCCTCCAGACGATTTCTAATTAGTGTAAACTTCATCTGTGGCAGGCTACCAGAAAATTAAAAAAAGTTATTTGTAGGCCCTTTGTTTTCTCTATGATGAAGGAAAATCATTGTTTTACTTAAACTACTTACTTTAATTTTTCAAGAAGTATTTGATGTACAAGCTCTAAAAGAGGAAATATTGACATCTTTAGATGCACACAGACACTTAATAGAAGAATGTTTCAGAACAGATCAGCACTAATGAATGCTTTCTTTACATTGATCTATTTGAAGAGAGAGAGAAAGAAGAGGAAGGAGAAGGAAGAGGAAGGCGGGGAGGAGAAGGAGGAGGAGGAGGAGGATGAAGAGGAGGAGGAGGAGGAGAGGAAAGAGAAAAAGGGAAAGAAACTAGTAAGACTAATATAAATGTACTAGAGGCCCGGTGCATTAAATTCTTGCACTCAGAGTGGGGGGTTCCCTCAGCCCAGACTGCTCCCTCTTGCAGTCTGGGAGCCCTCAGGGGATGTCTGACTGATGGCTTAGGCCCACTCCCCATAGGACATCCTTGGCACTGCCACAGAGGCGGAAGAGGCTCCCACCACCACTGCTGTGCTAACCAGCCATGAGCCCGGCTCCTGGCTAAGCGGAACTCCCCCTATGGGAGCACACTGACCACCAGGGGACAGCTCCTGTATTGAGCATATGCCCTCTGGTGGTCAGTGCGTGTCATAGCTACCGGTTGTTCTGCTGTCAGTCAATTTGCATATTAGCCTTTTATTATATAGGATATGGGATCTCAATCTAAATACTTCTATTACTTCTGATATTTTGAAAATAATTGAAAGATATAATTATATTTTCTATTTGTCAAATAGAAAAAAAATGTTAAGCTTCTGTAAAAAGGCATATATAATTCAGCAGGAAGAAGTATAAAGATAGAATTGCATTCACAAGAAGGAAACAAGCAAAAAATCCTTAAGGTAGAATTAACAAAATTTACATCATTGTAAAATTGTCACCAAAATTAGATTGAATTTCCAAGCTAGATAGTCTTGGTCAAGTTTAAATAATAGATTAGAGACTTAGCCTGATCATACTATATTTACTACAACCACACAGATTCCATGTCTTGAACCTTAAAGGAAATTCGTCTTAGTGATTAAAATCTTGGACAATTCTAAAGTTCATATGTAATCCCAAAGATCTACAAAGAGCCAAAACAATAGTGAGAAGGAAGAACAACTCTGGAGTTTTCTTACTTCCTTATTTCAAAATATATTTTTAGGAAGTGTCATCTGAACCTTAGTAAGAATAGAATGAAAGACTTCAAAAAGTTTAGTCTAAAGATGAAGCAAAGAGTAATAATCTTACTGATATTAGACTCCTAACAAATTTTATTGAGTTGTGTTGGAAAATATAACTTCTATTTCCTTAGTGTGAGTAGGTAGCAGAATCCAGGAGAAATGAATGGCAGTGAGAGTTCTTCCCAGCTATATATGTAAATCAAATAACTAAGTGCATAACTCATATATATTCAAAATAAGAAAAAGAAAGAGTAGGAAAAGAAGGAGGAGCAGGAGGAGGATTGGTATTTCTGAAAGAAACTGAAGACCTTTGATTCTTCTCAGATATAAGGAGAGAGGGAATTCAATAATAAGGACATATTTTTGAACAGCACCTATTTTTCCTATTGTTTGAAGATAGTGACCACTCTACTTGCATTCTAAAGGAGAAAGACATGTGCAGAAGGTTAATATTTCTGGAACTTTCCCTCTGTGCCAGACATTTTTAGATGGTATTACATTTGTTCCTCTTAACAATGATGTGAAATTGATATTGATATCACTCTTATGGAAACAATAAACAGCTAAGACACCATAACTTGCAACATTTCTAATAACTGTTATAGCTGGAAAAAATGAAAACACAGTTACAAATGTCTTTAATGCCTATTTTTTCCATGAACTCTACTATTGGTATACTTTAGTTTCCCATGTTATTTTCTGATAAAGAAGGAATATAGACCTTCTTCTTATGTAAATGTTCTATGGGAGAAGACGAAGCAAGAGCAGACACGTGTATGAACATGTAAAAACGTCATTCCAATTCGAACTTACACTTAAACCTTGATTATTGAAAAATGGATATGAAATATAGTTACTTACATGACAAATGAGGATAACTGGAGATTACCATTGACTTCAAGTGAGTGAAATTTTAATCTCCATACTTTGCTGAGTGATTCTGGAGGAAAATCACCTTTTCTTGAAAGTCAAAATAAATCAATAGTAGTCTAGATTTCAATTATTGAGTGTGATTATGGCTTGCCAAATATAAAAGGTTTTAGCTAATCATAAGCAGATAATTTGAATAATGTTCAATTGGGGGGAAATAAATATAAAAGCTATGTTTGTCAGCTAGTCTTAGGTGAATGTCAGTCATATAACTAAAAGGTTAGACATTGCTGTTTTTGTGTTAATTCCAGGAGGTTTTGCATATTTATGAATGTTTGTTTTGTTCCTGAAATTGGATATCAACTCAAGTTTTGAATTTAGGTGACACATTTGACACTACACAAGGCTAACAATGTGGAAGCATAGGATGTGCTTTGAAAGTTCTGAAAAGATCTCTTGTTAAAAGAAGGAAAGAAGAGAAGGGGGAGGACGGAAAAGAAGATAAGAGAAAAGATAAAAAAGGAATTAAAAAAAAGAAATCCATTATGTCAAAAATACCCACTTTATTCTGGGTGGCACAGGACATGTACTGCAATAATGGAACCACGCAAGATACCATTCTACAAAAAAAGGAAGATGAATGCTATAGTGCCAATTGCAACTTTATTGCCTTTACTTTTCTTTGCAAAAGTTTCATTACTAAACATTACTAAACTATTGCTAAATTGGGATAGATTTGTGTAAAGTAGTTAATGTAACACAATAAAATGATGAGGTTAATCGACCTCAGATTTTTCTTTTACAGAGAAACATGCATACACTGAAGTTTGCTGTGAAACAAACTTGGATCCTAATTTTTCAGAAATATGCTCATTATTGACTTAGTCATGACCATGAATGAACACAGATAATAGCAAGAAATAAAACAATTTTGGAAACATAAGGCAATCTTAATATTTGCCTATTTCCCCTAATATCTAAGTCTTAATAAGATACAAAAAAATCATGCCAACTATGTCTAAGCTAATAACCCATAAAACTCAGATAGTAAATGGGTTGGTTATGAAAGTTTAGTACAGTATTTAGTGCTTTTTAAAAAGACAATTTATTGTTTGGTTAAGTATAAAAATGTGCTTCATTACCCCTTTTTCATTTTTCAATAAAAATCAAAGAACTGATATATTTTAGTAAATCTCATTTAGAAACATATGGAAATGTTGCAAAATATGAAGTTCTGAAAACTATGACTTTACAGATGGTTAATGACAAGGCCAATTTTGCATTAGTAGCATCTTTTGTTTAATTCTTTACCAAGTGTTAGGTTCTCAAATTTAATACAAAGTGAAATAATTTGAATAATTATTTTTAAAAATACAGTGTTACATATGTGTCTATTTTCACCTAACTGCTAAGGCATTCACATGCCATAGGAAACTTTTTTCTTATGTTCAGCAACAAATTTCACAATAATTTCTCATGTCTTCCAGAGAATAACTCAAATAATTACTAGAAAATTCTTAATAATAGGCCTTTGATTATTATATCAACAAAAATTTGGGATCCAGTAAGATTCTGAAAACATTGATCATATCTTTGAACTTAATTCAGAGGACTTTATTATAAATATTAGAGGCCCGGTGTACGAATTCGTGCACTGGTGGGGTCTGGCCAGCCTGCCCCGATTGGGGCTGACCTGATTAGGCCAGGCCGGACAGGGGGAGGGGCCATGGCTGTTGGATGGTGGGGCTCCCTGGGGTGAGGGGTCTGGTCCAACTCCCAGTCAAACTCCCGATTGAAGGGACAATTTGCATATTAGCCTTTTATTATATAGGATTATAGAAACTATCTTTATATACTTTTTACAGTTAATATCTTTATTGAAGCCTCATAAAAGAAGAGTGATTTGTCATTATTACTAAGAAAATTTTTGGTGATCAGATGACATTATTCATGACATAACTATATAAAGAAACCACAGTGATTCATTCAGAAATATACCTTATTTTTCAAGGATTATCCAAATCTAAAATAAAGAACAACTTCCCCCTCTGCTAAATTTGACTGGCTAAAAAAAAAATAAAACAATAAAGGAGGACAATAAAGAAAAAAATCTAAGGAAACTGAAGACATGATTTTGGAAGTTGTAATTAAATGATAAATATGTGGGGTGAATTAGTTAGAAATTACTCTACAGATTCCTTTTAATCTCTCTAGTCACCACTTATTGAATGTCAGGAAAGGTTAGTTTAGTGATTGATTTATCTTTTTCCTTTCAGCTTTATTAAGGTATAATTGGCAATTAAAATTGCATACATTTAAGGTGTACAATATGATGGTTTGATATATGGATATATTATGAAATGGTTTCTCACCAATGCATTTTTAAAGTATAGACTATATTTCAATTGGCAGAGTGAAATGAAACATGGAGGGGTTCTAGGCACAGTGTTTAGGGGAGACCCCAAGATTTTTATATAGCAAATCCATTAAGGCAATTATTCCAATTCATTCTCCTTCACCACCCTCAAACCAGCAAGAGACATTATTAAGCATGTACTCTTTAAACCTCAAAAAGACTTGCCACTGCTTTTCCCTTGCTCATTTGTTAGAGCAAATAGCCTCTAATCCCTCTCAGATTTTTTGGAAGCAATGCAAAATAAGTCAACACTGCTTTTAAAATACTAAGATGAAATATAAAAAGTAGATTTTAACTAGAGAATTATATTTGTACCATAATACCATTTAGATTGACAGAGCTATGTGAAGTATTTTATTAAAACACTTATCTCTGTCCTTTTTAAAAATTGATATGGGATTTTCAGACTAAAACATGGGGTATTCTCCTGGGCAGGGTGGTTTCCCCGGGCTCTTTGTTAGTTGGAGTCAAAGAATGAAACCAGGTACGGAGGATGGTATAGTAAAGGTGGAAATTTATTGAAGAACAAGTACAGACTCCCACGTGGGGAGGGGGTAAAGAGTCCCACCAAGTTCCTTTTTTCCCCTAGTTTATAAAAGCTGTGGTTTTTGTGTCTCAATATCCTTTCTGATTGGCCACTATTCCCCTTTGATTTGGACACTTTAGCGACTTACTTCTGAGCTCAAAGGTCAAACTTCACATGGGACATGTGAGGCCCTCCTTCTTTATTTTGTAAATATAGACCTTTTGCTACTCCCAGTTCCTTTATCTTATGGAAATGTAACTGCTGCCTCTCGCACCACTCCAGTCTTATGGAAATGTAACCTTTTGCAGTTTTTCAGCCAGTGCTTTTTCCATGGACCCCCTTAATTTTAAAAATTCCTTAAACCTGACTATTTCACACCTAAAAATTCCAATTTCAAAATACAAGTTTTGAACATGAATTCATGTAAGTAAACTGCAATACATTTGAAATTCACAATAGGATAGTATTATATCTTATATTTTTTACCAGTAAAGAATTTGAAAAACTTGACACTCTTCTAGAAGTTATTGGAAAGAGACTGATAACAGAATAATTGAATGTGAAGAAATAATTAAGTAAAAAAAAAAAAAAAAAACTAGAGTAAGGTGGGATTGCTTTTGTGATCCATTTCATAAATGTAAAGCTAATAAGTTGAATTAAAGGAATAGTTCTGTAAAATATCTTCTATTTAAGTTCAAATAGTAGTAGAGGAGAGACCAAAGTCAAATCTAAGTATATAATTTAATGCAAGTAGATGACTCCATTCAAAGACATTTGAAAATATAATTAGTAATTTACAAAGAACCTTTTTCCATGAAGATCATTACTAGACAAAGTAATTGAATTGCCTTTGATTTAAAAGAGAAAAAAAGAGGTAGCCATTAACTTTTATTGCTATATCCCAAACAGTTTTTTCTGTAGTACTCTTAAAGCTTCATATACTCATATCATATTACTGTATGTCCTTGGTAAGATTTTTTTTCTCATCATGGTACTCAGTGACTAGGAGGAGCATTAAATGTATAGAAAATATTTTTCCTGATAGAGATAAAAATAAATGTAGTCTTTTTCAGAAATATTAAAATAGTAACACATTTATATGGAAATTATAATTGGTGTGACAAGAACTTTTTCTTCTTCCTATGAATCTTAACTATATTCCTGACCAATTTAATATTAAACAAATTTTAAATTTTCCATAGTCTTTGAGCAAAGTGCACATAGACAGAACTCTGGTTCAAATCCTTTCTTATATCTACTCTTAACATTTATTAAAAAGGAATCTCTTCTGTTTTCTCATGAAAGAAAATAAAATTATTTTGTATGTTTTATTTACAGTTGTTATTTTATCCCACATCAGACATCTGACATCTATAAACACTTTAAAATTATTGTCATAAACTCTCTTTTCCACTTCCTTTAATAATTTAATATTATTTTTGGTAATTTTTAATGAGAACTTGGAATGGAGAACAAACAGATAAATGAATTCATTTTGCCAGAGGACAAATTGTGAAATTAAACTTTCTGAGTTCAAACCATCTCTCAGCTGCCCACTGGCAAGGTATTAACAGGCAAGTCACTTAACTTTTCTGTGCCTCAGTTTCTTTATAGACTGAGTGCAGATAATGATGGTATCTACTTCAAGGGAATTTATGAGAATGGGTTTAGTTGATATTGATACATCACCTATATGAGCACTTGTCATATGATCAGTGAAACAAGTGTTTTATAAATTAAAGGTAAAAGTATTTATTTAAAAGACATCACAAATATTTTCAAATATTAAAAAGCTATTCATTTTAATATGTTATATTATAATCTGTATAACTTTATATAGAAAGACTAAGCACAGTTAATTTTTCTCCAGTAATAAATCATACTTTATTACAAAAATCAGTAGAATCATGTGCAATTTGTGATATATACAGGCTGTCCCAAAAAATTATACACACTTTTTTCTGATAGCTCAATTGATGTTTATTTTCAGATTTAACCCATTAGAATTAATAATTATTCTATGTGTGTATATATTTTTGAGACACCCTGAATATATATATATATATATATATATATATATATATATACATATGTGCATATCCTATAATACAAAGAAAATCAGGCTATAACTTGCTCGACCAATATTCACTAATATTAACTTAAACACATAACTTCTCACACACAATTATGACATATGGTCATATGCATCTACACTAATAAAAGAGTATGATGCAAACTGACCATACCTTTGTAACACCCATCAGCCAATCAGGAGTGAGTATGCAAATTAACCCAAGAAAGATGGTGGGTTACTTTGCATACACAAGCATTGAGTGGCCATGGTGACAACACAGTCATTCCGCACTGCCCCAGCCACTGGCCTCTGGGCAGCATGGGAAGGCGGAAAGGCGGCTCTGGCCTGAGTGAAAAGGCGGCTCTGGCCAGAGCGAAGGCGGTGCCGGCAGCCAAGGGAAGGAAGGACCATTCTTGCATGAATCTTCGAGCATTGGGCCTCTAGATTTTAATAATTATTTACCAGATCACAATCCTGCTTTAAAATAACACATCACATTTCATAATGTTGGGAAGTGCTTGAAATATGATAGTTAAACTTGTCAAAAGCTTTTGCACACTTATTGAGAACAACTGTAAATTTTCTTATTACAAAATGTCATACACTGTTATAACATTAACAGATCATGAGCTTTACAGTAAAGCTCTTTATTTTCATTCAGCATTCCAATTTTTCTATCATTTTTTTTCTCACATGAGTTATTATTTGAATTCTGTGAGATTGGAAAAAAAGATGATCTCTGTACTAAAGGGACTACCTCATATAACTTGGTTAATTTGAGATTGTTAGTAAAAGTTGCTAGGGAGGAGAGGAGGAATTGTTGAGCCTTTTAGGAAACTCAATGAGCAGGCTTACTTGTTATGCCCAATTATTGTGAAGTTCCCAACATCGTAGGCCAATTTAATGTTCCACAGAATGTACAGAAAGTCCAGATCCATTTCAATCATATCACAGGAAAGAAGAGTTATCCATATTCATAGGGCAAAACTGTCAGTGAATATTATTTTATGTTCTGTATAAATGTGAACCATTTGGGGTCAGCTTTCTTATCAGTATATAAATTAACATATTGACTAAATCAATGATTATAGACCTATACCTGAGTCCTTATTATACTTTCTAGTAACAGCACCAGCCATCACAGTTGTGATCAGGGCTTCTACATTGATGAACTAACAGTAGTTTATAGACATTCTCTAGGTTCCTTCCAGTTACTGCATGTGTCAGACTAGTGAAGCAGAGTTATGATAGGCAATACCACCTTTACAAACTGTAGATTTTAAGGGTAGTGCTTATTGCTGCATTTCCACACTTGGAGATAAGATATTGTCTGTTTTCCTCTCTTGGCCAGAAAGGGGGAAGTTTCAAGGACTTTACATGGCCTTCCTCATTATGGTACTCCTTCCCCGAGGACAAGCAGCTTGATGTGGAAGTTCTTATAACTTCCAAGAATGTCAAAATAACATCTATTCTAAATTAATCATTACATAGAAGTTCAGGAATAAATTCTAGATTTTTCTTTTGGTAAAAGAATAGCATTATTGAGATAAGTTTATTTTTTTCTTATTAAATGCACATTTAATGACACGCTTTTTCAGTGGCCAAAAAGGAAAACAGTAATGTTTGTAAAAAAAAGAAAATCCTGATTGAAACTCTTAGTATTGTTTGAATTCCTGACACAGGTAAGCTATATAGTATTTTATAATAAAATATTATTTTTAAGTATGTATCATACCTAAATCCAAGTAAAAATCCTGGTGAAGTAATCATATCTCTCATTGTTTTGCATATAAATAATATTTGTAGAGTTTTTAAAATTGAATTCATCTTGTGGGCATTTAATACATGTTCATAGACTTTGTTGATGTGTTTAGTACATTGTTCCTAAAAAGTGAAAAGTCAACTTAACTGAGGTTCTGTTATGAAATATACCAAGACAATCAAATGCCATAATTAGTTCTATTTCTTCTTTTATTTCCATTAAAGTGCACAGGAAGATTTTGTCACAAAAACATACCAGAAAGATGATGTACTCCCTAGTCATTTTATCTTCCAATAAATATAAGAGTCCCTAATATTGAAAAGTCTAACCAGTTAGTTACCTTATGTAACCACTCAGCTGAGAGCTGTGAGCACAAATATAGGTAGTTGGTTTTAAAAGTGCTAATGGTTTGGACCTCTTTCTAAAGTTCTTAAATATATTTATTGCATATAAAAAATTATTTCACCAATATTCTCCACAATTAAACTTATTATATCCCAACTACAATTTAAAAAGCACATATGACAAATACTTTTTTGCTTTTTAACTATAGCTTCAGGACTAGATTAATCTGACATTCAAATCCAGAATAACTCATTCCATTTATGTGACCTTGGATATCATTAGCATTTTTCGTATCACTGGTCACCCACAGCGTTAGAATAATTGCATCACCTTTCATGGCTCTTGTGTGAATGAGATATATGCAAAGCCTCTTCATTATAGGCATTAAAATGACAAGTATTATTTTGCTTTTGATTCAAGTGTTTGCTTTTGTCTATATTATTAAAATAAAATAAGTTTTTTGTATAAGTAATTATATGGAAGCATAGCCCAATAAATGATGGATTTGTGTTTCAAAATGTTAAAGAATATCAGTATTTAAAATGTAACCATTTAAAAATTGTATTAGTGTAAATTTGTCTTATTAGGAGAGGTGTTATTTTCTGATTCCATATCATACCTAAGAAAACCCAAAATGAGGAACTTAAAAGACTGAGGGCAGTCCAGTCATATTTAGGACTTTGGATGATTTCAAATGCTCAGAGTGCAGGAACGACAATAACAATTCCTGAAATTAAGTGGGTTGCCTAACTTAATAAGTACTTGTATACACTTAGCTGAATTTGAGGTTCTAGAACATATGACAGAAACTTAACAATATAGGAGCAGCCAAAAATTATTTATTTATGATCAACAGCTTTTCTAAATGATGAAGAAGAATGTCATTTAACTTTCTCTGAATTTCTAATTTTTTTCCAATGTGCTGTGCATATTTATATATGTTGCAAGTCCACAGAACTGCAAGTCCACAGCACTACACAACAGAAATTATAATTTCTATCAGCGTTTTGCGAAAACAAAGCAGAACCCATTATCTAAATATTTTTTGTGATTAATATTTTCATGAGCAGAGTCAGTCAATCAAACAAATAAGCATCTTTATTTTGCAGTCATTAAATGGTATATATACAGGGTAAGGCACAAGTAGGTTTATAGCTGTGACTACACAAAACAGTTTATTCTTGTAGTATTATGTATTAATTATTGTATTATTTTCCTTATGAACAATTGTGAACCTACTTCTGCCCCATCCTGTGTAGAGGTAAAAAGTATGTGCACTGGTACATAGATATTTCCTTCCTGAAAAAAAAAATGCATGCAAATGCATATCATAATACATAATATACATTGGTCTATTGTATTCTTCCATAGGAAATAAATTTTGGAGCTGAGTGCTGTTTTTACTATAAAGTGCAGCAAGGAAAAACCCATGGCACAGCCGTACTTCTCCCAAAGTAACTTTATATGAAAATCTCTTCAGTGAACTCAGGCTTACCACTACGTGTCTGAATCTACAATATTTTCTATCTGATGGTGCTCTTTGGTGTCTGGTTTCTTCTTAGATTTCAATATTTAGTGATTCCCTGCTAATTTCTTAGTCCATCTCTATTCCAGCATTACTATCTGTTTATGCTGCTCAGTGTTGAGTCTATTTACCTGTCTCTTGTATATTTGCTCAATTTCCCTATCAGGAAGAAATATTCAGGAGTGATATTAACAGAAGAGAAGTGATTTTGTCTCTCTTTTGGCACAGCATTTTTCCTACTTCACCAAGAATCACTCTTCAAAATGGGATTCAGAATTTGAAAGAAAACATGCCTGCGAAATACAAAACACAGGGGTTAGGCAATCTTTATTCATTGCTTTCTTTTATAGCATGGTTTGATGGGAAGTCTAAGATAGTGGCCTATTAGTTAGTGGCCCAAGGGGAAGATATGCAGCCTCAATAAATCATAGATGAAGACTAGTCAAGTTCATAATTTTTTGATCATTCACTCAGAAATATGTGTGGCCATATGTATGTATGACCATGAGGAAATATGAAAAAATTTAATAGAAATGCTTCTGGAAGTAATTTTATGCCATACAGGGTGATGAAAAAGTTTATGGACAAATAAATCAAAGATATTAAACAAATGATTGGTAAATAGATAGAGATAAAAGAAGAGATATAGAGGCAAGAAGGAAGAATGGAGAGAGCATTAAAGAAAGAAGTGTAGTTACTGAAGTGTGTTTCAAATGGTTTCTAACCAAGTGGCAATCCTTTTTGTGGTTGAATAAAGAGATCAATGAATATTGTTTTACTTTCACCTATCAAAAATATCTTAATGAGAAATTAGTAGTTTTTTTTAAACTTTGCAAAATATTGAATTTGATTATTTTATTTTTAAATGTTATTATCTTACCAAACACCTTTTAAAATATTGTTGGGTTGAAGCTTTTATCCCATTAGAAGATATTCCTTTAGATAAATTCAAGCATGTAAAATTTGCACCAACATTATTTCGAGAAGTTCATTGGGAATTTACTTCAGTCAAAATCATACACTTTGTGAGCTCATTATTCAGATTTTTTTCCAGTTTCCATGGTGTTGTTATTCTTTCTTAA